>NC_047025.1:37112886-37427020 GCF_902652985.1 Pecten maximus
TCCACTTACCTAATGACTGTCAATGTCTGACCCCACTACCAAACTCTCTAAAACTTACCTAATGACTGTCAATGTCTGACCCCACTACCAAACTCTCTAAAACTTACCTAATGACTGTCAATGTCTGACCCCACTACTAAACTCTCTAGACTTACCTAAAGACTGTCAATGTCTGACCCCACTACTAAACTCTCCAGACTTACCTAATGACTGTCAATGTCTGACCCCACTACTAAACTCTCCAGTCTTACCTAAAGACTGTCAATGTCTGACCCCACTACCAAACTCTCTAGACTTACCTAATGACTGTCAATGTCTGACCCCACTACTAAACTCTCCAGTCTTACCTAATGACTGTCAATGTCTGACCCCACTACCAAACTCTCTAGACTTACCTAATGACTGTCAATGTCTGACCCCACTACCAAACTCTTTAAACTTAATTAAAGACTGTCAATGTCTAACTCCACTACCAAACTCTCCAGTCTTACCTAAATGACTGTCAATATCTGACCCCACTACCAAACTCTCTAGACTTACCTAATGACTGTCAATGTCTGACCCATTACCAAACTCTCCAGACTTACCTAATGACAGTCAATGTCTGACCCCACTACCAAACTCTTTAGACTTACCTAATGACTGTCAATGTCTGACCCATTACCAAACTCTCCAGACTTACCTAAGACTGTCAATGTCTGACCCCACTACCAAACTCTCCAGTCTTACCTAATGACTGTCAATGTCTGACCCCACTACCAAACTCTCCAGTCTTACCTAAAGACTGTCAATGTCTGACCCCACAACTAAACTCTCCAGACTTACCTAATGACTGTCAATGTCTGACCCCAGTACCAAACTCTCCAGACTTACCTAATGACTGTCAATGTCTGACCCCACTACCAAACTCTCCAGTCTTACCTAAAGACTGTCAATGTCTGACCCCACTACCAAACTCTCTAGAATTAATTAAAGACTGTCAATGTCTGACCCCACTACTAAACTCTCCAGACTTACCTAATGACTGTCAATGTCTGACCCCACTACTAAACTCTCCAGTCTTACCTAATGACTGTCAATGTCTGACCCCACTACCAAACTCTCTAGACTTACCTAATGACTGTCAATGTCTGACCCCACTACTAAACTCTCCAGTCTTACCTAATGACTGTCAATGTCTGACCCCACTACCAAACTCTCCAGACTTACCTAATGACTGTCAATGTCTGACCCCACTACCTAAACTCTTTAGACTTACCTAAGACTGTCAATGTCTGACCCCACTACCAAACTCTCCAGACTTACCTAATGACTGTCAATGTCTGACCCCACTACCAAACTCTCCAGACTTACCTAAAGACTGTCAATGTCTGACCCCACTACCAAACTCTCCAGTCTTACCTAAAGACTGTCAATGTCTGACCCCACTACCAAACTCTCTAGTCTTTGTCAATGTCCCTCTTTACCACAGTATCAGGTATTACCAAAAACATACCAGTAACCGTTCCTCACTACCAAAATGTCTTAAACACGAATACATTTCTATATATTTGCACAATATTGTCATGTAATATACCAAAATGTTTGTTTGGACATGTCGTTTCTTACAATCAGCAATAATTTGCTGTAGATGCTAACAGTTTCTTCTGTAGAGTTACTTTGTGGTAAGATGTAGCAATGAATGATTCAAAGTGACAGAAATAATCAAACGTGATAAATAACTACGCTGCTGTGATCACAGGTGTTTATGGCACACGATAGTAGGATTTGTTTGCCTCCTTGTATTCCATATTTGTGTGATGTTATTCACAACCGCTATCTGCAATTCCAGGTCAAAATAGAATCAGTGTCAATACATGTAATGTCAAATCTGGTCCAACCAAAGTTTCTTTTGTGTGCTATCGACATTTGTGAGCAGAACTACATGACTATTTTGCTAATAAATGTGATACAAATGAAATAGTTGTGTCCCCTGAAACATGCATTCTTTTTTTTAAATTAAGAAATTTTGAAACAGCTTAGCAACTAACATGTCAATTGCAAGGTCCATGTTTAGCTATGATACATATTGAATTTGATCAAATTTCTGTTAAATTTCACCGAAGTAGCGATTAATAGGCTTGTAACGGCTCTTTTTGGTAGTCTAAATGACAGTTTACCAAATGACGACATTGTCATCCCTATATTGATCCAGTAGTCAGGATAAGGTATCTTTTCCCGTCCAATCGGTGTTGTTATCAACATAAATTAAACCATTTCGTCTTGTCTTAACAACGGGATAAAGGTTAACAACCGTATAGAGACTGCATCTACACCGAATAACTCGGGTAATAGGGACATGAAATTTCATATCAAAACTCATATCAAGGAGGCCTCGAAATGCGCCGGAGCATATACATGTATTGATTTACATATAGACGTCCTACCAATCTGTTCATCATTTTATATATATAGACGTTCTAACAGTCTGTTCATCATTTTATATATATAGACGTTCTACAAATCTGTTCATCATTTTATATATATAGACGTTCTAACAGTCTGTTCATCATTTTATATATATAGACGTTCTACAAATCTGTTCATCATTTTATATATATAGACGTTCTATCAATCTGTTCATCATTTTATATATATAGACGTTCTACCAATCTGTTCATCATTATATATATAGAGAGAGGTTCTAACAATCTGTTTGTTATTTTTTTATATGTAGACGTACTCCCAAATTTGTTTATGATTTTGTATATATAGACGTTCTATCAATTTGTTTATATATATACATCCTTTCCAATTTGTTTATGATTTTGTATATATAGACTTTCTTCCCAATCTGTTCATCATTTTATATATAGACCTTCTTTTCATGACATCGCTTTGTTATTTATTACAGGTTACGTGATACATATAGTCGCGTTATTTATCACCTGCCTGTTACTTGCATATTTAATTGTTCTTCCGATTCTGGGTAAAGCACCTATGTCCTTCCTGCAGCCCTTTCTGACAATTTTGTAAGTATCCGCTAGTCATATGGAAGGTGTGATTATTATGTATATGATAAATCTAAATATATCTAGGATCTTAAAAGCGTTTTTATTTCATTTTGAACTTTTATCATCGACACGAGTGTTAAAAGTTTGTTTTTTTCAGGCTTATATCATGTGATATATGGTGATAATATAATGTCACCTTGTAATAAAGAAGGATTATCACCATAGTACAATATAACCATATATTTGCATTCTGTGTTGCCTATGTGTCGTTAGTAAACAAAATTGTACTATTTACAATGATTCGGTCAGCGTAGGAATACACTCCATAGGTTGTGGGTTAAAAAAATGAATGGCTGCCCAGTTACTTTCCGCCTAGAGAGCTTTCGAATGTTAGCAATTATTCACATAAGCCACCACAAAATATAAAGCTACTTCACAAGTTATGACGCTAAGATGTTATTATAAAGAAATGTAGTTATCGCAAAATTATCATAAGTGCTATTCTAGATCTATACGAAACGACCAAATTTGTCAACGTCGTTAAAATCACCAGGGCTCTTTTTCGAATTTTGAAAAAGGCAAGACATGACAACATTAAAAGTCCACGATTTATAAAAACCTTGTGAAAAATCGGGATTTTCGATATAGTTTCCGGATGTGGATGTATTCAATAAATCCGGAACCGAGTCCCTGTGAAGTTTGACATCGTCTGCTAAGTTAACGACACTGATCTAACCGGTTAGAATTGAAATCTGCTTGGAATGAAATATCCTAAGAATCGTTTTCAACTGCTCTCCAGATTAAAAATAATTTAAGAGCTGATGTTCTGAAAATAGTCCTGTGGTTAGAAACATTCTTGTTTCTGAGGAAAGAATAAAGTCTATCCGGTGCATTACCTGTCTAACGCCGCATCACTTTTAAATGATAACGGTTTATAATTCCGCAGGAAAACAGCTTTAATCTTACACAATAAGAAAGTATGCAATAGTGGACAAATTTACGATATCTACACACGTATATAATATATATAATAAAGCCAAAATTGGGCAATAAAAAAAAAAAAAAAAAAGAACTTTATGGGTCAGTGACATGGTGAACGCGTCATAAGCTGCAGTAAAAAAAGTTTTTGTTTACCAAATGTTAGTATATAGTCGATATGAATACAATTTGCGTGACAGACAAATACTTCATGTCGCCATAATGGACGACATTCTCTTTATCTGTCATCCAAATTGTATTCACGACTGGTACAATGCTTAAGTCACCATCCTCTGATAACCGGTTTGTGATTAAGTGAGAGTATTACCCTAATATAATATAGCCATATCACCATCATCTTTTATGTATAACATCTGGTCCCCTGTATCGCTAGATAATTCTATTCTTATATTGACATTATACAATTATTATTTTTGTAATTCGTAAGACTTAGTTTGATGTTGTTACATGCCAAATGAACACCATTGACATTTTACGCGATACTTTATTATAAAGCCAATGGTTCGTGCATGAGACTGCATCGATTTTAGAGGTTGAAATAGTAAGATGTATTTCAAATTAACACACTATGTATACTTAAATGTCAGCTGTTATGCATATTGTATGACGTAATTTGAGTGCTTCGGTTTATATCTTTTGTAGGGCTAAATATATCGTCACCTTGTCTTTGTGAAGTAGTTACCTTTTTACACCTTTTAACAGATAATCATTATAATATTGAACTATTTGTGAGTTTGATTTAAAGTGGTGTTTTCTTGTTGCGTTCCAGATCAACAACTGCGATACGCCTTTTAATATATATGATTCAAAAGGTTGTGTCCAGAAAATGGCTACTGCAGAACTATGAAGTATTAAACAAGCGGTCAAACAGCATGGAGAGAGTGCTGTCTCTTCAAAACAGGTAATAGACACATTTTCTAGTCTAACATAACTATCAAAATTGTTTAAAGCCTCTCTATGATTTCGTACCATAGAACTGATGACAAGATTACAACAATATGATCAATGATAGAATAACTGTACATAGCATAATTATGATTTAATTTGAGAATCATAACTATATTTAGTTGTTAATACATCTGCTTGCGATTTAAACTGGGACACAACCCTATATCCAATGCGGCGCTTCACTCTCTAAATGTAAATGAGCCGCTGAAGATATGTCATGCACGCATGTGCAAACTGGTTTGTTTTGAAGAATGGCGGAATGGCAACCGAATCAGAAGTCCGAAGTCAATCATACGTAATGGTTGCTGCCGCGAAGGCAAATGAAAGAATTTGGTAATATGACAGCATCGTTCGTCTACGACTTTCGGAGTCAACGATAGTCTGTTAACATTTTGTTACTAAAATAAAGATATTTAATAGGTTAAACGTGATAAGCCATAATGAATTGACAGCGAAACTTTTTCCTACCGTAATATCACATGTCTTAATTAACAGTGTTATTGGTAGGCCAAGTTTTCTACCGTAATATCACATGTCTTAATTAACAGTGTTATTGGTAGGCCAAGTTTTCTACCGTAATATCACATGTCTTAATTAACAGTGTTATTGGTAGGCCAAGTTTTCTACCGTAATATCACATGTCTTAATTAACAGTGTTATTGGTAGGCCAAGTTTTCTACCGTAATATCCCATATCTTAATTAACAGTGTTAGTGGTAGGCCAAGTTTTCTGCCGTAATATCCAATGTCTTAATTAGCAGTGTAAGTGGTAGGCCAAGTTTTCTACCGTAATATCCCATATCTTAATTAACAGCGTTATTGGTTGGCCAAGTTTTCTCTCGTAATATCCCATATCTTAATTAACAGCGTTAGTGGTGGACCAAGTTTTCCTCCCTAATATCCCATATCTTAATTAACAGCGTAATTGGTAGGCGAAGTTTTCTGCCGTAATATCCTATGTCTTAATTAACAGCGTTATTGGTAGGCCAAGTTTTCTACCGTAATATCCCATATCTTAATTAACAGTGTTATTGGTTGGCCAAGTTTTCCTCCCTAATATCCAATATCTTAATTAACAGTGTTATTGGTAGGCCAAGTTTTCTACCGTAATATCCCATGTCTAAATTAGCAGTGGTAGTAAATGTATCATATTCCTTACATAGTTTTATTAAAAAAAAACCCATTATTCATCACCCCCAAGTAACATTTGCATTTACTTTAATTCCTTAATTTCATACATAAAATGTAAATACATATTAAATACATACATACGGTATACATAAAATAATGTCTTGTTACATATGAATATGAACGGTATATGTTGAGGGGCTGATAATATATCTTGTATATAAGCTGTATGAAGGAGACAGCCAGGAAAGACACAAACACCATACCATATAAATATTTACAATGTAACATATATCCTGAAGGGACTGTGGCTTTGTTTATTGCAGAGAAGCCTACCACAACATTGCGTACTTCATGTTCTTTTACTACATTTTCATCGCTTTAATCCGATGTCTGATGAGAATATTCAAGGCTGTTTTCCTGGGTGTAATCCTGTTTGGAAGAATAGACAGAAGCGGACTCATGAATGGCTTTGAGACCTGGGATACAGGTAAACGTGGGATACAGGTACTGTAAGACGTGGGGTACAGGTACTGTAAGACGTGGGGTACAGGTACTGTAAGATGTGGGATACAGGTAAACGTGGGATACAGGTACTGTAAGATGTGGGATACAGGTACTGTGAGACGTGGGATACAGGTAATGTAAGACGTGGGATACAGGTACTGTAAGACGTGGGGTACAGGTACTGTAAGATATTGGGATACAGGTAAACGTGGGATACAGGTACTGTAAGATGTGGGATACAGGTACTGTGGGACGTGGGATACAGGTACTGTAAGACGTGGGGTACAGGTACTGTTAGATGTGGGATACAGGTAAACGTGGGATACAGGTACTGTAAGATGTGGGATACAGGTACTGTAAGACGTGGGGTACAGGTACTGTAAGACGCGGGATACAGGTACGGTAAGACGTGGGATACAGGTACTGTAAGACGTGGGATACAGGTACTACAAGACGTGTGATACAGGTACTGTAAGACGTGGGATATAGGTACTGTAAGACGAGGGATACAGGTTAACGTGGGATACAGGTACTGTGAGACGTGGGATACAGGTACTGTAAGACGTGGGGTACAGGTACTGTTAGATGTGGGATACAGGTAAACGTGGGATACAGGTACTGTAAGATGTGGGATACAGGTAAACGTGGGATACAGGTACTGTTAGATGTGGGATACAGGTACTGTAAGACGTGGGATACAGGTACTGTAAGACGTGGGATACTGGTACTGTAAGAGGTGGGATACAGGTACTGTAAGATGTGGGATACAGGTACTGTTAGACGTGGGATACAGGTACTGTAAGACGTGGGATACAGGTACAGTAAGACGTTGGATACAGGTACTGTAAGACGTAGGATACAGGTACTGTGAGACGTGGGATACAGGTACTGTGAGGCGTGGGATACAGGAACTGTAAGACGTAGGATACAGGTACTGTAAGACTTGGGATACAGGTACTGCAAGACGCGGGATACAGGTACTGCAAGACGTGGGATACAGGTACTGTAAGACGTGGGATACAGGTACTACAAGACGTGTGATACAGGTACTGTAAGACGTGGGATATAGGTACTGTAAGACGAGGGATACAGGTAAACGTGGGATACAGGTACTGTGAGACGTGGGATACAGGTACAGCAAGACGTGGGATACAGGTACAGTAAGACGTGGGATACAGGTACTACAAGACGTGTGATACAGGTACTGTACGACGTAGGATATAGGTACTGTAAGACGAGGGATACAGGTAAACGTGGGATACAGGTACTGTGAGACGTGGGATACAGGTACTGTGAGACGTGGGATACAGGTACTGTGAGACGTGGGATACAGGTACTGTGAGACGTGGGATACAGGTACTGTAAGACGTGCGATACAGGTACTGTAAGACGTGGGATACAGGTACTGCAAGACGTGGGATACAGGTACTGTAAGATGTGGGATACAGGTACTACAAGACGTGTGATACAGGTACTGTAAGACGTGTGATACAGGTACTGTAAGACGAGGGATACAGGTAAACGTGGGATACAGGTACTGTGAGACGTGGGATACAGGTACTGTAAGACGTGGGATACAGGTACTGTAAGACGCGGGATACAGGTACTGCAAGACGTGGGATACAGGTACTGTAAGACGTGGGATACAGGTACTACAAGACGTGTGATACAGGTACTGTAAGACGTGGGATATAGGTACTGTAAGACGAGGGATACAGGTAAACGTGGGATACAGGTACTGTGAGACGTGGGATACAGGTACAGCAAGACGTGGGATACAGGTACAGTAAGACGTGGGATACAGGTACTACAAGACGTGTGATACAGGTACTGTAAGACGTAGGATATAGGTACTGTAAGACGAGGGATACAGGTAAACGTGGGATACAGGTACTGTGAGACGTGGGATACAGGTACTGTGAGACGTGGGATACAGGTACTGTGAGACGTGGGATACAGGTACTGTAAGACGTGCGATACAGGTACTGTAAGACGTGGGATACAGGTACTGCAAGACGTGGGATACAGGTACTGTAAGATGTGGGATACAGGTACTACAAGACGTGTGATACAGGTACTGTAAGACGTGTGATACAGGTACTGTAAGACGAGGGATACAGGTAAACGTGGGATACAGGTACTGTGAGACGTGGGATACAGGTACTGTAAGACGTGGGATACAGGTACTGTAAGACGTGGGATACAGGTACTGCAAGACGTGGGATACAGGTACTGTAAGAGGTGGGATACAGGTACTGTAAGACGTGGGATACAGGTACTGTAAGACTTAGGATACAGGTACTGTAAGAGGTGGGATACAGGTACTGTAAGACATGGGATACAGGTAAACGTGGGATACAGGTACTGTAAGACAGGAAATTGGTTTGTAAATACACGAGGGCTATTCAAAGTATGTCACTTAATGGCTGCAGTACTAACAGGTTCGGAAGTACAGTTCCTTTCTACAATATAAATGACGTTATGTATATAACAATGCACGTGCAATGTCTTAAACACAACCATACATACATTTTGCAAGTTATGCATTGCTTAATGGTATTTTAGTCTGACTATAGAGATCATGTTGAATGCTAGAATGAAGATTGAGACCACATTTGAAAATACGAGTCCATATGAAAACTCGCTTCACATAATGCAATATACATCATGTAAGGATAACTGTTTTAGGTGGGTCAATGCTGTAAGAGATTTACGTGAAGGACGATTGTTTCAGCATTATTGAACATTGCTTGCCGGTGAAAACATTGGTTAAGAAGGATGATCGCTGCTCTGTTTTCGAACTGGTATGGTTTGAATTCATCAAGGCAATACACATCATATACTTCAAAAGTGTTGAAATTTAAAACACTTTTTGCCTGATAGATCCCACTTTTGCTGTTTTCTGAACAACAGGCAAAGCATTTGAATTGTGCTAGTTTACCAGATTAAATTAACATGTTACATTATGTATATTGCAAAAGACAAGAGTTGTTAATGATACCTCAATAGAGCATTGTGGTCCAAACATTTGAATTATCACACTAACGACAGGAAGCGTTGAATGGCTCTCGTGGTACAAAAGTTCCATGAAAATCGGCATTATAGTCAGACCATAGTAACATCACCTACGATGTACCAAACACTGTTGAAGTAACTCGTCTAATGGTGTAATGGAGAACACTACAGACGGATAGTTTGCTCAGATCTATAAAAAATTTGATATAACAATTGGACCATAGCAACATCTAACCATTTTAATGTTTTACGCGTTTGTTTTGCAGGCTATATGGCGTACGTGAGTTTTCTTCAGATGGAGCTGGTTCACTGTCACCCCGTTGTGGTAGTATTCTGTGACCAACTTTCCAATAGGTCACCCGCCAGCGTCCAAATACCAATGCATGATGTCAATGCTCTACCAGTAGACACAAGGTCAAGGTCGACATCAAGAGTTCAGCTAGTGACGTCATCGTCTGCGGAACGTTATGCAACGACAATCGATGTCAACGCTGTCACTGTTATACCCAAGTATAATAGGAGGATACATAATCGATGGCTTAAAGTATATACTCTGCTGAAAAATCCCTCTCTGGTAGTCAAATGATGTTAGAAAGGATTTATGGTATTGTACATATATTTGATAGACTGGATCAATGCATGTTCCAACTTTATATAAAATATTTACACCCTTTGCTTGCTAACTTTTTTTAATTCAAGAAATGCATTTCGTTAGCTTCAGATGTGTGTATCCCAGAGCTTTATAATTGCGTTTATGAAACCGGGTTAATTTGTGACGCCTTACCAGAACATGATATATGATTTGTGACGCCATACTGGACATGACATTTCAGTGTCCTCGTCAAGATGGAGTGTCGCCCCACCATGTCCGGACATGACATTTCAGTGTCCCTGACCAGATGGAGTGTCGCCCCACCATGTCCGGACATGACATGTCAGTGTCCTCGTCCAGATGGAGTGTCGCCCCACCATGTCCGGACATGACATTTCAGTGCCCTCGTCAAGATGGAGCTCCACCATGTGCATAGATGACATTTCAGTGTGTGGCGCTATTGTAGAAAGTGGCCCCGTCATTCATTGAAGAAGTCATCTTTTAACTTGAGAATTAAATGAACACCCAAGAAGACATAATATTCTAGTGTCCATACCATTTTACTGCTATAAATGAGACTTTGGTCATTGATTTAAGGACTGTATGCGGTAAATGAGTGTGTGTTTGTGTGTGTGGGGTAGACGTGTATGTCTGTTGTAGGCGTATGATGTTGACATGTGTGTGTTGTAGACTTGTATGTCTGTTTAAGGCGTATGATGTTTTCGTGTGTGTATTGTAGACGTTTTGTAGTTTCATTCTTATATTTTATTGTGTTTTTTTCTACAATTGCATTTAAATTTCTTTGAAATTAATCCCAAATATGTTTCACATAGTTGAGTATATCTAGTATCCCATGCTTGTTCTTGTTTTACTTAATAAATTATGTATTCGTTCAAATAATCGAAACTTATATGGCATTCTACCATGTTTGCTATGTAACGCCAGTTTTGATTGGTTTAAAACCATGTATTATTTTCCAATAACCCACGCTCGTGCCAATAATACACGCTCGTGCCAATAATACACGGTCGTGAGTCACGGCTGTTACAAATATAAATATCTAATATTCACCAGTTGCATGAAAGGTTACTATAGCCGAGTGGGCTAATGGGTTAGTCTTCCAATACATTTTTATCACGACGCGAGTTCGAATTCTTTTTTTCTTTTTTCTTTTCTTTTTTTTTTATCCTTTTTTTTTTTTTTATTATTTTCAAAATCAATGCCATAGTTATGATAGATGCTCTTGATGGTAGTACTGTATCGCCTGTATATTTCATCAACAAATAATGCAATACTCAAGAAATAAATTACAAGGTTTTCCCGGGGTTTCTTTGCTGTTTTTCTATTAGAAAGAGGTCGATCTCAGAACTAAACAGTACATGGTAGAATAGAAATAATCAATTTTGACTCGTGTATTGTTGCAGGATATACAACTCGGACTCGGATATTTTGCAATTTTAATTAATAACTCGTTATTAATTTAATTGCAAAATATCCTCGTCCTCGTTGTATATCCTGCAACAATACACGAATCATCGTTAATTATTTCTTAAATAAAAAAATTTAGGGGGGTGGGGGTGGGGTGGGGGGGGGGGGGGGGTATATAATGTACATTTAGTGACAACAACCTCAAACATTAAAACTCCAAATTTGAGGAAATAAAACAATAATTGATTGTTTGCTTATTGGTTATATACAGATACAATTTGTTACAATTAGATGCTTCATAATATAGTAATCATATCTAATTGATTAATTGAGAGATATTGTAAAAAAAACAATCTAAGTAATACATCACTGCTACATGTTTATATATACTACTATTATGTAAGTACATATGAATATATATTTCATTTTTTTTTATAAGTATATTCCGAAATATTTAATCCAATCTTATTGTTGGATGAGTCACTTTTGAGTTCCATGTATGCTGAAATAGACTATACCTAAATATTTACATTTGCTCTGCATTTTCCCATTGACACAATGCTAAGAAGCAGTTGCCACCATACACTTATAAAGAATAACGCTCTTCCGTGAATAATTTCATATATTCTTCTCACTGAGAACATGCTTCTTTATGGAGATTCTAATATATCAGAACAGGAAAATGAATTCATTTTCATGCATACTCAGCAATATATCCAAGATTCTCTCAACTATGGTGCTGTCAAATAATGATGTAAACATTTGAATATCGTTGTAATAGATCTTTTCCTATGACGACGGTACATGAGAAACGAATATTCAAGGACATTTGGAATGACCAGGAGAACGACAACGAAAGCTCTCGATCGATCGATCGACTATATCGACAACAACATAAAAATCATTGTTCATAGCTTAAAATTTAATGTCCCACAGGTAAACTTGCCATACATCTAGGTCTAATCCGGTTAAGTAAATAATGTTAATGGTGGCTTGGAAAATAAGCTAAACAATTCAAATTCCGTAATATTATATATTTAATCACAATATTATTCTCCTATCCGAGTGCTGGATTCCTACAGACTTTGAGTTGGAACTTGAGGACTTTCACGCTGTTGCTGTACCAAGGAAGTTAACTCGCTTTCCACAAGGCGGTGGGTTGGTGTTACTAGTACGTAATCCTCATTTTAAATTTGTAAATGGAGGTAATGCCCTGCGTGATACACTTAATCCAGTTACTCTTGACCAACCTTTCACCACTTTTACTGACAATTTAATTTTGTTATTTACATACAGTCCTCTAAATTGAACTCCATTTTATGAATAACATGATTGTAATATTTTTTTTTCAATTCTGGAAAACGTTATAAGCGAATATTCTGAATGAAAAATGTAATGGTTATAGACGATTTCAACCGTCGTACCCGTACAAATGTTGATTTCAATTCATTTGATAATTAACTTGACGGTATACAATCACATATTGAATCCATTTTTAATTACTAAAGTAACACCGGTGATCATAACTATAATCGTGGTCTATGAATCAACGAGTTCGGAACTCGGCTATTAAATTCTCAGGTCTAAGTATTTTAACCTCCGTGAAGTTGATTAATTATTCCTTCTTTCATTACTTATTCGATTCCATCATTACATATCCGTTACCCCTTTCCTAATAAGCACTTCAAATGGTTCAAAACTTGTAATTAAACGTTCCCATTACCTATTAGAACTTTTGATTCCTTATCAATACCTTATTACTTATTCAATTCTTTCATAACTTATTCGATTTCTTCATTACTTATTCGTTTTCTCTTTACTAATTAACATTTTAAATAGTTCAAAACTTATTATTAAACATTCCCATCATCCATTCCACCATTCCATTCCTTATACATACCTTATTACTTATTCAATTATCCATCACTTATTCGTTCCATCATTACATATTCACTTCCCCTTTACTAATTTTAAAACACTTCAAAAGGTTCAAAACTTATAACTAAACTTGAGGTTTTTGTAGTAAAACCAATGTTTATGATATAATACTCACCACCATATAGATAATAGCGTATCGCCTCCGGCAGCCCATAATTTGCATAACAAAAATGAAAATAAATATCCCGTGAGAGGACCCTTAATGCCCGATACGAACGCACCGCGCATGACCTAAAACCTCACTTCCGCAACCAAATAAATTGGATGAGGAGACGAGGGGAGGAGGGTGGGAACTCTAGTATATGGTGGTGAGTATTATATCATAAACATTGGTTTTACTACAAAAACCTCAAGTTTATTTCAATAATAGCTCACCACCATATAGATAATAGCGAATTTGTCTTACCGTAGAGGAGTCTCCGAGGACAATGACCTCTTGAAAAGACCGCAACAAAGACATCAGATAAAAACCCCTTAAGGGTCTGGGATATTTACAATAAAACTCTTTAAAAACAGAAACCGCAATGGAACCTCCCTAAGGATTGACTGGGGGACAAGTGACTGACTGAGCAGTGACAAGAGGACCCAGAGAATATAACCCATCTGCATGGGAGGACAGCGACCGCAGATAGAAGTCTGCAAAGGTGTTGTGGCCTCGCCAAAAGGCAGATGCCATGACCTCATCATATGAGGTTCCATTGAGAAAAGCCCAAGAGGCAGATAGAGCCCTAACTTCATGTGCCCTAACCCGAACACTATCACGAGTCTCTGCAGTAGACCCCTCATAGGCTTTCTGAATAGTTTCACAGATCCACCTGGAAATAGTCTGAGAAGATATATCAGACTGCTTTGCCTTGATGGACAAGAACAGACGAGGTCTAGGACCCTGCCGCCCCCCCCTTAGTTTTATCAAGATAAAACTTCAAAGCCCTACAAGGACAAAGTAGCAGATCCTGATCATTGGGACCAGAGACAGCCTTTAAGGCAGGAATCTTAATAGGATCTGGTGAAAAATTGGGAACCTGGTTTTTCGCCAAGAAGGAGGGGTCAGTGAGAAGGGTCACTAGGGAATAGTTTCGTGACCACCTGAGACATGACGGAGAAGAAGAAAGAGCATGTATTTCACTTCTCCGCCTACCTGAGGCAAGTGAAATCAGGAAAACAGTCTTCCAAGAAAGGAACTTAACAGAAGCAGAAGCCAAAGGCTCATAAGGAGACCTTGTAAGAGAGTCCAAAACTAAAGCCAAGTCCCACTGGGGTGTCAAGATTCTTACCTTAGGCTTCTCCAACGAAAAAGACCTGAGGAGATTAGAGAGAGTGGAACATGTTCCAACATCTGAACGACCCCGAAAAGAAAATACATTGGCTAAGGCTGAACGATAGCCTCGAATGGTGCTAGGCGCTAGTTCCCTAACCTTAAAAAGGTAGAGGAAAAACTCCGCTATTAACTGAATAGAGGCACCGAGTGGATCAATCTTCCTGCTGATACACCAACTGCAGAAGACTGACCATCTGGACTCATAGATGGCAGATGAGGAAGATCGAATAGATCTTGTGATGCCATCGGTAACTTCTGCAGAAAAGCCTGCCTGCAAGAGACAGACCGAGATAGCCTCCACGCGTGAAGGTGTAGGTGTTCCGGATTGGGGTGAAACTGTCTGGATTTGGGCTGGCTGAGGAGATTCCACCTGGTCGGAATGGCCAAGGGGAGATCTACCAGCAAATCCAGAAGAGCCGGAAACCAAGGATGTCTGGGCCACAGAGGTGCTATCAGGAGAACCGAGCAATCGTGATTCCTGACCTTGTGAAGTACCCTGCCCAGGAGGTTGAATGGAGGGAAGGCATATGCCAGAAGACCCTCCCAGCTCAGGGATAGAGCATCTACTTCCCAAGCCAAAGGATCCGGAACTGGAGACACGAACGTCTGAATCTGGAAATTCAGAGCTGTGGCAAACAGATCTACAAGAGGAGTCTCCCAAACCATGCAGATGGCCCTGAATATAGACCTGTTCAGGGTCCATTCTGTGATAACTGGACTCCGTGATCTGGATAGCGTGTCTGCTAAAACATTCAGGTGCCCTGGAAGATGCCTCATTGAGAGGGACAGACCCATACCCTGACAAAGAAGAAGAATCCTGATAGTGAGGGCACATAGCTTGTGAGACTTTGTACCCCCCTGATTCTCCAAATAAGCTACCACTGTAGCATTGTCTGTAGCCAGACAAATGGACTGATCCTGCAGCAGAGGCTGTAGGGACTGAATGGCTAGCAGAACTGCTCTCATCTCCAGCACATTGATGTGTTCCTGGAGTTGAGCCCCCTGCCAGACCCCTGAACGACACTGACCGTTGAGGTAGGCACCCCAACCCGTCATAGATGCGTCCGTATACAGAGTTACTGTAGGGGACGCTCTCTGAAGAGAGACGCCCTTCAAAACATTGGCCTCCAAAGCCCACCACATGGCCGAGGCCTTGACGGAAGCTTCCAATGGAATCCGAGCATCCCACTCGAGGGATGCAGGTTTCCAATTGGAAAGAAGAAACATCTGAAGAGGGCGAATATGGAGCCGACCCAGGGGTACGACATCCGAAAGGGAATTGAGGAATCCGAGAAGCCTCAGAAACCACCTGACCTGAATATAGTCCAGACTGTTGAGCAGAATAACCAACTCCTTGGCTTTCTGGAACTTGGACTGAGGAGGAAGAACGAGGCCCCGATCCGTAAGGAAACGGTTTCCCAGGAAAATGAAGTCCTGGGATGGAAGAACCTCGGATTTCTCCCGTGAAGGGATAAAACCTAGGCGTAGAAGAGTTGTCAAGACCGAGACTGGGTCTATATGCAGCATCAGGGAGTCGTCGAAATAAATATGGATATCTACTCCGCGACTGTGTAAATAGCCCACAACCACCTGAAGGAGCTTGGTGAACACCAAAGGGGCGGTGGTCAGACCGAAGGGCATGGCCTTGAACTGGAACACTCTGCCCTGAGAAGTGAATCTCAGGAATTTCCTGACCGATTTCTTTATCGGTATATGGAAATAAGCGTCCTTGAGGTCGATTGAGGTCGCCCACATACCTGGAGCTACCGAAGTCAAGATACTTCGAGGTGTCTCCATTTTGAAGTGTGGCGAGACTACATGCTTGTTGAATGCACTGAGGTCTATAATCGGACGCCAGCCCCCGGATTTCTTCTTGACAAGAAACATCCGGGAGTAAAAGCCTGGAGTCCAGAGTGACCTTGGAAGCTCCTCCACAGCACCCTTGGCTATCAAGGAATTGACCTCTTCTAAGAGGGCTTGAGCCTTCTCTACATCGCCTGGTGGAGGAAAGAAGATAGGGTCCACAGACAGAGGAGGATCCTTCAAGAGAGGAATACCTAGACCCTCGGAAACCACCGAAATTGCCCACTTGTCCTTGGTGAGCTCCTTCCATTCTGGTAGGAAGGAGGACAGACGACCCCCGACGGGCAGATCTGGCTTTGGAAGCTGGAGACCTGACCATGGATCGTCTAATGGGGAGGACAAGTGACAATGAGGAACCGAGGGCCTGAAAGAGTCAGGAACTCTGTCCCTTCTTGCTGGGATTCTTCTTTCCACCCCTTCCCCCTCTGTGACTCTGACTGCCCCGACCCCGAGAAGAGTGCCCACCTCGAACAGCCGAAGCTACAGGAGGCTGAGTCTGAGTCTGAGACTGAGTTGTCTGAGCACCCCTCTTAGGCTTACCTGGACGCTGCACCCGGCCAGGTTTAGGCTTAGCCCTAAGCTTCTCAAGCCTAGCTGAAGCCGCCTTGTCATTGTTGACTCGGTCCATGACAGAGGTGAGAATACCTCCAAACATTTCTGAGCCAGACAAGGGAGCAGTCATGAGATCGGAAATGAATGGCTCACCTACAGCTAGTCTGGGCTTCAGAACTGCTGCACGGCGGGCCAAAACAAAATCAGCAAGAACTGCCAAAATGAGCGCGGTTCCATCCATGTGGGCCCGGTTCATGGCCTTGCTGAGTTCAGCCAGAAGCTTAGTCTTGTTAGGTAGGCTCTCCTCAGAATGAGAAGATGCTACGAACAAAGCAGAGGAAAAAGAATCTGCATAAGCCAGCACATGAATGGCAAGACGAAGCAGTCTTTCCATGCGACTATGCTCCTTAGGAGATAAATGAACAATATCATTTGATCTCCCAGGCCAGCGATGGTCTAAGATAAGATCCACCTTGGCTGGAGTAGGTTCAACTGAGGAATTGTGCACAGAATATCGAGAAGGACTAAACCCCTCGATATCGCTAACCCCCAGAAGCAAACCAGAAAGATCCTGCTTCCTATTAGAAGAACCTTTGGCCTGCAGAACCTTTTCAATTTGGGCCAATGCTGAAGAGACCATAGTCCCTTCAGCCAAAGACCTACCTGATGCCTTAGCTTCTGGCTCCGAGGGAAGAAAGGCACTTAAAGTTGAAGTCCTTTCTGGGAGGCTAGAAGCAGAGGGAGGGGGACAAAATTCAACTCCCAAAAGGGAAGCAACCTCCAAACGAAGGCTACGAAAGGAATCAAGATTCCTCTCTGCCTGAGATGCAGCCAGACCTAAATCTGAGTCGGAGTTATCAGCCTCAGAGTGAAAAGACTCATGATCTGACCCCTCGGTAGGTACTGATGGGAGCCATGAGCGAGACTCGGCATCCACATCAGACCCAGCATCCAACGACAGAGTGTCCCCATCATCAGGCAAAGTCAGCTGACCAACATCCTCAGTCTCGGACTCCTCAAAATCCATATCCTCAGTCTCCTGAAGATCAGTTTGAGGAGACTGGCCAAAACTGGAGGTTGACCGAGACACAGTCTGGTCTGGAGCCTCCATTCTCCTACACTTAGAAGCAGAAGAAAGGCCAGCACTAAGATGAGAGAAGTTGACTTTACGCTTAACCCTGCTGGGAAGCGATGACCTGGGAGTCTCAGCCAATGTCTTCGAGGGACGGTGAACCCTTTTAGACTTAACAAGGCGTGAGCGAGAAGGGGGGGGGGGGGGGGACCCAACTCAACACCTGACTGATTATAGACAGCTGAGGAAACCCAAGGTTGACCAGTGTAACCTGGAAAGGTTTGACCATACCCAGGGTATGGAAATCCCATAGACTGGGAGGGGCCCCAGTGTTGGCCGAAGCCAGAATACTGGGGAGAAGGCAACATTCCGACACCAGCAGGACCAGGAAATGAATTGCCCCCTACTGGAGACCTGCCTGGCCAATATGGCTGAAAATGGCCAAAATTGCCAGGAGACTGCAAACTACCACCTAACCCGGGTGCAGAATGAGGGTAGGGATAAGGTGGGGGATGCCCTGGAGCACCCATAAACCCCACTGAGCCAGGAGCTCTAACTGGAGGAGGACCAGATAGAGGCAAGGCAGACCTAGGAACCGACGGGTGCATAACCCCGGAACCCAAACCAGACTCAAAATACGGTAAACCAACGCCTGGGAGTGAAACAGAGACACTCCCAGCTCCTAGTGCAGCCTCTCCAGAACCACCGTAAAAACTGGCAGTACCAGCCGGCCTACTGTCAGTGGGTACGCCGGCACCCCTCAATGGGGCCCGGGTCGCATGACTGGCCTGTTCGGTAACCATTCCGCTAACGGAGATGGTACCTGGACACTCGCTCCCTTCGACCTCCAAGGAGATTCCCGGGTGAGTGCCCTTCTGATGACCGATAGAACCCAAAGGCCCTACCGCCTCAGAAATATGTGTGTGAATAGGCTCCTCTGTAGCCAAAGAGTGCCTACCACTGTGAGACAAAATTACTTCCCCTTCAGGGGGTAAAAATGCCTCACTGCCAGGTGGGAGGCTGACAACAGCACCACACTGGACTTTAGGTTGACGTTTACTGTCTGCCCCAGACTTAGCACCCTTATTACGGGCGACAGACTGATGGGACAACACCCTGTCCCACAAAGTGTTTGACCATGTCAAACAGACGGAACACATGTTGTCCCGGGAGCAGCCTCGGCAGGTAGAACAGGTGTCATGGTCATCCCCATCGAGGATGACATGACCGCAGTCTCCTGACCGAGTTTTTGGACCCGAAGTAAGTCTCTTACCTCGCATTCTGCTAGGCGGGCAGCTTCCAGCAAACGAGAAAATCCAGCCAAAAAACGGAAGAAAAATCCACCGATAAAATTACGGAAAAACGTCCCGTAAACTGGAAATAAGTACAGAAAAGTACAAAATGAAAAAGAAATAAAACAACTGAGTTGACAAAAGCAAAACGGTAGCAAATAAAGCGAGAAAAATAGACACCGAAGTGGTCTACTAGACCGCGGTACCGTAGCGAGACAGTCCACGTGTGCAGTAACCACTCGACAAAAAAGACGAAATACGACACACAAACGGACTGACAGTTCAAACGAAAATGAAAAACTTGTCAACAAAGATGAGAATAACAAATTACGAAAGCAAAGCAAAAGAAAAACTAATTAAATGCAACAAAAACCCTGGGAAAACGAGCTGTCGTCAAAATCCTTCTGGGATGATGGCTGCCATAAGCGGAAGTGAGGTTTTGGGTCATGCGCGGTGCGTTCGTATCGGGCATTAAGGGTCCTCTCACGGGATATTTATTTTCATTTTTGTTATGCAAATTATGGGCTGCCGGAGGCGATACGCTATTATCTATATGGTGGTGAGCTATTATTGAAATAAACATTCCCATTACCTATTCGAACATTTAATTCTTTATCCTTAAGTGGTAGAGACGTAGACAATCTCTCTACTGATTTTATTTCTGTGTTACACATGGCATGAGTGTTATTGTTCAGTTTCTGGAATCTGTCAGAGTTAACATAGATTTATTAAATGAATAAGTTTTAATCAATGATGAACTGAATCATGATTCCATTATTCGTGTTATTTTGGAGAATTCTTCTTCTTGAGGAATGTGACTCAAGTTATTATACTATGTCTGACCTTGGTCTGGTCTATACTTTGACTGACCTTGGTCTGGTCTATACTATGTCTGACCTTGGTCTTGTCTATACCATGTCTGACCTTTTTCTGGTCTATACTTTGACTGGCCTTGGTCTGGTCTATACTATATCTGGCCTTGGTCTGGTCTATACCATGTCTGACCTTGGTCTGGTCTATACTTTGACTGACCTTGGTCTGGTCTATACTTTGTCTGACCTTGGTCTGGTCTATACTATGTCTGACCTTGGTCTGGTCTATACTATGTCTGACCTTGGTCTGGTCTATACTATGTCTGACCTTGGTCTGGTCTATACCTTGACTGGCCTTGGTCTGGTCTATACCATGTCTGGCCTTGGCCTTGTCTATACCATGTCTGGCCTTGGTCTTGTCTATACCATGTCTGACATTGGTCTGGTCTATACCATGTCTGACCTTGGTCTGGTCTATACTATGTCTGACCTTGGTCTTGTCTATACCATGTCTGACCTTTTTCTGGTCTATACTTTGACTGACCTTGGTCTGGTCTATACTATATCTGGCCTTGGTCTGGTCTATACCATGTCTGACCTTGGTCTGGTCTATACTTTGACTGACCTTGGTCTGGTCTATACTTTGTCTGACCTTGGTCTGGTCTATACTATGTCTGACCTTGGTCTGGTCTATACTATGTCTGACCTTGGTCTGGTCTATACCTTGACTGGCCTTGGTCTGGTCTATACCATGTCTGGCCTTGGCCTTGTATATACCATGTCTGGCCTTGGTCTTGTCTATACCATGTCTGACCTTGGTCTGGTCTATACTATGTCTTGAAAGGATAGATATTTGATAGATGAATTTACCAGACATCCTATTTTGTTTTCTGAATCCTTGCTATGGTTTAATTGTATTGCTTTTGAAAGTTTTCCTCATTTCTCTGTGCATATTGATCAACCTTGTGATTAAGTGTTTTATAAGAAATATTGTCAAATAGGGAAAGGATGTTTAGTTGTTTTTTTCCCACAAAATTGGATATATATAGATCTGATGCTATTCTAAAACAAACAAAAAATAATATTAGAAATATTTGTATTCAAACTAACTTTGAACCAATGTTAAACTTGGATGCCATAAACACTTAATCATATCGATGTATTTGAAAAACATATTATAGAAATAAAAAACTACTTTCATTTATACATGTTTCATGTTTTAATTTCAATGCATGTTAATGGTAAATTCTTATAAGATTGCCGATATTAGGTATATGATACAAACTTGTTTCAACAGAGAAAACATGTTATGCTTCTTAGGATACGTACTTGAATTGTTAATCTGTGCAAAATATTGACACCTGCACCTGTTGTATAACTAGCCAATACATCTCTGACCGGACAAAGCAAAACTTAAACATAACGGAGGTGTGGTCATTAAAATCAAGGAACAAAACTTTCAAGCTGTTCTAATATCAAATTACCGTAACTACAGTAGAACAACATCGATAATATTTTATCAAGAGACACTATATGTGACCCACGTATTGCTTTCCTTTTTGAAGGAAAGCAACTTGTTAGGCCTTTCTACTGATCACACTGCTCCACCGCATGTTAGCCCCGCAGCAATTAAAGGGAGTGTCCCTGTATACATGGCACAGCCTTGTGGTATACATGTCTAAAAATAGATTGTGAGTAGTCTGCTGGATGTACGTGTGTTTCAGTTTATAATAACATATTTAAACTAGACCATATGCCATATTTGTAAAACAAATAGCAATGACAATATATTCGTTTAACAATACTGTATACAGGACATTTTTATTAGTCTTATCTCTACTAAACAAACTAATTAAAATACATGTTAGCTCCGCAGCAACGCATGCATTTTATCTAAAACTATACAATACAATGGCCCGGCTCCTGCCGGCCTATAATGATGACATAAGGAGGAAGGGTTAGGAGGTGGCTTTTGATGGAAAAAGCAGCTACCAGTTATTCACTCGTGCACTGCAGAATTTTACTGTAAAAAACACTGCCTGTGATTGCGCGTCCCAATAAATCTACTGGTAATATTCCAATACGTGTTATCTCTCTTATCTTGAAATCAAAACTTATCTGGATCATTGCTAAAATATTTATGTTAATAACATTAATTAACCTTTAGCTATGCATTAAATCTATAAGGATATGCTGTAATTGTATAAAGGTTAAAATATAACATAATTAAAGATTGATAGTGAAACAATGTCATTTATTTAATATATAAATGACGACATAAAATTCCTCTATATAGCAGAGTAACGCTGAATTTTAAATACGAATGGATATCTAAAAAATTGTATATATATAGTCATGTCATATACCAAAATGTTTGTTTGGACATGCAGTTTCTTACTAACACCAATAATTTGCTGTAGATGCTAACAGTTTCTTCTTTAGAGATGCTTTGTGGTAAGATGTAGCTTGAAATAAGTCTATGTCGCGCAAATGACTAAACCCGAAAAAAAGCCAAGCTGTTATGCTCACAAGTGTCTATAGTACAGGGTAGGAACATTTATTTGACCGAATTTTACTTTATGTACGAATAAGCGCTTATTTTGTTTTGACCTTGAAATACAAATGGCGGCTGTGAATAACATTACACAGATATGGCATATAGGGATGCATTTCAATCAATAAAGATGCTCTTATCATATATACAAGTCAACTTGTTAAACTGGTGAGTTTTTGGCCTTTTTCAGAAATAAGCCTATTTTACTCCCAAACTCTAAATGCAGTCTCCTTGCCATTTTCAGAGTTGTTTATAGTGTCTAATAAGAGTATTTTTGCTGTCTGAAATATGCCATATTTGTGTGATATCATTCACGACCGCCATTTGCATTTTAATCCAATGTCTGGTTATATCCCATTCTTTATCTTAGCACTTAGTAAACCAGCATACCATCCAATACATTTAGACAAAGCTATTCCTGTGAAACACTGAATCTGTTTATCGAAGCTTCGTCTTTCTGCACAAAATTTAGCTATTGAAACTGGTAGATACAGTAATTACAACGAGAGAACAAAGACTTTGTATGAGCTGCAATTTAGATGTGGAAGATGAATATCATTTCATTTTGAGATGCTGGAATTATCGTAGTCTGATAGTTAAATACATATACATAAAACCATATTACTGGCGAAATCCATCCGTGTTCAAACTTATACAGTTATTAGGTGTTGATAATATCAGTGATCTTCGTAAACTCGCTAGATATATATTTGAGGCTAATAAGGCATGAGTGATGTAAAATATGCATATTTGTATATCGCCATAATATATATAGAGGTTACACAACGAGTGGTTGTTGGATATGGAATTTATTTCACTCGAGTATTTAAAAAAATAATAATATTCCATATAAAAAAATCACGAGTAGTGTGACCTGTTTCTACCACAATGAAATCGGCTTAAATCAACGGGGAACGTGGCCAAGTCTAATTTCGCGTATGCAAAATTAATAAGGTGTGCAAGTGACGGCCGGAACCCGGTGATGTGACGTCATTCGATTATTGATGACGGTACTAGCAATTGCAGTTCGGGTACAAGGTCACTGTGTCAACAAATCAAAACGCGTTTAGGGTTTATTCGACGTGTGAATGTTATTCAACAGTTGTAATAATTATTTCCTGCCTTGGGAGTTGAATGGCGACGACGACGGTGAATTGAATTCAGAGCATGTGAGAGGTGTGTGAGAGGTGTGTGTATGTGAGGTATTGGTGAGCTACCTTTTGTTTGTATTGTATGCAATTATCTGTCATGTATGTATTGTATGTATTTTTACTATAAAGCGTAAGGTTTAACGTAATAAATAAATGAAATGAAAAATTCACATGTGTGGTGACAGCGGAACTACTAGACACTTGTCAACCAACATCAAACTGTCTGATTTCACAGCGCACAACGAAATAGAAAATAGATTTTGACCAAAACAAAGTTCCCGTGATCTTCATTAACATGCAATCTCGAAATCTTATGTATGTAGTTTTGTTGTGTTTAGAGTCGACATCTGTGATATCGTGATAATGGGATCAAGTCCTTGGATTTCGAAATAACTGGGAGATGTAAACCCTGTAGATAGGGGAATCCGGTATGTTACTATCTGAAAATGGAAAATACATTAACAATCTGGAAATTGAAATCATGCTTATACAGCTTAAATACAAGCTGTCCTTGTACATGTACGTTACGTCGTAAGTTAAGATCAAGATAAGTGGCTGGTGTTGTAGTCTATATTGCCTTAGTTCTACAGGGTCCGACCGACAGGGTTAATAAAGTATTGTTATATAAAAGTAAGACACCATCGATATTTCTCTTGGTAAAATAAAGTTCGGGTCCTTGTTTCATATTCTGATCAGACTCGAATGAAACAAACACAAGTTTGCCAACAGAGGCTACAGAGGCACATATTTTACTATAGTAATAGTCTGACCGAAAACGTATCCTCGATGTTTTCCCTCTTGGCCCTAGTCTACTGATTTAAACAAATACAATGTACATGTAGATATATGTTGTAATACTAAATTTAACTAAAATGTATATCTCAGTTATAGACCTTGTACTTGTCAGATTTAGTAGCTTAAATTGTACTACTATCTACAGGGCTATGAGACCAGTCAATACGTCTGTTATCTCCGTATTGAGTAAGTGATATAGGGGCCACAGAACCAAATCAAAAATAGATTGTGGGTTTTCCCCGTTTGTGAAGGTGAATGCATCGGGGCCTACTGATTGGATATTTAGGTGAGAGAAGTTTCCAAGGTTTTATGTGTGGCCTGGGCAATACATGTAGATGTAAAATTTATAGAAAAAAAGTTGTTTTTTTCCTAGCCTGTTTTTGTCAGGGGGAGTTAATTAAGTGTGTATTTTGTTGTAAATTTAGATGAATTTTTGGTCTTAAATTCAATACAAGATGGTGGCCCCCATATAAAAAAAGTTCAAATTGGTAGAATTTTTAATCATTCTATTAACAGGTTTCCTAGATGACATTCTTCAAAATTATGGCTAGTGGACCAGTGTTGAAAACTCCATTTAAGCAGTACGGTGGTAAACGTTAACATTACCGTCTATGAGAAATCATTTGGTTCCGTGGTTCCTATACTGTATAATCAATTTAAACTGTTACAAAAAGTATAAGATGGAAACTTATTTGACAAAATTAAATCAAAGAATTACCAGGTTTTAGCTATCACAATTTTACAAAATAGTTTATTTTGAAATTTCACAGGCTAGTCAATTTTCAAATACAATTTATCTATAAGTTGCTTTATTATAAATTCCATATCAACATGTTATACCTTTTGCTTACATGTGCCACAGAAAACCATGTGCGAGAAACCTGTTCTGACAAAATTTTACTAAAATATGTCAATTGTTATATCGCATTAAGTTAATTAACTTAATTAGGGTTTGGAACCACGTTGGATTTTTTTTTTTATCTTTTGAATTTTAATCAGTTTCAACTTATTACTTTTTTACGAAATAGTTTTGCAATGTGCAAGAAAACAATTCTAACAAATGTATACTAAAGGTTTTTGTATTTATTGTCTCACACTAAGTTAAATTCAATGGCGGGGAACCATGGAACTGATTTTATTTTTATCTCTTGAACTTAAACTAACTTATTGCTAAAGGTATTATAGAAAATTATTTGACAAATTTAAACAATGACAACTATTTAATAATAACAATTTATACAAAAATATCTTCTTTGAAATGTCATCTGCAAACAGGTAAAATTCAGCAAGACAGGTACTAGTGTAAATAGTTTATATGTTTCTATTTTAGGCCAACACAGCCATAGGCAAATACATGTACTTATATAAGGAAGCATGTTCTAAATTGTTTATAAATATTATATATAAATAAGAAGTATAGACAAGTTTGAACAATTATCCTACAGAAGAAAAGAGAAGCTGACAATCAATCCGGTAGATGTGCTGTCGTGGTTGTGTCCGTGGGTAATACCACTTTACCCTTACTGCACTGGATGGAACGGGCCTCTTTATGATAATGAGGAAGTCACTAACTACTAACATGAAACTCTGCCTCAAACTGACCCTGTCTATTCATGGGGTAAGCCAAGCAAACACAACAAACTAAACACATGTAACAGTAAGACATGCTTCCTTGAATATGAGAGGTTGAAAAATGTACGGAAAACGCGATTTAGTATACTTGATTAAGCTCATTTACATCAACTATTGCTCAAAATCAAATAAAACCATTGTAAAGCTTGCTAAACACTTGATAATCAATTAAAGTGTCAT
The DNA here is from genome assembly GCF_902652985.1 of Pecten maximus. Lineage (NCBI taxonomy): Eukaryota > Metazoa > Mollusca > Bivalvia > Pectinida > Pectinidae > Pecten > Pecten maximus. The sequence continues at coordinate 37,139,655 of NC_047025.1, forward strand.
ATTCCAGAAAACCACGTGAAAGTGAGGAAATAAACTGAAAGTGAAGGTAGTAATCCTAAAGGAAGGGAATTCATTTATTTTATCCATCTTTCGTGCTCAAACAGAGTGATTGCCCCTCACGCCACTTCATTCTTTCAATGACACTCCATTAGGTCTCACCCCAATAAGCAGATTTTCCTGTTTTTCACATCCCATACGAGATGCAAACGGATCTTGACTAAGAACCGAACCTTCTAACTACTCAAGAAAAGGCGACAGAACTGTATTTTGAACCGTCACCATATTCGGAAGTATTGTAACAACGCTGCAGCGAACACGTGGTTAATAGTTCACCAATGAAAGGATTGCCGGAATAACCAGATTTTTCTGTTTATCACATCCCATTCGAGGTGCACACGGATCATGACTAAGATCCGAACCTTCTAACTACTCAAGAAATGGCGACAGAACTGTATTTTGAACCGTCACCATATTCGGAAGTATTGTAACAATGCTGCCGCGGACATGTGGTTAATTGTTCACCAATGAAAGTATTGCCGGAATAAGCGGATTTTCCTGTTTATCACATCCCATTCGAGGTGCACACGGATCTTGACCAAGATCCGAACCTTCTAACTACTCAAGAAATGGCGACAGAACTGTATTTTGAACCGTCATCATATTCGAAAGTATTGTAACAATGCTTAATGGTTAATTGTTTACCAATGAAAGGATTGCGGGAATAAGCAGATTTTCCTGTTTATCACATCCCATTCGAGGTGCACACGGATCTTGACCAAGATCCCAACCTTCTAATTAGACAAGAAATTTCAACAGATCTGTATTTTGAACCGTCACCATATTCGGAAGTATTGTAACAACGCTGCCGCGGACACGTGGTTACATGTAATTGTTCACCAATGAAACAATTGCCGTTATAAGCAGATTTTTCTGTTTATTACATCCCATTCAAGGTGCACACGGATCTTGATTAAGATCCGAACCTTCTAATTTCTCAAGAAATGGCGACAGAACTGTATTTTGAACCGTCACCATATTCGGAAGTATTGTAACAACGATGTCGCGGTCACGTGGTTAATTGTTCACCAATGAAAGGATTGCAGAAAAAAGCAGATTTTCCTGTTTATCACATCCCATTCAAGGTGCACACGGATCTTGACCAAGATCCGAACCTTCTAACTACTCAAGAAATGGCGACAGAACTGTAATTTGAACCGTCATCATATTCGGAAATATTGTAACAACGCTGCCCCGGACACTTGGTTTATTGTTCACCAATGAAAGGATTGCGGGAATAAGAAGATTTTCATGTTTGTCACATCCCATTCGAGGTGCACATGGATCTTGACCAAGATCTGAACCTTCTAATTAGTCAAGAAATGGCAACAGAACTGTATTTTGAACCGTCACCATATTCGGAAATATTGTAACAACGCTACCGCGGACACGTGGTTAATTGTTCACCAATGAAAGGATTGCCGTAATAAGCAGATTTTTCTTTTTATCACATCCCATTCGAGGTGCACACGGATCTTGACCAAGATCCGAATCTTCTAATTAGTCAAGAAATGGCAACAGAACTGTATTTTGCACCGTCACCATATTCGGAAGTATTGTGACAACGCTGCCGCGGACACGTGGTTAATTGTTTACCAATGAAAGGATTGTCGAAATAAGCAGATTTTTCTGTTTATCACATCCCATTCAAGGTGCACACGGATCTTGACCAAGATCCGAACCTTCTAATTAGTCATGAAATGGCAACAGATCTGTATTTTGAAACGTCACCATATTCGGAAGTATTGTAACAACGCTGTCGCGGACACGTGGTTAATTGTTCACCAATGAAAGGATTGCGGAAATAAGAAGATTTTCCTGTTTGTCACATCCCATTCGAGGTGCACACGGATCTTGACCAAGATCCGAACCTTCTAACTACTCAACAAATGGCGACAGAACTGCAGTTTGAACCGTCACCATATTCGAAAGTATTGTAACAATGCTTAATGGTTAATTGTTTACCAATGAAAGGATTGCGGGAATAAGCCGATTTTCCTGTGTATCACATCCCATTCGAGGTGGACACGGTTCTTGACCAAGATCCGAACCATCTAACTACTCAAGAAATGGCGACAGAACTGTATTTTGAACCGTCACCATATTCGGAAGTATTGTAACAACGCTGCCGCGGAAACGTGGTTAATTGTTCACCAATGAAAGGATTGCCGTAATAAGCACATTTTTCTTTTGATCACATCCCATTGCGGGAATAAGCAAATTTTCCTGTCTATCACATCCCATTGAAGGTGCACACGGATCTTGATTAAGGTCCGAAACTTCTAACTACTCAAGAAATGGCGACAGAACTTTATTTCGAACCGTCACCATTTTCGGAAGAATTGTAACAATGCTGCCGCGGACACGTGGTGAATTTTTAACCAATCAAAGGATTGCCGGAATAAGCGGATTTTCTTGTTTATCACATCCCATTCGAGGTGCACACGGATCTTGACCTAGATCCGAACCTTTTAACTACTCAGGAAATGGCAACAGAACTGTATTTTGAACGTCACCATATTCGGAACTATTGTAACAATGCTGCCGCGAAAACTTGGTTTATTGTTCACCAATGAAAGGATTGCCGGAATAAGCGGATTTTCCTGTTGATCACATCCCATTCGAGGTGCACACGGATCTGGACCAAGATCCGAACCTTTTAACTACTCAGTAAATGGCAACAGAACTGTATTTTGAACCGTCACCATATTCGGAAGTATTGTAACAAAGCTGCCGCGGACACTTGGTTTATTGTTCACCAATGAAAGGATTGCGGAAATAAGAAGATTTTCCTGTTTGTCACATCCCATTCGAGGTGCACACGGATCTTGACCAAGATCCGAACCTTCTAATTAGTCATGAAATGGCAACAGATCTGTATTTTGAAACGTCACCATATTCGGAAGTATTGCAACAACGCTAACGCTGACACGTGGTTAATTGTTCACCAATGAAAGGATTGCCGTAAAAAACAGATTTTCCTTTTGATCACATCCCATTTAAGGTGCACACGGATCTTGATTTAGATCCGAACCTTCTAATCACTCAAGAAATGGCAACAAAACTGTATTTTGAACCGTCACCATATTCGGAAGTATTGTAACAATGCTGCCGCGGAAACGTGGTTAATTGTTCACCAATAAAAGGATTGCCGGAACAAGCAGATTTCCCTGTTTGTCACATCCCATTCAAGGAGCACACGGATCTTGATCAAGATCCGAACCTTTTAACTACTCAAGAAATGGCGACAGAACTGTATTTTGAACCGTTACCATATTCGGAAGTATTGTAACAATGCTGCCGCAGACACGTGGTTAATTGTTCACCAATGAAAGGATTGCCGTAATAAGCGGATTTTCCTGTTGATCACATCCGATTCGAGGGGCACACGGATCTTGACCAGATCCGAACATTCTAACTACTCAAGAAATGGCGAAGAACTGTATTTTGAACCGTCACCATATTCGGAAGTATTGTAACAACGCTGCCGCGGAAACGTGGTTAATTGTTCACCATGAAAGGATTGCCGGAATAAGCAGGATTTTCCTGTTTATCACATCCCATTCGAGGTGCACACGATCTTGATCAAGATCCGAACCTTCTAACTACTCAAGAAATGGCGACAGAACTTTATTTCGAACCGTCACCATTTTCGGAAGAATTGTAACAATGCTGCCGCGGACACGTGGTTAATTGTTCACCAATGAAAGGATTGCCGGAATAAGCAGATTTTCCTGTTTGTCACATCCCATTCGAGGTGCACACGGATCTTGACCATGATCCGAACCTTCTAACTACTCAAGAAATGGCGACAGAACTGTATTTGAACCGTCACCATATTCGGAAGAATTGTAACAATGCTGCCGCGGACACGTGGTTAATTGTTCACCAATGAAAGGATTGCCGGAATAAGCGGATTTTCCTGTTTATCACATCCGATTGGAGGTGCACACGAATCTTGACCAAGATCCGAACCTTCTAACTATTCAAGAAATGGCGACAGAACTGTATCTTGAACCGTCGCCATATTCGGAAGTATTGTAACAATGCTGCCGCGGACACGTGGTTAATTGTTCACCAATGAAAGGATTGCCGGAATAAGCAGATTTTCCTGTTGTCACATCCGATTGGAGGTGCACACGAATCTTGACCAAGATCCGAACCTTCTAACTACTGAAGAAATGGCGACAGAACTGTATCTTGAACCGTCGCCATATTCGGAAGTATTGTAACAATGCTGCCGCGGACACGTGGTGAATTGTTAACCAATAAAAGGATTGCCGGAATAAGCGGATTTTCCTGTTTGTCACATCCCATTCGAGGTGCACACGGATCTTGACCAAGATCCGAACCTTCTAACTACTCAAGAAATGGCGACAGAACTGTATCTTGAACCGTCACCATATTCGGAAGTATTGTAACAATGCTGCCGCGGACACGTGGTTAATTGTTCACCAATGAAAGGATTGCCAGAATAAGCAGATTTTTCTGTTGATCACATCCCATTCGAGGTGCACACGGATCTTGACCAAGATCCGAACCTTTTAACTACTCAGGAAATGGCAACAGAACTGTATTTTGAACCGTCACCATATTCGGAAGTATTGTAACAATGCTGCCGCGGACACGTGGTTTATTGTTCACCAATGACAGGATTGCCGGAATAAGACGGATTTTCCTGTTTATCACATCCATTCGAGGTGCACACGGATCTTGACCAAGATCCGAACCTTTTAACTACTCAGGAAATGGCACAGAACTGTATTTTGAACCGTCACCATATTCGGAAGTATTGTAACAACTGCTGCCGCGGAAACGTGGTTATTGTTCACCAATGAAAGGATTGCCGGAATAAGCAGATTTTCCTGTTTATCACATCCCATTCGAGGTGCACAAGGATCTTGACCAAGATCCGAACCTTCTAACTACTCAAGAAATGGCGACAGAACTGTATTTTGAACCGTCACCATATTCGGAAGTATTGTAACAATGCTGCCGCGGACACGTGGTTAATTGTTTACCAATGAAAGGATTGCGGGAATAAGCAGATTTTCCTGTTTGTCACATCCCATTCGAGGTGCACAAGGATCTTGACCAAGATCCGAACCTTCTAACTACTCAAGAAATGGCGACAGAACTGTATTTTGAACCGTCACCATATTCGGAAGTATTGTAACAATGCTGCCGCGGACACGTGGTTAATTGTTCACCAATGAAAGGATTGCCGGAATAAGCAGATTTTCCTGTTTATCACATCCCATTCGAGGTGCACACGGATCTTGACCAAGATCCGAACCTTCTAACTACTCAAGAAATGGCAACAGAACTGTATTTTGAACCGTCACCATATTCGGAAGTATTGTAACAATGCTGCCGCGGACACGTGGTTAATTGTTCACCAATGAAAGGATTGCCGGAATAAGCGGATTTTCCTGTTGATCACATCCCATTCGAGGTGCACACGGATCTTGACCAAGATCCGAACCTTCTAACTACTCAAGAAATGGCGACAGAACTGTATTTTGAACCGTCACCATATTCGGAAGTATTGTAACAATGCTGCCGCGGACACGTGGTTAATTGTTCACCAATGAAAGGATTGCGGAATAAGCAGATTTTCCTGTTTATCACATCCCATTCGAGGTGCACACGGATCTTGACCAAGATCCGAACCTTCTAACTACTCAAGAAATGGCGACAGAACTGTATTTTGAACCGTCACCATATTCGGAAGTATTGTAACAATGCTGCCGCGGACACGTGGTTAATTGTTCACCAATGAAAGGATTGCCGGAATAAGCAGATTTTCCTGTTTATCACATCCCATTCAAGGTGCACACGGATCTTGACCAAGATCCGAACCTTCTAACTACTCAAGAAATGGCGACAGAACTGTATTTTGAACCGTCACCATATTCGGAAGTATTGTAACAATGCTGCCGCGGACACGTGTTTAATTGTTCACCAATGAAAGGATTGCCGGAATAAGCAGATTTTCCTGTTTATCACATCCCATTCGAGGTGCACACGGATCTTGACCAAGATCCGAACCTTCTAACTACTCAATAAATGGCAACAGAACTGTATTTTGAACCGTCACTATATTCGGAAGTAATATAACAATGCTGCCGCGGACACGTGGTTAATTGTTCACCAATGAAAGGATTGCCGGAATAAGCAGATTTTCCTGTTTACCACATCCCATTCGAGGGGCACACGGATCTTGATCAAGAACCGAACATTCTAACTACTCAGGAAATGGCAACAGAACTGTATTTTGAACCGTCACCATATTCGGAAGTATTGTAACAATGCTGCCGCGGACACGTGGTTAATTGTTCACCAATGAAAGGATTGCCGGATATAAGCGGATTTTCCTGTTTATCACATCCCATTCGAGGTGCAACACGGATCTTGACCTAAGATCCGAACCTTCTAACTACTCAAGAAATGGCGACAGAACTGTATTTTGAACCGTCACCATATTCGGAAGTATTGTAACAATGCTGCCGCAGGACACGTGGTTAATTGTTCACCAATGAAAGGATTGCCGGAATAAGCGGATTTTCCTGTTTATCCACAATCCCATTCGAGGTGCACACGGATCTTGGTCAAGATCCGAACCTTCTAACTACTCAATAAATGGCAACAGAACTGTATTTTGAACCGTCACTATATTCGGAAGTATTAAAACAACGCTGTCGCGGACACGTGGTTAATTGTTCACCAATGAAAGGATTGCGCGAATAAGCAGATTTTCCTGTTTGTCACATCCCATTCGAGGTGCACACGGATCTTGATTAAGATCCGAACCTTCTAATTACTCAAGAAATGGCAATAGAACTGTATTTTGAACCGTCACCATATTCGGAAGTAATATAACAATGCTGCCGCGGACACGTGGTTTATTGTTCACCAATGAAAGGATTGCCGGAATAAGCAGATTTTCTGTTTGATCACATCCCATTCGAGGTGCACACGGATCTTGACTAAGATCCGAACCTTCTAACTACTCAAGAAATGGCGACAGAACTGTATTTGAACCGTCACCATATTCGGAAGTATTGTAACAATGCTGCCGCGGACACGTGGTGAATTGTTAACCAATCAAAGGATTGCCGGAATAAGCGATTTCCTGTTTATCACATCCCACTCGGGGTACACACGGATCTTGATTAAGATCCGAACCTTCTAACTACTCAAGAAATGGCGACAGAACTGTATTTTGAACCGTCACCATATTCGGAAGTATTGTAACAATGCTGCCGCGGACACGTGGTTAATTGTTCACCAATGAAAGGATTGCCGGAATAAGCAGATTTTCCTGTTGATCACATCCATTCGAGGTGCACACGGATCTTGATCAAGATCCGAACCTTCTAACTACTCAAGAAATGGCGATAGATCTGTAGTTTGAACCGTCACCATATTCGGAAGTATTGTAACAATGCTGCCCCGGACACGTGGTTAATTGTTCACCAATGAAAGGATTGCCGGAATAAGCAGATTTTCCTGTTTGTCACATTCTATTCGAGGTGCACACGGATCTTGACCAAGATCCGAACCTTCTAACTACTCAAGAAATGGCGACAGAACTGTATTTTGAACCGTCACCATATTCGGAAGTATTGTAACAACGCTGCCGCGGACACGTGGTTAATTGTTCACCAATGAAAGGATTGCCGGAATAAGCAGATTTTCCTGTTTGATCACATCCCATTCGAGGTGCACACGGATCTTGATCAAGATCCGAACCTTCTAACTACTCAAGAAATGGCGACAGAACTGTATTTTGAACCGTCACCATATTCGGAAGTATTGTAACAATGCTGCCGCGGACACGTGGTTAATTGTTCACCAATGAAAGGATTGCCGGAATAAGCAGATTTTCCTGTTTGTCACATCCCATTCGAGGTGCACACGGATCTTGACCAAGATCCGAACCTTCTAACTACTCAAGAAATGGCGACAGAACTGTATTTTGAACCGTCACCATATTCGGAAGTATTGTAACAATGCTGCCGCGGACACGTGGTTAATTGTTCACCAATGAAAGGATTGCCAGAATAAGCAGATTTTTCTGTTGATCACATCCCATTCAAGGTCACACGGATCTTGATTAAGGTCCGAACCTTCTAACTACTCAAAAATTGGCGACAGAACTTTATTTCGAACCGTCACCATATTCGGAAGAATTGTAACAACGCTGCCGCGGACACGTGGTTAATTGTTCACCAATGAAAGGATTGCCGGAATAAGCAGATTTTCCTGTTTGATCACATCCCATTAGAGGTGCACAGCGGATCTTGATCAAGATCCGAACCTTCTAACTACTCAAGAATGGCGACAGAACTGTATTTTAAGCCGTCACCATATTCGGAAGTATTGTAACAATGCTGCCGCAGACACGTGGTTAATTGTTCACCAATGAAAGGATTGCCGTAATAAGCAGATTTCCCTGTTGATCACATTCCATTCGAGGACCACACGGATCTTGACCAGATCCGAACCTTCTAACTACTCAAGAAATGGCGATAGAACTGTATTTTGAACCGTCACCATATTCGGAAGTAATATAACAATGCTGCCGCGGACACGTGGTTTATTGTTCACCAATGAAAAATTGCCGGAATAAGCAGATTTTGCTGTTTATCACATCCGATTGGAGGTGCACACGGATCTTGATCAAGATCAGAACATTCTAACTACTCAAGAAGTGGCGACAGAACTGTATTTTGAACCGTCACCATATTCGGAAGTATTGTAACAATGCTGCCGCGGACACGTGGTTAATTGTTCACCAATGAAAGGATTACCGGAATAAGCATATTTTTCCTGTTTGTCATATCCCATTCGAGGTGCACACGGATCTTGACCAAGATCCGAACTTTCTAATTAGTCAAGAAATGGCAACAAAACTGTATTTTGAACCGTCACCATATCGGAAGTATTGTAACAACGCTGCCGCGGACACGTGGTTAATTGTTCACCAATGAAAGGATTGCCGTAATAAGCAGATTTTCTTTTGATCACATCCCATTCGAGGTGCACACGGATCTTGACGAAGATCCAAACTGTCTAGCTACTCAAGAAATGGCGACAAAATTGTATTTTGAACCGTCACCATATTCGGAAGTATTGTAACAATGCTGCCGCGCACACGTGGTTAATTGTTCACCAATCAAAGGATTGCCGGAATAAGCAGACTTTCCTGTTTGTCATATCCCATTCGAGGTGCACTCGGATCTTGGTCAAGATCCGAAACTTCTAATTATTCAAGAAATGGCGACAGAACTGTATTTTGAACCGTCACCATATTCGGAAGCATTGTAACAACGCTGCCGCGGACACGTCGTTAATAGTTCAACAATGAAAGGATTGCCGGAATAACCAGATTTTTCTGTTCATCACATCCCATTCAAGGTGCACACGGATCTTGATCGAGATCCGAACCTTCTAACTACTCAAGAAATGGCGACAGAACTGTATCTTGAACCGTCACCATATTCGGAAGTATTGTAACAATGCTGCCGCGGACACGTGGTTAATTGTTCACCAATGAAAGGATTGCCGGAATAAGCAGATTTTCCTGTTTGTCACATCCCATTCGAGGTGCACACGGATCTTGATCAAGATCCGAACCTTCTAACTACTCAAGAAATGGCGATAGAACTGTATTTTGAACCGTCACCATATTCGGAAGTATTGTAACAATGCTGCCGCGGACACGTGGTTAATTGTTCACCAATGAAAGGATTGCCGGAATAAGCAGATTTTCCTGTTATCACATCCCACTCGGGGTACACACGGATCTTGACTAAGATCCGAACCTTCTAACTACTCAAGAAATGGCGACAGAACTGTATTTTGAACCGTCACCATATTCGGAAGTATTGTAACAATGCTGCCGCGGACACGTGGTTAATTGTTCACCAATGAAAGGATTGCCGGAATAAGCAGATTTTCCTGTTTGTCACATCCCATTCAAGGTGCACACGGATCTTGATCAAGATCCGAACCTTCTAACTACTCAAGAAATGGCGACAGAACTGTATTTTGAACCGTCACCATATTCGGAAGTATTGTAACAATGCTGACGCGGACACGTGGTGAATTGTTCACCAATGAAAGGATTGCCGGAATAAGCGGATTTTGCTGTTTATCACATCGGATTGGAGGTGCACACGGATCTAGACCAAGATCCGAACCTTCTAACTACTCAAGAAATGGCGACAGAACTGTATTTTGAACCGTCACCATATTCGGAAGTATTGTAACAATGCTGCCGCGGACACGTGGTTAATTGTTCACCAATGAAAGGATTGCCGGAATAAGCGGATTTTCCTGTTGATCACATCCCATTCAAGGTGCACACGGATCTTGATCAAGATCCGAACCTTCTAACTACTCAAGAAATGGCGACAGAAATGTATTTTGAACCGTCACCATATTCCAAAGTATTGTAACAATGCTGCCGCGGACACGTGGTTAATTGTTCACCAATGAAAAAATTGCCGGAATAAGCAGATTTTCCTGTTTATCACATCCCACTCGGGGTACACACGGATCTTGACCAAGATCCGAACCTTCTAACTACTCAAGAAATGGCGACAGAACTGTATTTTGAACCGTCACCATATTCGGAAGTATTGTAACAATGCTGCCACGGACACGTGGTTAATTGTTCACCAATGAAAGGATTGCGCGAATAAGCAGATTTTCCTGTTTGCCACAACCCATTCGAGGTGCACACGGATCTCGACCAAGATCCGAACATTCTCATTACTCAAGAAATGGCAACAGAACTGTATTTTGAACCGTCACCATATTCGGGAGTATTGTAACAATGCTGCCGCGGACACGTGGTTCATTGTTCACCAATCAAAGGATTGCCGGAATAAGCAGATTTTCCTGTCTATCACATCCCATTGAAGGTGCACACGGATCTTGAATAAGATCAGAACCTTCTAACTACTCAAGAAATGGCAACAGAAATGTATTTTGAACCGTCACCATATTCGGAAGTATTGTAACAATGCTGCCGCGGACACGTGGTTAGTTGTTCACCAATGAAAGGATTGCCGGAAGAAGCAGATTTCCTGTTGATCACATCCCATTCGAGGTGCACACGGATCTTGACGAAGATCCAAACTGTCTAGCTACTCAAGAAATGGCGACAAAACTGTATTTTGAACCGTCACCATATTCGGAAGTATTGTAACAATGCTGCCACGGACACGTGGTTAATTGTTCACCAATGAAAGGATTGCGCGAATAAGCAGATTTTCCTGTTTGCCACAACCCATTCGAGGTGCACACGGATCTCGACTAAGATCCGAACCTTCTCATTACTCAAGAAATGGCAACAGAACTGTATTTTGAACCGTCACCATATTCGGAAGTATTGTAACAATGCTGCCGCGGACACGTGGTTAATTTTCACCAATCAAAGGATTGCCGGAATAAGCAGACTTTCCCGTTTGTCATATCCCATTCGAGGTGCACACGGATCTTGACTAAGATCCGAACCTTCTAATTAGTCAAGAAATGGCGACATAACTGTATTTTGAACCGTCACCATATTCGGAAGTATTGTAACAACGCTGCCGCGGACACGTGGTTAATTGTTCACCAATGAAAGGATTGCCGGAATAAGCAGATTTTTCTGTTCATCACATCCCATTCAAGGTGCACATGGATCTTGATCAAGATCCGAACCTTCTAACTACTCAAGAAATGGCGACAGAACTGTATCTTGAACCGTCACCATATTCGGAAGTATTGTAACAATGCTGCCGCGGACACGTGGTTAATTGTTCACCAATGAAAGGATTGCCGGAATAAGCAGATTTTCCTGTTTGTCACATCCCATTCGAGGTGCACACGGATCTTGACCAAGAACCGAACATTCTAACTACTCAAAAAATGGCGACAGAACTGTATTTTGAACCGTCACCATATTCGGAAGTATTGTAACAACGCAGCCGCGGACACGTGGTTAATAGTTCACCAATGAAAGGATTGCCGGAATAACCAGATTTTTCTGTTTATCACATCCCATCCGAGGTGCACACGGATCTTGACCAAGATCCGAACCTTCTAACTACTCAAGAAATGGTGACAGAACTGTATTTTGAACCGTCACCATATTCGGAAGTATTGTAACAATGCTGCCACGGACACGTGGTTAATTGTTCACCAATGAAAGGATTGCGGGAATAAGCAGACTTTCCTGTTTGTCATATCCCATTCGAGGTGCACACGGATCTTGACGAAGATCCAAACTGTCTAGCTAGTCAAGAAATGGAATCAGAACTGTATTTTGAACCGTCACCATATTCGGAAGTATTGTAACAATGCTGCCGCGGACACGTGGTTAATTGTTCACCAATGAAAGGATTGCGGGAATAAGCAGATTTTCCTGTTTGCCACATACCATTCGAGGTGCACACGGATCTCGACAAAGATCCGAACCTTCTCATTACTCAAGAAATGGCAACAGAACTGTATTTTGAACCGTCATCATATTCAGAAGTATTGTAACAATGCTGCCGCGGACACGTGGTTAATTGTTCACCAATCAAAGGATTGCCGGAATAAGCAGACTTTCCTGTTTGTCATATCCCATTCGAGGTGCACTCGGATCTTGATCAAGATCCGAACCTTCTAACTATTCAAGAAATGGCGACAGAACTGTATTTTGAACCGTCACCATATTCGGAAGTATTGTAACAACGCTGCCGCGGACACGTGGTTAATAGTTCATCAATGAAAGTATTGCGGAAATAAGCAGATTTTCCTGTTTGCCACATCCCATTTAAGGTGCACACGGATCTTGATCAAGATCCGAACCTTCTAACTACTGAAGAAATTGACGACAGAACTGTATTTTGAACCGTCACCATATTCCAAAGTATTGTAACAATGCTGCCGCGGACACGTGGTTAATTGTTCACCAATGAAAGGATTGCCGGAATAAGCAGATTTTCCTGTTTATCACATCCCATTCGAGGTGCACACGGATCTTGACCAAGAACCGAACATTCTAACTACTCAAGAAATGGCGACAGAACTGTATTTTGAACCGTCACCATATTCGGAAGTATTGTAACAATGCTGCCACGGACACGTGGTTAATTGTTCACCAATGAAAGGATTGCCGGAATAAGCAGATTTTCCTGTTTGTCACATCCCATTCGAGGTGCACACGGATCTTGATTAAGATCCGAACCTTCTAATACTCAAGAAATGGCAACAGAACTGTATTTTGAACCGTCACCATATTCGGAAGTATTGTAACAATGCTGCCGCGGACACGTGGTTAATTGTTCACCAATGAAAGGATTGCCGGAATAAGCAGATTTTCCTGTTTGTCACATCCCATTCGAGGTGCACACGGATCTTGACCAAGATCCGAACCTTCTAACTACTCAATAAATGGCGACAGAACTGTATTTTGAACCGTCACCATATTCGGAAGTATTGTAACAATGCTGCCGCGGACACGTGGTTAATTGTTCACCAATGAAAGGATTGCCGGAATAAGCAGACTTTCCTGTTTGTCACATCCCATTCGAGGTGCACACGGATCTTGATCAAGATCCGAACCTTCTAATTACTCAAGAAATGGCAACAGAACTGTATTTTGAACCGTCACCATATTCGGAAGTATTGTAACAATGCTGCCGCGGACACGTGGTTAATTGTTCACCAATGAAAGGATTGCCGGAATAAGCAGATTTTCCTGTTTATCACATCCCATTCGAGGTGCACACGGATCTTGATCAAGATCCGAACCTTCTAACTACTCAAGAAATGGCGACAGAACTGTATCTTGAACCGTCACCATATTCGGAAGTATTGTAAAAATGCTGCCGCGGACTCGTGGTTAATTGTTCACCAATGAAAGGATTGCCGGAATAAGCATATTTTCCTGTTTGTCACATCCCATCCGAGGTGCACACGGATCTTGACCAAGATCCGAACCTTCTAACTACTCAAGAAATGGCGACAGAACTGTATTTTGAACCGTCACCATATTTGGAAGTATTGTAAGAACGCTGCCGCTGAAACGTGGTTAGTTTTTCACCAATGAAAGGATTGCCGGAATAAGCAGATTTCCTGTTCATCACATCCCATTCGAGGTGCACACGGATCTTGACGAAGATCCAAACTGTCTAGCTACTCAAGAAATGGCGACAAAACTGTATTTTGAACCGTCACCATATTCGGAAGTATTGTAACAATGCTGCCACGGACACGTGGTTAATTGTTCACCAATGAAAGGATTGCCGGAATAAGCAGACTTTCCTGTTTGCCACAACCCATTCGAGGTGCACTCGGATCTTGACCAAGATCTGAACCTTCTAATTAGTCAAGAAATGGCAACAGAACTGTATTTTGAACCGTCACCATATTCGGGAGTATTGTAACAATGCTGCAAAGGACACGTGGTTAATTGTTCACCAATCAAAGGATTGCCGGAATAAGCAGACTTTCCTGTTCATCACATCCTATTCAAGGTGCACACGGATCTAGACCAAGATCCGAACCTTCTAACTACTCAAGAAATGGCGACAGAACTGTATTTTGAACCGTTACCATATTCGGAAGTATTGTAACAACGCTACTGCGGACACGTGGTTAATTGTTTACCAATGAAAGGATTGCCGAAACAATCTGATCTTCCTGTTGATCACATCCCATTTAAGGTGCACACGGATCTTGATCAAGATCCGAACCTTCTAACTACTCGAGAAATGGCGACAGAAATGTATTTTGAACCGTCACCATATTAGGAAGTATTGTAACAATGCTGCCGCGGACACGTGGTTAATTGTTCACCAATGTAATGATTGCCGGAATAAGCGGATTTTCCTGTTTACCACAACCCATTCGAGGGGCACACGGATTTTGACCAAGAACCGAACATTCTAACTACTCAAGAAATGGCGACAGAACTGTATTTTGAACCGTCACCATATTCGGAAGTATTGTAACAACGTAGCCGCGGACACGTGGTTAATAGTTCACCAATGAAAGTATTGCCGGAATAACCAGATTTTTCTGTTGATCACATCCCATTCAAGGTGCACACGGATCTTGACTAAGATCCGCACCTTCTAATTACTCAAGAAATGGCAACAGAACTTTATTTTGAACCGTCACCAAATTCGGAAGTATTGTAACAATGCTGCCACGGACACGTGGTTAATTGTTCACCAATCAAAGGATTGCCGGAATAAGCAGACTTTTTTGTTTGTCATATCCCATTCGAGGTGCACTCGGATCTTGACCAAGATCCGAACCTTCTAATTAGTCAAGAAATGGCAACAGAACTGTATTTTGAACCGTCACCATATTCGGAAGTATTGTAACAACACTGCCGCGGACACGTGGTTTATTGTTTACCAATGAAAGGATTGCCGAAACAAGCAGATTTTTCTGTTGATCACATCCCATTCGAGGTGCACACGGATCTTGACGAAGATCCAAACTGTCTAGCTACTCAAGAAATGGCGACAAAATTGTATTTTGAACCGTCACCATATTCGGAAGTATTGTAACAATGCTGCCGCGCACACGTGGTTAATTGTTCACCAATCAAAGGATTGCCGGAATAAGCAGACTTTCCTGTTTGTCATATCCCATTCGAGGTGCACTCGGATCTTGGTCAAGATCCGAACCTTCTAATTATTCAAGAAATGGCGACAGAACTGTATTTTGAACCGTCACCATATTCAGAAGTATTGTAACAACGCTGCCGCGGACACGTGGTTAATAGTTCATCAATGAAAGGATTGCCGGAATAACCAGATTTTTCTGTTTATCACATCCCATTCAAGGTGCACACGGATCTTGATCAAGATCCGAACCTTCTAACTACTCAACAAATGGCGAGAGAACTGTATCTTGAACCGTCACCATATTCGGAAGTATTGTAACAATGCTGCCGCGGACTCGTGGTTAATTGTTCACCAATGAAACGATTGCGGGAATAAGCAGATTTTCCTGTTTGCCACATCCCATTCGAGGTGCACACGGATCTTGACTAAGATCCGAACCTTCTAATTAGTCAAGAAATGGCAACAGAAATGTATTTTGAACCGTCACCATATTCGGAAGTATTGTAACAACGCTGCCGCGGACACGTGGTTAATTGTTTACCAATGAAAGGATTGCCGAAACAAGCAGATTTTTCTGTTGATCACATCCCATTTAAGGTGCACACGGATCTTGACTAAGATCCGAACCTTCTAACTACTCAAGAAATGGCGACAGAAATGTATTTTGAACCGTCAGCATATTCGGAAGTATTGTAACAATGCTGCCAAGGACACGTGGTTAATTGTTCACCAATGAAAGGAATGCGCAAAAAAGCAGATTTTCCTGTTTGCCACAACCCATTCGACGTGCACACGGATCTCGACCAAGATCCGAACCTTCTCATTACTCAAGAAATGGCAACAGAACTGTATTTTGAACCGTCACCATATTCGGGAGTATTGTAACAATGCTGCCACGGACACGTGGTTAATTGTTCACCAATCAAAGGATTGCCGGAATAAGCAGATTTTTCTGTTTATCACATCCCATTCGAGGTGCACACGGATCTTGATCAAGATCCGAACCTTCTAACTACTCAAGAAATGGCGACAGAAATGTATTTTGAACCGTCACCATATTCGGAAGTATTGTAACAATGCTGCCACGGACACGTGGTTAGTTGTTCACCAATGAAAGGATTGCCGGAAGAAGCAGATTTCCTGTTGATCACATCCCATTCGAGGTGCACACGGATCTTGACGAAGATCCAAACTGTCTAGCTACTCAAGAAATGGCGACAAAACTGTATTTTGAACCGTCACCATATTCGGAAGTATTGTAACAATGCTGCCACGGACACGTGGTTAATTGTTCACCAATGAAAGGATTGCGCGAATAAGCAGATTTTCCTGTTTGCCACAACCCATTCGAGGTGCACACGGATCTCGACCAAGATCCGAACATTCTCATTACTCAAGAAATGGCAACAGAACTGTATTTTGAACCGTCACCATATTCGGGAGTATTGTAACAATTCTGCCGCGGACACGTGGTTCATTGTTCACCAATCAAAGGATTGCCGGAATAAGCAGATTTTCCTGTCTATCACATCCCATTGAAGGTGCACACGGATCTTGAATAAGATCAGAACCTTCTAACTACTCAAGAAATGGCAACAGAAATGTATTTTGAACCGTCACCATATTCGGAAGTATTGTAACAATGCTGCCGCGGACACGTGGTTAGTTGTTCACCAATGAAAGGATTGCCGGAAGAAGCAGATTTCCTGTTTATCACATCCCATTCGAGGTGCACACGGATCTTGACGAAGATCCAAACTGTCTAGCTACTCAAGAAATGGCGACAAAACTGTATTTTGAACCGTCACCATATTCGGAAGTATTGTAACAATGCTGCCACGGACACGTGGTTAATTGTTCACCAATGAAAGGATTGCGCGAATAAGCAGATTTTCCTGTTTGCCACAACCCATTCGAGGTGCACACGGATCTCGACTAAGATCCGAACCTTCTCATTACTCAAGAAATGGCAACAGAACTGTATTTTGAACCGTCACCATATTCGGGAGTATTGTAACAATGCTGCCGCGGACACGTGGTTAATTGTTCACCAATCAAAGGATTGCCAGAATAAGCAGACTTTCCTGTTTGTTATATCCCATTCGAGGTTCACTCGGATCTTGGTCAAGATCCGAACCTTCTAACTATTCAAGAAATGGCGACATAAATGTATTTTGAACCGTCACCATATTCGGAAGTATTGTAACAACGCTGCCGCGGACATGGGTTAATAGTTCACCAATGAAAGGATTGCCGGAATAACCAGATTTTTCTGTTCATCACATCCCATTCAAGGTGCACATGGATCTTGATCAAGATCCGAACCTTCTAACTACTCAAGAAATGGCGACAGAACTGTATCTTGAACCGTCACCATATTCGGAAGTATTGTAACAATGCTGCCGCGGACACATGGTTAATTGTTCACCAATGAAAGGATTGCGGGAATAAGCAGATTTTCCTGTTTGTCACATCCCATTCGAGGTGCACACGGATCTTGACCAAGAACCGAACATTCTAACTACTCAAAAAATGGCGACAGAACTGTATTTTGAACCGTCACCATATTCGGAAGTATTGTAACAACGCAGCCGCGGACACGTGGTTAATAGTTCACCAATGAAAGGATTGCCGGAATAACCAGATTTTTCTGTTTATCACATCCCATCCGAGGTGCACACGGATCTTGACCAAGATCCGAACCTTCTAACTACTCAAGAAATGGTGACAGAACTGTATTTTGAACCGTCACCATATTCGGAAGTATTGTAACAATGCTGCCACGGACACGTGGTTAATTGTTCACCAATGAAAGGATTGCGGGAATAAGCAGACTTTCCTGTTTGTCATATCCCATTCGAGGTGCACACGGATCTTGACGAAGATCCAAACTGTCTAGCTAGTCAAGAAATGGAATCAGAACTGTATTTTGAACCGTCACCATATTCGGAAGTATTGTAACAATGCTGCCGCGGACACGTGGTTAATTGTTCACCAATGAAAGGATTGCGAGAATAAGCAGATTTTCCTGTTTGCCACATACCATTCGAGGTGCACACGGATCTCGACAAAGATCCGAACCTTCTCATTACTCAAGAAATGGCAACAGAACTGTATTTTGAACCGTCATCATATTCAGAAGTATTGTAACAATGCTGCCGCGGACACGTGGTTAATTGTTCACCAATCAAAGGATTGCCGGAATAAGCAGACTTTCCTGTTTGTCATATCCCATTCGAGGTGCACTCGGATCTTGGTCAAGATCCGAACCTTCTAACTATTCAAGAAATGGCGACAGAACTGTATTTTGAACCGTCACCATATTCGGAAGTATTGTAACAACGCTGCCGCGGACACGTGGTTAATAGTTCATCAATGAAAGTATTGCGGAAATAAGCAGATTTTCCTGTTTGCCACATCCCATTTAAGGTGCACACGGATCTTGATCAAGATCCGAACCTTCTAACTACTGAAGAAATTGCGACAGAAATGTATTTTGAACCGTCACCATATTCGGAAGTATTGTAACAATGCTGCCGCGGACACGTGGATAATTGTTCACCAATGTAAGGATTGCCGGAATAAGCGGATTTTCCTGTTTACCACAACCCATTCGAGGTGCACACGGATCTTGACCAAGAACCGAACATTCTAACTACTCAAGAAATGGCGACAGAACTGTATTTTAAACCGTCACCATATTCGGAAGTATTGTAACAATGCTGCCATGGACACGTGGTTAATTGTTCACCAATGAAAGGATTGCGCGAATAAGCAGATTTTCCTGTTTGCCACAACCCATTCGAGGTGCACACGGATCTCGACCAAGATCCGAACCTTCTCAATACTCAAGAAATGGCAACAGAACTGTATTTTGAACCGTCACCATATTTGGAAGTATTGTAACAATGCTGCCGCGGACTCGTGGTTTATTGTTCACCAATGAAAGGATTGCGGAAATAAGAAGATTTTCCTGTTTGTCACATCCCATCCGAGGTGCACACGGATCTTGACCAAGATCCGAACCTTCTAACTACTCAAGAAATGGCGGCAGATCTGTATGTTGAACCGTCACCATATTCGGAAGTATTGTAACAATGCTGTCACGTACACGTGGTTAATTGTTCACCAATGAAAGGATTGCAGGAATAAGCAGATTGTCCTGTTTATCACATCCCATTGGAGTTGCACAAGGATCTTGATCAAGATCCGAACATTCTAAGTACTCAAGAAATGGTGACAGAACTGTATTTTGAACCGTCACCATATTCGGAAGAATTGTAACAATGCTGCCGCAGACACGTGGTGAATTGTTAACCAATCAAAGGATTGCCGGAATAAGCGGATTTTCCTGTTTACCACATCCGATTGGAGGTGCACACGAATCTTGACCAAGATCCGAAAATTCTAACTACTCAAGAAATGGCGACAGAACTGTATCTGGAACCGTCGCCATATTCGGAAGTATTGTAACAATGCTGCCGCGGACACGTGGTTAATTGTTCACCAATGAAAGGATTGCCGGAATAAGCAGATTTTCATGTTTGTCACATCCCATTCGAGGTGCACACGGATCTTGACCATGATCCGAACCTTCTAACTACTCACGAAATGGCAACAGATCTTTATTTCGAACCGTCACCATTTTCGGAACAATTGTAACAATGCTGCCGCGGACACGTGGTGAATTGTTAACCAATCAAAGGATTGCCGGAATAAGCGGATTTTCCTGTTGATCACATCCCATTCGAGGTGCACACGGATCTGGACCAAGATCCGAATCTTTTAACTAATCAGGAAATGGCAACAGAACTGTATTTTGAACCGTCACCATATTCGGAAGTATTGTAACAATGGTGCCGCGGACACGTGGTTTATTGTTCACCAATGACAGGATTGCGGAAATAAGAACATGTTCCTGTTTGTCACATCCCATTCCAGGTGCACACGGATCTTGACCAAGATCCGAACCTTTTAACTACTCAGGAAATGGCAACAGAACTGTATTTTGAACCGTCATCATATTCGGAAGTATTGTAACAATGCTGCCGCGGAAACGTGGTTTATTGTTCACCAATGAAAGGATTGCCGGAATAAGCGGATTTTCCTGTTTATCACATCCGATTGGAGGTGCACACGGATCTTGACCAAGATCCGAACCCTTTAACTACTCAAGAAATGCCAACAGAACTATATCTTGAACCGTCACCATATTCGGAAGTATTGTAACAATGCTGCCGCGGAAACGTGGCTAATTGTTTACCAATGAAAGGATTGCGGGAATAAGCAGATTTTCCTGTGTGTCAAATCACATTCGAGGTGCACAAGGATCTTGACCAAGATCCGAACATTCTAACTACTCAATAAATTGCGACAGAACTGTATTTTGAACAGTCACCATATTCGGAAGTATTGTAACAATGCTGTCACGTACACGTGGTTAATTGTTCACCAATGAAAGGATTGCGGGAATAAGCAGATTGTCCTGTTTATCACATCCCATTGGAGTTGCACAAGGATCTTGATCAAGATCCGAACATTCTAAGTACTCAAGAAATGGTGACAGAACTGTATTTTGAACCGTCACCATATTCGGAAGAATTGTAACAATGCTGCCGCAGACACGTGGTGAATTGTTAACCAATCAAAGGATTGCCGGAATAAGCGGATTTTCCTGTTTACCACATCCGATTGGAGGTGCACACGAATCTTGACCAAGATCCGAACCTTCTAACTACTCAAGAAATGGCGACAGAACTGTATCTTGAACCGTCGCCATATTCGGAAGTATTGTAACAATGCTGCCGCGGACACGTGGTTTATTGTTCACCAATGAAAGGATTGCCGGAATAAGCGGATTTTCCTGTTGATCATATCCCATTCGAGGTGCACACGGATCTGGACCAAGATCCGAACCTTTTAACTACTCAGGAAATGGCAACAGAACTGTATTTTGAACCGTCACCATCTTCGGAAGTATTGGAACAATGGTGCCGCGGACACGTGGTTTATTGTTCACCAATGAAAGGATTGCGGAAATAAGAACATGTTCCTGTTTGTCACATCCCATTCCAGGTGCACACGGATCTTGACCAAGATCCGAACCTTTTAACTACTCAGGAAATGGCAACAGAACTGTATTTTGAACCGTCACCCTATTCGGAAGTATTGTAACAATGCTGCCGCGGAAACGTGGTTTATTGTTCACCAATGAAAGGATTGCCGATATAAGCGGATTTTCCTGTTGATCACATCCGATTGGAGGTGAACACGGATCTTGACCAAGATCCGAACCTTCTAACTACTCAAGAAATGGCGACAGAACTGTATTTTGAACCGTCACCATATTCGGAAGAATTGTAACAATGCTGCCGCAGACACGTGGTGAATTATTTACCAATGAAAGGATTGCCGGAATAAGCGGATTTTCCTGTTGATAATATTCCATTCGAGGAGCACACGGATATGGACCAAGATCCGAACCTTTTAACTACTCAGGAAATGGCAACAGAACTGTATTTTGAACCGTCACCATATTCGGAAGTATTGTAACAATGGTGCCGCGGACACGTGGTTTATTGTTCACCAATGAAAGGATTGCGGAAATAAGAACATGTTCCTGTTTGTCACATCCCATTCCAGGTGCACACGGATCTTGACCAAGATCCGAACCTTTTAACTACTCAGGAAATGGCAACAGAACTGTATTTTGAACCGTCACCATATTCGGAAGTATTGTAACAATGCTGCCGCGGAAACGTGGTTTATTGTTCACCAATGAAAGGATTGCCGGAATAAGCGGATTTTCCTGTTTATCACATCCGGTTGGAGGTGCACACGGATCTTGACCAAGATCCGAACCCTTTAACTACTCAAGAAATGCCAACAGAACTATATCTTGAACCGTCACCATATTCGGAAGTATTGTAACAATGCTGCCGCGGAAACGTGGTTTATTGTTCACCAATGAAAGGATTGCGGAAATAAGAAGATTTTCCTGTTTGTCACATCCCATTCGAGGTGCACACGGATCTTGACCAAGATCCGAACCTTCTAATTAGTCATGAAATGGCAACAGAATTGTATTTTGAACCGTCACCATATTCGGAAGTATTGTAACAACGCTACCGCTGACACGTGGTTAATTGCTCACCAATGAAAGGATTGCCGGAATAAGCAGATTTTTCTTTTTATCACATCCCATTGAAGGTGCACACGGATCTTGATTAAGGTCCGAAACTTCTAACTACTCAAGAAATGGCGACAGAACTTTATTTCGAACCGTCACCATTTTCGGAAGAATTGTAACAATGTTGCCGCGGACACGTGGTGAATTGTTAACCAATCAAAGGATTGCCGGAATAAGCGGATTTTCTTGTTTATCACATCCCATTCGAGGTGCACACGGATCTTGACCTAGATCCGAACCTTTTAACTACTCAGGAAATGGCGACAGAACTGTATCTTGAACCTTCGACATATTCGGAAGTATTGTAACAATGCTGCCGCGGACACGTGGTTAATTGTTCACCAATGAAAGGATTGCCGGAATAAGCAGATTTTCATGTTTGTCACATCCCATTCGAGGTGCACACGGATCTTGACCAAGATCCGAACCTTTTAACGACTCAAGAAATGGCCACAGATCTGTATTTTGAACTGTCACTATATTCGGAAGTATTGTAACAATGCTGCCGTAGACACGTGGTTAATTGTTCACCAATGAAAGGATTGTCGTAATAAGCAGATTTTCCTGTTTATCACATCCGATTCGAGGGGGTCACGGATCTTGACCAAGATCCGAACCTTCTAACTACTCAAGAAATGGCGATAGATCTGTAGTTTGAACCGTCACCATATTCGGAAGTATTGTAACAATGCTGCCCCGGACACGTGGTTAATTGTTCACCAATGAAAGGATTGCCGGAATAAGCAGATTTTCCTGTTTTTCACATCCCATTCAAGGTGCAAACGGATCTTGATTAAGGTCCGAACCTTCTAACTACTCAAGAAATGGCAACAGAACTGTATTTTGAACCGTCACCATATTCGAAAGTATTGTAACAATGCTGCCGCAGACACGTGGTTAATTGTTCACCAATGAAAGGATTGCCGTAATAAGCAGATTTTCCTGTTGATTACATCCGATTCGAGGGGGTCACGGATCTTGACCATGATCCGAACCTTCTAACTACTCAAGAAATGGCGATAGAACTGTAGTTTGTACCGGCACCATTTTCGGAAGTATTGTAACAATGCTGCCACGGACACGTGGTTAGTTGTTCACCAATGAAAGGATTGCGGGAGTAAGCAGACTTTTCTGTTTGTCACATCCCATTCGAGGGGCACACGGATCTTGACTAAGATCCGAACCTTCTTATTACTCAATAAATGGCAATAGAACTGTATTTTGAACCGTCACTATATTCGGAAGTATTAAAACCACGCTGTCGCGGACACGTGGTTAATTGTTCACCAATGAAAGGATTGCGGGAATAAGCAGATTTTCCTGTTTGTCACATCCCATTCGAGGTGCACATGGATCTTGATTAAGATCCGAACCTTCTAATTACTCAAGAAATGGCAACAGAACTGTATTTGAACCCTCACCATATTCGGAAATATTGTAACAAAGCTGCCGCGGACACGTAGTTAATTGTTCACCAATGAGACGATTGCCGGAATAACCCGATTTCCGTGTTTCTCACATCCCATTTAAGGTGCACACGGATCTTGATTAAGGTCCGAACCTTCTAACTACTCAAGAAATGGCAACAGAACTGTATTTTGAACCGTCACCATATTCGGAAGTATTGTAACAATGCGGCCGCGGACACCTGGTTTATTGTTCACCAATAAAAGGATTGCCGGAAAAAGCAGATATCCCTGTTTGTCACATCCCATTCAAGGTGCACACGGATCTTGATCGAGAACCAAACCTTTTAACTACTCAAGAAATGGCGACAGAACTGTATTTTGAACCGTCACCATATTCGGAAGTATTGTAACATTGCTGCCGCAGACACGTGGTTAATTGTTCACCAATGAAAGAATTGCCGTAATAAGCAGATTTTGCTGTTGATCACATCCGATTCGAGGGGGTCACGGATCTTGACCAAGATCCGAACCTTCTAACTACTCAAGAAATGGCGATAGAACTGTATTTTGAACCGTCACCATATTCGGAAGTATTGTAACAACGCTGCCGCGGAAACATGGTTAATTGTTCACCAATGAAAGGATTGCCGGAATAAGCAGATTTTCCTGTTTATCACATCCCATTCGAGGTGCACAAGGATCTTGATCAAGATCCGAACATTCTAACTACTCAAGAAGTGGCGACAGAACTGTATTTTGAACCGTCACCATATTCGGAAGTATTGTAACAATGCTGCCCCGGACACGTGGTTAATTGTTCACCAATGAAAGGATTGCCGCAATAAGCAGATTTTCCTGTTTTTCACATCCCATTCAAGGTGCAAACGGATCTTGATTAAGGTCCGAACCTTCTAACTACTCATGAAATGGCAACAGAACTGTATTTTGAACCGTCACCATATTCGGAAGAATTGTAACAATGCTGCCGCGGACACGTGGTTTATTGTTCAGCAATGAAAGAATTGCCGGAATAAGCGGATTTTGCTGTTTATCACATCCCATTCAAGGAGCACGCGGATCTTGATCAAGATCCGAACCTTTTAACTACTCAAGAAATGGCGACAGAACTGTATTTTAAACCGTTACCATATTCGGAAGTATTGTAACAATGCTGCCGCAGACACGTGGTTAATTGTTCACCAATGAAAGGATTGCCGTAATAATCAGATTTTCCTGTTGTTCAAATCCGATTCGAGGGGCACACGGATCTTGACCAAGATCGGAACCTGCTAACTACTCAAGAAATGGCGATAGAACTGTAGTTTGAACCGTCACCATATTCGGAAGTATTGTAACAATGCTGCCGCGGACACGTGGTTAATTGTTCACCAATGAAAGGATTGCCGGAATAAGCGGATTTTCCTGTTGATCACATTCCATTCGAGGACCACATAGATCTTGACCAGATCCGAACCTTCTAACTACTCAAGAAATGGCGATAGAACTGTATTTTGAACCGTCACCATATTCGGAAGTATTGTGACAATGCTGCCACGGACACGTGGTTAATTGTTCACCATCGAAAGGATTGCCGGAATAAGCGGATTTTCCTGTTTATCACATCCGATTGGAGGTGCACACGGATCTTGACCAAGATCAGAACCTTCTAACTGCTCACGAAATGGCGACAGAACTGTATTTTGAACCGTCAATATATTCGGAAGTATTGTAACAACGCTGCCGCGGAAACGTGGTTAATTGTTCACCAATGAAAGGATTGCCGGAATAAGCAGATTTTCCTGTTTATCACATCCCATTCGAGGTGCACAAGGATCTTGATCAAGATCCGAACATTCTAACTACTCAAGAAGTGGCGACAGAACTGTATTTTGAACCGTCACCATATTCGGAAGTATTGTAACAATGCTGCCCCGGACACGTGGTTAATTGTTCACCAATGAAAGGATTGCCGGAATAAGCAGATTTTCCTGTTTGTCACATCCCATTCAAGGTGCAAACGGATCTTGATTAAGGTCCGAACTTTCTAACTACTCACGAAATGGCGACAGAACTGTATTTTGAACCGTCACCATATTCGGAAGTATTGTAACAATGCTACCGCGGACACGTGGTTAATTGTTCACCAATGTAAGGATTGCCGGAATAAGCGGATTTTCCTGTTTGTCACATTCCATTCGAGGGGCACACGGATCTTGACCAAGAACCGAACATTCTAACTACTCAAGAAATGGCGACAGAACTGTATTTTGAACAGTCACCATATTCGGAAGTATTGTAAGAACGCTGCCGCGGACACGTGGTTAGTTGTTCACCAATGAAAGGATTGCCGGAATAAGCAGATTTCCTGTTTATCACATCCCATTCGAGGTGCACACGGATCTTAACGAAGATCCAAACTGTCTAGCTACTCAAGAAATGGCGACAAAACTGTATTTTGAACCGTCACCATATTCGGAAGTATTGTAACAATGCTGCCACCGACACGTGGTTAGTTGTTCACCAATGAAAGGATCGCCGGAATAAGCAGATTTTCCTGTTTGTCACATTCTATTCGAGGTGCACACGGATCTTGACAAAGATCCGAACCTTCTAACTACTCAAGAAATGGCAACAGAACTGTATTTTGAGCCGTCACCATATTCGGAAGTATTGTAACAATGCTGTCACGGACACGTGGTTAATTGTTCACCAATGAAATGATTGCCGGAATAAGCAGATTTTCCTGTTTGTCACATCCGATTCGAGGTGCACATGGATGTTGACCAAGATCCGAACCTTCTAACTACTCAAGAAATGGCGATAGAACTGTATTTTGAACCGTCACCATATTCGGAAGTATTGTAACAATGCTGCCGCGGACACGTGGTTAATTGTTTACCAATGAAAGAATTGCCGGAATCAGCAGATTTTCCTGTTTGTCACATCCCAGTCGAAGTGCACTCGGATCTTGACCAAGATCCGAACCTTCTAACTGCTCACGAAATGGCGACAGAACTGTATTTTGAACCGTCACCATATTCGGAAGTATTGTAACAACGCTGCCGCGGAAACGTGGTTAATTGTTCACCAATGAAAGGATTGCCGGAATAAGCGGATTTTCCTGTTTGTCATATTCCATTCGAGGGGCACACGGATCTTGATCAAGATCCGAACATTCTAACTACTCAAGAAATGGCGACAGAACTGTATTTTGAACCGTCACCAAATTCGGAAGTATTGTAAGAACGCTGCCGCGGACACGTGGTTAGTTGTTCACCAATGAAAGGATTGCCGGAAGAAGCAGATTTCCTGTTTATCACATCCCATTCGAGGTGCATACGGATCTTGACGAAGATCCAAACTATCTAGCTACTCAAGAAATGGCGACAAAACTGTATTTTGAACCGTCACCATATTCGGAAGTATTGTAACAATGCTGCCACGGACACGTGGTTAATTGTTCACCAATGAAAGGATTGCGCGAATAAGCAGATTTTCCTGTTTGCCACAACCCATTCGAGGTGCACACGGATCTCGACCAAGATCCGAACCTTCTCATTACTCAAGAAATGGCAACAGAACTGTATTTTGAACCGTCACCATATTCGGGAGTATTGTAACAATGCTGCCGCGGACTCATGGTTAATTGTTCACCAATGAAAGGATTGCGGGAATAAGCAGACTTTCCTGTTTGTCACATCCCATTCGAGGTGCACACGGATCTTGACTAAGATCCGAACCTTCTAATTAGTCAAGAAATGGCGACATAACTGTGTTTTGAACCGTCACCATATTCGGAAGTATTGTAACAACGTTGCCGCGGACACGTGGTTAATTGTTTACCAATGAAAGGATTGCTGAAACAAGCAGATTTTTCTGTTGATCACATCCCATTTAAGGTGCACACGGATCTTGATCAAGATCCGAACCTTCTAACTACTCAAGAAATGGCGACAGAAATGTATTTTGAACCGTCACCATATTCGGAAGTATTGTAACAATGCCCTGCCGCGGACACGTGGTTAATTGTTCACCAATGTAAGGATTGCCGGAATAAGCGGATTTTCCTGTTTACCACAACCCATTCGAGGGGCACACGGATCTTGATCAAGAACCGAACATTCTAACAACTCAAGAAATGGCGACAGAACTGTATTTTGAACCGTCACCATATTCAGAAGTATTGTAAGAACGCTGACGCGGACACGTGGTTAATTGTTTACCAATGAAAGGATTGCCGAAACAAGCAGATTTTTCTGTTTATCACATCCCATTCAAGGTGCACACGGATCTTGACCAAGATCCGAACCTTCTAACTACTCAAGAAATGGCGACAGAACTGTACTTTGAACCGTCACCATATTCGGAAGTATTGTAACAATGCTGCCACGGACACGTGTTTAATTGTTCACCAATCAAAGGATTGCCGGAATAAGCAGACGTTCCTGTTTGTCATATCCCATTTGAGGTACACTCGGATCTTGACTAAGATCCGAACCTTCTAAGTACTCAAGAAATGGCGACAGAACTGTATTTTGAACCGTCACCATATTCGGAAGTATTGTAACAACGTAGCCGCGGACACGTGGTTAATAGTTCACCAATGAAAGGATTGCCGGAATAACCAGATTTTTCTGTTTATCACATCCCATTCGAGGTGCACACGGATCTTGACTAAGATCCGCACCTTCTAATTACTCAGGAAATGGCAACAGAACTTTATTTTGAACCGTCACCATATTCGGAAGTATTATAACAATGCTGCCGCGGACTCGTGGTTAATTGTTCACCAATGAAAGGATTGCGGGAATAAGCAGATTTTCCTGTTTACCACATCCCATTCGAGGTGCACACGGATCTTGACTAAGATCCGAACCTTCTAATTAGTCAAGAAATGGCAACAGAAATGTATTTTGAACCGTCACCATATTCGGAAGTATTGTAACAACGCTGCCGCGGACACGTGGTTGTTCACCAATGAAAGGATTGCCGGAAGAAGCAGATTTCCTGTTCATCACATCCCATTCGAGGTGCACACGGATCTTGACGAAGATCCAAACTGTCTAGCTACTCAAGAAATGGCGACAAAACTGTATTTTGAACCGTCACCATATTCGGAAGTATTGTAACAATGTTGCCACGGACACGTGGTTAATTGTTCACCAATGAAAGGATTGCGCGAATAAGCAGATTTTCCTGTTTGCCACAACCCATTCGAGGTGCACACGGATCTCGATCAAGATCCGAACCTTCTCATTACTCAAGAAATGGCAACAAAACTGTATTTTGAACCGTCACCATATTCGGGAGTATTGTAACAATGCTGCACAGGACACGTGGTTAATTGTTCATCAATGAAAGGATTGCCGGAATAACCAGATTTTTCTGTTTATCACATCCCATTCAAGGTGCACACGGATCTTGATCAAGATCCGAACCTTCTAACTACTCAACAAATGGCGACAGAACTGTATCTTGAACCGTCACCATATTCGGAAGTATTGTAACAACGCTGCCGCGGACACGTGGTTAATAGTTCATCAATGAAAGGATTGCCGGAATAACCAGATTTTTCTGTTTATCACATCCCATTCAAGGTGCACACGGATCTTGATCAAGATCCGAACCTTCTAACTACTCAACAAATGGCGACAGAACTGTATCTTGAACCGTCACCATATTCGGAAGTATTGTAACAATGCTGCCGCGGACTCGTGGTTAATTGTTCACCAATGAAACGATTGCGGGAATAAGCAGATTTTCCTGTTTGCCACATCCCATTCGTGGTGCACACGGATATTGACTAAGATCCTAACTGTCTAGCTACTCAAGAAATGGCGACAAAACTGTATTTTGAACCGTTACCATATTCGGAAGTATTGTAACAATGCTGCCACGGACACGTGGTTAATTGTTCACCAATGAAAGGATTGCGCGAATAAGCAGATTTTCCTGTTTGCCACAACCCATTAGAGGTGCACACGGATCTCGACCAAGATCCGAACCTTCTCATTACTCAAGAAATGGCAACAGAACTGTATTTTGAACCGTCACCATATTCGGGAGTATTGTAACAATGCTGCCAAGGACACGTGGTTAATTGTTCACCAATGAAAGGATTGCGGGAATAAGCAGATTTTCCTGCTGGCCACATCCCATTCGAGGTGCACACGGATCTTGACTAAGATCCGAACCTTCTAATTAGTCAAGAAATGGCAACAGAAATGTATTTTGAACCATCACCATATTCGGAAGTATTGTAACAACGCTGCCGCGGACACGTGGTTAATAGTTCACCAATGAAAGGATTGCCGGAATAACCAGATTTTTCTGTTTATCACATCCCATTCAAGGTGCACACGGATCTTGATCAAGATCCGAACCTTCTAACTACTCAACAAATGGCGACAGAACTGTATCTTGAACCGTCACCATATTCGGAAGTATTGTAACAATGCTGCCGCGGACACGTGGTTGTTTACCAATGAAAGGATTGCCGAAACAAGCAGATTTTTCTGTTGATCACATCCCATTTAAGGTGCAGACGGATCTTGACGAAGATCCAAACTGTCTAGCTACTCAAGAAATGGCGACAAAACTGTATTTTGAACCGTCACCATATTCGGAAGTATTGTAACAATGTTGCCACGGACACGTGGTTAATTGTTCACCAATGAAAGGATTGCGCGAATAAGCAGATTTTCCTGTTTGCCACAACCCATTCGAGGTGCACACGGATCTCGACCAAGATCCGAACCTTCTCATTACTCAAGAAATGGCAACAAAACTGTATTTTGGACCGTCACCATATTCGGGAGTATTGTAACAATGCTGCAAAGGACACGTGGTTAATTGTTCACCATTCAAAGGATTGCCGGAATAAGCAGACTTTCCTGTTTGTCATATCCCATTCGAGGTGCACTCGGATCTTGGTCAAGATCCGAACCTTCTAACTATTCAAGAAATGGCGACATAACTGTATTTTGAACCGTCACCATATTCGGAAGTATTGTAACAACGCTGCCGCGGACACGTGGTTAATAGTTCACCAATGAAAGGATTGCCGGAATAACCAGATTTTTCTGTTGATCACATCCCATTCAAGGTGCACACGGATCTTGATCAAGATCCGAACCTTCTAACTACTCAACAAATGGCGACAGAACTGTATCTTGAACCGTCACCATATTCGGAAGTATTGTAACAATGCTGCCGCGGAATCGTGGTTAATTGTTCACCAATGAAACGATTGCGGGAATAAGCAGATTTTCCTGTTTGCCACATCCCATTCGTGGTGCACACGGATCTTGACTAAGATCCGAACTGTCTAGCTACTCAAGAAATGGCGACAAAACTGTATTTTGAACCGTTACCATATTCGGAAGTATTGTAACAATGCTGCCACGGACACGTGGTTAATTGTTCACCAATGAAAGGATTGCGCGAATAAGCAGATTTTCCTGTTTGCTACAACCCATTCGAGGTGCACACGGATCTCGACCAAGATCCGAACCTTCTCATTACTCAAGAAATGGCAACAGAAATGTATTTTGAACCGTCACCATATTCGGAAGTAGTGTAACAACGCTGCCGCGGACACGTGGTTAATTGTTTACCAATGAAAGGATTGCCGAAACAAGCAGATTTTTCTGTTTATCACATCCCATTTAAGGTGCACACGGATCTTGACTAAGATCCGAACCTTCTAACTACTCAAGAAATGGCAACAGAACTGTATTTTGAACCGTCACCATATTCGGGAGTATTGTAACAATGCTGCCGCGGACTCGTGGTTAATTGTTCACCAATCAAAGGATTGCCGGAATAAGCAGACTTTCCTGTTTGTCATATCCCATTCGAGGTGCACTCGGATCTTGGTCAAGATCCGAACCTTCCAACTATTCAAGAAATGGCGACATAACTGTATTTTGAACCGTCACCATATTCGGAAGTATTGAAACAACGCTGCCGCGGACACGTGGTTAATAGTTCACCAATGAAAGGATTGCCGGAATAACCAGATTTTTCTGTTTATCACATCCCATTCGAGGTGCACACGGATCTTGATCAAGATCCGAACCTTCTAACTACTCAAGAAATGGCGACAGAACTGTATCTTGAACCGTCACCATATTCGGAAGTATTATAACAATGCTGCCGCGGACTCGTGGTTAATTGTTCACCAATGAAAGGATTGCGGGAATAAGCAGATTTTCCTGTTTACCACATCCCATTTGAGGTGCACACGGATCTTGACTAAGATCCGAACCTTCTAATTAGTCAAGAAATGGCAACAGAAATGTATTTTGAACCGTCACCATATTCGGAAGTATTGTAACAACGCTGCCGCGGACACGTGGTTGTTTACCAATGAAAGGATTGCCGAAACAAGCAGATTTTTCTGTTGATCACATCCCATTTAAGGTGCACACGGATCTTGATCAAGATCCGAACCTTCTAACTACTCAACAAATGGCGACAGAAATGTTTTTTGAACCGTCACCATATTCGGAAGTATTGTAACAATGCTGCCGCGGACACGTGGTTAGTTGTTCACCAGTGAAAGGATTGCCGGAAGAAGCAGATTTCCTGTTTATCACATCCCATTCGAGTTGCACACGGATCTTGACGAAGATCCAAACTGTCTAGCTACTCAAGAAATGGCGACAAAACTGTATTTTGAACCGTCACCATATTCGGAAGTATTGTAACAATGCTGCACAGGACACGTGGTTAATTGTTCACCAATGAAAGGATTGCGCGAATAAGCAGATTTTCCTGTTTGCCACAACCCATTCGAGGTGCACACGGATCTCGACTAACATCCGAACCTTCTCATTACTCAAGAAATGGCAACAGAACTGTATTTTGAACCGTCATCATATTCGGGAGTATTGTAACAATGCTGCCGCAGGACACGTGGTTAATTGTTCACCAATCAAAGGATTGCCAGAATAAGCAGACTTTCCTGTTTGTCATATCCCATTCGAGGTTCACTCGGATCTCGGTCAAGATCCGAACCTTCTAACTATTGAAGAAATGGCGACATAACTGTATTTTGAACCGTCACCATATTCGGAAGTATTGTAACAACGCTGCCGCGGACATGGCTTAATAGTTCACCAATGAAAGGATTGCCGGAATAACCAGATTTTTCTGTTCATCACATCCCATTCAAGGTGCACACGGATCTTGATCA
Organism: Pecten maximus; assembly: GCF_902652985.1. NCBI lineage: Eukaryota > Metazoa > Mollusca > Bivalvia > Pectinida > Pectinidae > Pecten > Pecten maximus. The sequence continues at coordinate 37,173,135 of NC_047025.1, forward strand.
AGATCCGAACCTTCTAACTACTCAAGAAATGGCGACAGAACTGTATCTTGAACCGTCACCATATTCGGAAGTATTGTAACAATGCTGCCACGGACCCGTGGTTAATTGTTCACCAATCAAAGGATTGCCGGAATAAGCAGACTTTCCTGTTTGTCATATCCCATTCGAGGTACACTCGGATCTTGACCAAGATCCGAACCTTCTAACTACTCAAGAAATGGCGACAGAACTGTATTTTGAACCGTCACCATATTCGGAAGTATTGTAACAACGTAGCCGCGGACACGTGGTTAATAGTTCACCAATGAAAGGATTGCCGGAATAACCAGATTTTTCTGTTTATCACATCCCATTCAAGGTGCACACGGATCTTGACTAAGATCCGAACCTTCTTATTACTCAAGAAATGGCAACAGAACTTTATTTTGAACCGTCACCATATTCGGAAGTATTGTAACAATGCTGCCACGGACACGTGGTTAATTGTTCACCAATCAAATGATTGCCGGAATAAGCAGACTTTCCTGTTTGTCATATCCCATTCGAGGTGCACTCGGATCTTGACCAAGATCCGAACCTTCTAACTACTCAAGAAATGGCGACAGAACTGTATTTTGAACCGTCACCATATTCGGAAGTATTGTAACAACGTAGCCGCGGACACGTGGTTAATAGTTCACCAATGAAAGGATTGCCGGAATAACCAGATTTTTCTGTTTATCACATCCCATTCAAGGTGCACACGGATCTTGACTAAGATCCGAACCTTCTTATTACTCAAGAAATGGCAACAGAACTTTATTTTGAACCGTCACCATATTCGGAAGTATTGTAACAATGCTGCCACGGACACGTGGTTAATTGTTCACCAATCAAATGATTGCCGGAATAAGCAGACTTTCCTGTTTGTCATATCCCATTCGAGGTGCACTCGGATCTTGACCAAGATCCGAACCTTCTAATTAGTCAAGAAATGGCAACAGAACTGTATTTTGAACCGTCACCATATTCGGAAGTATTGTAACAACGCTGCCGCGGACACGTGGTTAATAGTTTAACAATGAAAGGATTTCCGAAACAAGCAGATTTTTCTGTTTATCACATCCCATTTAAGGTGCACGCGGATCTTGATCAAGATCCGAACATTCTAACTACTCAAGAAATGGCGACAGAACTGTATTTTGAACCGTCACCATATTCGGAAGTATTGTAAGAACGCTGCCTCGGACACGTGGTTAATTGTTCACCAATGAAAAGATTGCCAGAATAAGCGGATTTTTCTGTTTATCACATCCCATTCAAGGTACACACGGATCTTGACCAAGATGCGAACCTTCTAACTACTCAAGAAATGGCGATAGAACTGTATTTTGAACCGTCACCATATTCGGAAGTATTGTAACAATGCTGCCGCGGACACGTGGTTTATTGTTCACCAATGAAAGGATTGCCGGAATAAGCAGATTTTCCTGTTTGTCACATCCCATTCGAGGTGCACACGGATCTTAACGAAGATCCAAATATTCTAACTACTCAACTAATGGCGACAGAACTGTATTTTGAACCGTCACCATTTTCCGAAGTATTGTAACAATGATAATGCGAGTTTTTTTCCCCTTTTTAAGGCTATAAAAACATTTCCTCCTCCGAAAAAGTGGTGTGTGTCCCAGGACCCCCTGGATCCGCTAGTGGATTTCAACACCTTTTTTATACGCTCGCCAACACTTTGATTTTCGAAGCTAAATGTCGTTCGTTGTAACTTAATCAAATATGGTATGATTTTGATGATACTTATTGTAAGCCTAATTTCCTCAGTTGCTCAGAAGACTTTTTATATTTAATAAACGACATTTCCACTTATTTATCTTAAAGCAAATTCTTGTATAAAATTTGTCGATATTTGTATAAATGGTTGATCAAAAACGAATTCCATTTCTATTTGAAAAAAATACATTTTTCATCAGTCATGCGGGAGATGTACCATGCGAAACAAAACATACTTATTTCATTTTCCCCCTTTATAATATACAAACATATCATAGGTGTCTGTGGAACAGTCCAGAACATTTGACACGAGGTACTGATAATCGACCGATGTTCTATTGCACGAGTTCGAAGGTACATTGTAAGAGTGCAACAGAACATCGGTCGATTTCCGGTACCGAGGGTCAAATATTCTGGACTATTTCACAGACACCCATGTTGATGTTTTATAACACATTCAACGTACCAAAAAACTAATGAAGATTCAATGTTTAGAGACAAATTGTTGCAAATCTTCAAAACATTAAACATTTTCATCCTTGATAAGCAATAGCACACTGAGTTTTATTAAATTTATCGTTAAAATGCAATGTGACCCAAAGGTAATCACAGCTATCAGCAATTTCAATCACATTGTTTTCAAAATAACAAAAAGTAAAAAAATAAAAACAAAAAAAAAATCATTCGAATTTAATCTACCACCATTCCTGAATATGACAATTTTGGTTTTCTCTGTATTTACAGACAGTTGTCATTTATCACTATGATTTCAACGACTCTAACATAAAAAAATATTTGAGACCAATTGCAGATTCAGAAAAAATAACAGCGTCGTCAGCGTACATTAATAACAATAAAGAAACATCTCTGATAAATAATGCACCACATGTCATTTATTCATTTTAAAAGTCATTGTCGTACATTGAGTAGGGGGAGGGGAGAAAGCCCCTCACCTTGCATTAAGCCTCGCATAGTGCAGAAAAAAGTTTGAAAGTTCAGGTACCTATCACATGACTTTAAACCTTCAGAAAGTGATAACAGAATATCTAAAAGTTTCCCTCTTACACCACTTTGCTACAATTTAAAAAAAAAATATTTCTATTAACAATATGAAATGCTTTACGATAGTCTACAAAACAGCAATAGAGCTTACGTTTTTTATAGAGTATTTTTTTATAATTCCCTGTAGGGCAAATATAGCCTCGTTTGTACCGTATCAACATACATACTCCGCAGTAATTCTTGTTCGTGTCAAGACACATGTAAATTGCTATTCTATTAATGTATCTAAGGGGAAAAAGTCACTATTTTACCATTCGAGACTATCTATTTTTTCCCAAATTCATCGTTTGAAAGCTACTAAAAGATAGAGATAGAAACAATATGTATTGTTATATCATTATTCTATCAGATCTGGGAAACGCCGACTGTCAACCCTTCACATCTGCACAGACGATTGTGGAGGAGAAGCTACAGACCAACGTGTATGATGACGACCTCCATCTGTTGGCCAACCGATGTCGACAACACAGCCGTCCTGCAGAGCCGTTCATTTGGACTTTGAGGAATTGAAGCATAAAATGACTAAAACGATGATCACAGGCTAAGATATAATGTTTTTGTTAAAAAATCCTTGGTTCGCAATACATTGTTTATACATGTATGTCATTAATTTGATAAAATACATATGAAAAACCATACTAGCATTCACATATGAATCGAATGACACTAAAATATTTCAATTTGAAATGCTTTCAATAAATATGTGAATTGCGAGTTCCTAGAATGCTCCTTGACTACACTGACAGGTAAAAGTCATATAGTGGTTGCCATTATTTTTATTTTAGGCCTGTATTGAATGATTATTTACCTTTGTAAATTCATTTAAACTGTATTTATAATGACAAGAGACCGAAACACAACTTAAATTCCATGGTATAATAAAATAAGTTCGAATATTGGACCATCAAACTTCAAACTTTCTGATATTTTAACAAACGGGGACTTCATTCGGACGCCATAAATTACGGTACCCTTACCTACACAACATTGAAATAACGGCCGTTGTCTAACTGATTCCTTAAATCGTGTGTGTCCTCCCCGGACAACTATAACGTCTCTGATTCTTCAGTGCATAAGGCCATTGGCCGTCCGTAGAAAAATGTTATTTCGCTCCTCGTAATTGCGTGAGGTTAATTGGGATATTTGGCCGATTCCAAACTGTTCTGTCTAATTCATCCCACAAGTATTCAGTTGGGGTGAAATTGGGGCTTTGTGGGGGCCATTGAATAAGGATTATGTTCTGGGTTGCAAGAAAGTCCCTACAAACTCTCGCAACGTGATGTCTAGCGTTATCCTGCTGAAAGGTCAAATGGTGCCTCCTAATGAATGGCACAACATAAGGCAGTAGGAACCAATCTCGATAGCGTTCAGTCGTTAAATTTCCGCTAATGATCACTTAAGGTGTCCTTTACCCATGATAATTTCCTCCCTAAACCATAACCAATCCACCTCCAAATATGTCGCGCTCCAATACAAAAGAGTCTGCAAAACGTTCCCTGACGTCGGTACACTCGTTTACCTTTATGAGCTGTACTGAAGGCCTGCATGGTAACTTCTGTCGATCTGCTGTTGACATGATGGGCATATGTCCTTTGATTACTCTCGGTTAAGAGAACAGATATGATTGAACAACCACTATCAAGACGAACAATTCTGCACAGAAAAGAAAGCAAAGTTTTATGTAAGTGCATGTACTGTTTGGAATCCACCGTCACACAACAGGCAGTACGAACATCAAGGCATGGCAATGAAAACAATATCTTTTCACTTATTACGCAAGCCTCATAAGGAATATCGTCATTCATATTGTAAGGGCTAAACCCAAGCCTGAAAGTTTGTTTGTGGTTGTTCTAGTGTGGGCGAGTCAACATTGCTATTATTCAGCGTTTTAGTATTATACAGCATGCTCCTTTGTGGGTTTCGAGCTATCGTTCCCCGGGTCTCACTATCAATTAAATGGAATAGTTCTTGATTGTTATTGTCATAATTGTACTTTGATTTTTATGAATGGCGTCACCTATCTGGAGTGGTCTTGTCCTAACCGTGGATATTTGCAGGTTGGATTATATAGACGAAGACTATCACATTTATCGTTATATATCGCATGTCACGAATGCAACAATATCTCTGTACCTTTCTTACATACAGCGTATCTGCGAAATCCCCAGCAATATTTGTTATATAACAATAATAATGTTTATCAAATACCGGTTGTAAAATTGTCATATCATTGTGCTTTGATAAAAAGATCGCCTCATCAAATGAAGTACTTGACCTACGAACCAATAGATAATCGTGAACTGCAGGACTAACTGTATGAATATACAGTAAAACCTGGATATAACGAACTCACAGGGACCATGCAATTTTTTTCGCTATATGGAAATTTCGTAATATGCATTTCAACATTCAGAGGTGTTGCGTCGTAGCATATGGTAATGCTTATCCTTGCACTTATCAATCGGAAAATATTATATATATGTGTTTGTAACAAATCAAATAAACATGTGTATATATCCCTGTTAAATATTAATTTTATTTATTTTGATTATTCCATTTCACAATCTATATACAAAGTTACGTTTTTGTAACGGTAGGCCTATTACCAATGCGCACAGGTCATGCGCATATAACAGTCATTTCGTGAAAAAATTGGTAATCTTAAACTGAAAGGTCTTTGTCGCGATATTTTTGGAAAAATAATTGTAAGGCTGCCAAACTGTCAAACAACTCATCTGGCACGTCCTCCTGTGCTTGGAGGCTTAATTGAACATTAGACAAATTTTCCAATGCGTCAACACAAGTCGGAACCGGGCGCGAGTCAACGTCACTGTCATCACAGTCTGATTCCTGTCCACTTTCGCCAGTATCGCTAGACTTAACACATTCAACAATATCGTCAACCGTATCACCACGCTCTGTCACAACTTCACGGTCAATGTTTACGTAATCCAACATGGACATATCACTTGATAACACTTGTCGTAACTGTGCGAGCGGGATACCATCGTCGTCCTCGATATTGTCCTGAGTGTCCACGGGTGTGGGGCCCACGACGGGGGTTACGAAGCCCGCTTTCATAAAACAGTAAGCGATGCATTGACTAGTGACCTCTTTCCACGAAACATGAAGGATGTTAATGGCATGCAAAACATTTATTTGGACATCTGTAATGTTTTTCTCGTAACAGGACAGATTGTGTTTGATGAGTTTTTGTCTATATCGGTGTTTCAAATTAAATATAATCCCTTGGTCCAATGGCTGCAAAACAGACGTCGTGTTGGGGGGGGGGGGGGGGGGGGGGGGGGGGGGGGGGGGGGGGGGGGGGAGAGAAAGACAATGAAATAAATACGAACACTATTCAGAAGATAAGTGTTCACGAGTTGTGTATACTTATGGGTACTTATTAAATCACCCGTCACGGGCCTCCTACTTTTCCGATCATTGCCTTTACGAACACACCCGAGAAGTGCCGAGTACGTAACATCCGGTGAAAAATCGTGGGACCACAAAATATGTTCGTTAAAAACAAATTTTCGCTACGAGCAATTTCGTATCAAGCATATTTATTTGGTAAGAACAAGGAAGGAGATTGCCGGGGATAATTATTTTGTTCGTAATAAGCGAATTTTCGTATCAAACGGGTTCGTAATAGACAGGTTTTACTGTATATCTATTTGCGACTTGTGTTATCTTGAATTGATATATTTCCTTACTGTGCAGTCTTTATATGTTTACCGGCTTACAGATAAGTCCTATGTCTGATAAGACAGTGTGCATGTTGTATAGTAAACACCGGCCTAGTCGTGGTAATGGCGGACATGATGTAAGTATCTCGGGATACGTCTGTGGGTCTTTTCTCTCTGAAAAATTCTATGTACTATACATTTTGAATATATCAGAAGGATGTAGACTATATATGAATGACCTAAGTAGCTGGACACGTGTGAACAAGGAAGTGTCGGGATTTCCTCGGTGTTATGTTTAGGATGATGAAGGTGTGCAAAATGTGAATCATAGGGAATTGTTATTACTATTATTACTATTAAGTATTGATGTGTACATGTACCGCAGTCTCCCTAAGTAGTGTTTTTGACAATAGATAACTACAGGATCTTCTTTTATTGTGAGTACGTTTACCATATCGAATTAATAACCTGCACCTCTAGTTCATCATTTATATCCGCGTATCACATAACTACATAATTAAAAACACCATTTATCATAAATTAGCATCGCAAACCATATCAAATCTTTGTAAGGATATAGAACTAAATCCAGGACCCCAGTGCACTCTTGACATTTCTCATCTTAATGTAAGATTCCTAAGAAACAAACTGGGTAATCACGATGATACAGACCCGTGTACGTTCGCTGTTCCGTCTTAAACGCAAACGCTACGGAAGTGCTACGGAAATGGTACGGTAATGCTACGGAAGTGCTACGGAAATGGTACGGTAATGCTACGGAAATGGTACGGAAATGGTACGGTAATGCTACGGAAGTGCTACGGAAATGCTACGGTAATGCTACGGAAATGCTACGGTTGACGCTCACAAATAATCGACCGTTTCTGAATAAATTATCTGGTTCTTATAAAAAGCGGATCCTAGACGAAGCGAACACGTAGAAACGACAGTGCAATGGTGTTTGATGGAGTGAATGTTGTATCGGGAAGTGGAAGAACGTTTTATCAAATTGTACTACTATAGAAAACCTCCGTATGCAAAAAACTTTACAACTTTTAGAAACCGGAAATATTAAGGTCATATATAAGGATCTTTCAAATTTAGGAAAATTTATTATTCTCGACAACAAAAGACGATAGTATTTAATTTTAAAATAAAATCACTCTCTACACTAGCGCTGCGGTCGCGTATGTGTTGTCTCTGTGTGTCCGAACTTTATTGTTTTGTTTTTATGTATTGATCTATATTTTCACTGCATTTATTCACTGCATTTGTACTGATAAACCGTAAGGTTTAAGAAATCAACTAATTGAATTGAAAAACTTGTATCAAAGTGTTAATTTAGGTACAGGTAAACAGATCAAGATTTCTGAACACAGATTGACCAGGCTATGAATAGACCCCATATAGGGCTAATTGTAAAAAGGAGAAACTGACCAGGTGTGGTGATGACTTATACACCTGAGCCCGATGGCTTCTAATCAAGTGTATATCCATGGCCATCAGGTGAAGTTGACGGTGGTGGGGAGGGAGATTAGTACCCATGGCAACAGGTTAGGGGGACAATTAATTATATAAGTCAAGTACATGTACATGTCTGGCAAGTCTATATATAACAATCACTGGTACATATTACTGGTGTGTATGCATTGACGATTTGTTTAAAAGTCTGATGTCGGATCAAAGGAAACTCTGGCAAGGGAGGGATAAAAACTAAAAACAAGACATCAATAATTATATACTTAAGAACATACAATGTACATGTGCAATCAGATACGTGTATATCACACGTCTGCAATGGAGCGGACTCTGTACTGTGTTTACTTGATAATGGATAACACTGAAAATCTTTATTAATGGACTTGTGTTGTGATCTAACCTTCAGTTGATTGACAATCAGTAAACATTTGCACTCAAGGAGAAGTGAGGAGTGCACGATAATTAGTTCACAACTGTTTTTTTTTTAACTTATTGTCACAAAGGACATAACCAGGTAATACATTGTTTCAATATATAAAGACTTCAACAGTGTAGAGTGAAGAATCTACCTTTGAAATTAATTTGATGTTGTATGCGATCATTTTAATCATTTACATGCTTCTATTAAAACACATCAGTTTGTGTCAGAGGCCTAATAATGGCTGACTCAGGTGTACATGTACTTCATGTAAATATTTTGTCGGACAAAATATTAATATTTTAATTTTTTATTGAATGTTAATTCACTAAAGTTTTGGCTTTTACATTGTGATTCGAAACTTGAAAGTTTCTTTTACAGTACATGTCATCTATATGGTTTATACATTGTATGTTCTGTCGACAGATCTTGAGACATGTACAAATAAATGTACATGTCAAGGCTACATGTACATTACATTGAAGCCAAACATCTGGGAAAGGCCTGTTGCCAATGGCCAACTGGGCGCAATATGCAACCCTACAGCCTTGAGGACATGCATCCTACCACACCTTACCTGTAAGATGCTGATAAGTCTAGCTCTTTTGTGTCTGGCACATGGTATACCTGGCCAGGTGACCTGTCCCCAATTAACCCCCGGGGTCCTATTATGGCTCATTCTCACTGAGCCAACATATAGAAATTTACCTGTATTACCAGGCCAACATGTCAAATTTTACACCTGAGTGAGTTTAAACTATAGCAGTAGCCTGTTCTTACTTTCATGAGAGAAAATATAAAAATGTCAAATTGAATATGACTTATAAAATGATGACTCAAATGATTCACCCTCTCTTTTACATTTTTTTTTTCAAAACTTTCCTTTTTGCCGATGATGGTAAATTTTGTAAAGCAGCACGTTATATTCAAGACTTCTATCCGATATTGACAGAGTCTACGACGGGTGTAAAACTTTAAAATGTACGTTTTATATAAAAAGAAATATTGTTATATAACGTTTAGCAACAAAAGATATACAACTGAGTATCCCGACAGCTTGGGTGAGGAATCTCTAAAGAAAGAAACACATGCTAAAGACTTAGGTGTATGGGTCACTCCGAATCTTAACTTTTTATTTCATGTTAGATAAGTGGTTGGTAAGGTCATGCCAATCTACATATTTGGATTTTCAAAATGTTATTCGCTCTCTGTACATTAGTGCAGTCAGTTAGATTACTGCTCTGAAATATGGTCACCATAGCAAGAAACACTCGTAAACCAGATTGAAGTTGTACAGGTTTTATTTCTTATTTTATTATTTTTTTATTTCTATGTTTTAAATCAAAATTAAACGATAATAGTCTATATTACATGTAAATTTGTACACAATTCAACTTACCTAGTCTGGTATGAAGGCATTAATACATATATATTTATTCAAATCTGTACATAGTCTGCTTAATCGAACTTTTACAAGATACTACTTTTTAGTTCCACATCTTTTTTTTTTTACTAGGTCGAGTATCTCAACCTTGCTTTATCCCTGTAAATGCTGGATTATTGTAAGAAATTGTAATGTTCTTAAAAGAGTCCTAATTAATTTTAACTACCTTCGTCATGTTCCCGACAGTTTTTTAACGTTTCACTTGAGAGATTTATGTCGAACGAAGATTTGTTTTCAGAATTAGGTCTCTTGTTTACTGTTCATAACAAGACTTACTTGATTGTCTGGATGATTTCTATTTTGGACATCAGTTCTATTTCACATGTGTATGCACTTTATATACCGTATTTGCTCTTACTATGTAATTAATTTACTCTTGTTATACTTTATCAGAGACATATATATATATATCACACATGTAATATATACGTCTCTGATTTTATCAATTTGTTATCAATTCTGTGATTAGACATTTGGGTTTTAAAATTGAAATAAATAATGAATAACTCCAAAGATCACGATGACATTCTCATTAAAGTTGTACGTTTTATGAATCAGTTTATAGCCTTACCTGTAGGCTATAATTATCTCTTATTGTTCTACCTTTCACACCTATATCACTTGGTCCACAAAATACCTTACCTTTAGTTTACCTGTATACAATTCAACATGCTGTGTTGTTTGTATCATTGCTGACAATTAAGTCTAACTACCCTAGTTTACCTGTGTGATACTGTCTGGAGCATTTGTACCCTATACATGTAGCCTGACCAGTGCATATTATATGAAACTGTTTTAAAGGTTAGACTATAGCACAGTAAAGGTAATATTGTTTATTTAACACGATCTTCATCTTGGTTTCCATCGTAATGCGTCGACTACTACTAGGACCCGCCATTTTTTATTACACTAAGATCGATGGACCATGTGACTTGACTTGTTTTTTGTGAGAGTGTTATTTTTTCTATACAAAGATACAGACAGATTTATAGCCGTATCTATGTAATTCTCACCTCCTTACATGTATAAAATTATTTGCTGTCGCTACATTTCTTTTTTGACGTTCGGTAAGTATATTTAACTAAATTTCGTTTCGATAAAAAATACATTCCGCAAAATTTTCTACCAAACGGTTATGAGACGGTCTGTGAGTGAAAATAGGTAAACGCAAATGCTACGGTAATGCTACGGTGAGTGGACGCAAACGGTACGGAAATGGTACGGAAATGGTACGGTAATGCTACGGAAATGCTACGGAAATGGTACGGTTATGCTACGGTAATACTACGGAAATGGTACGGTAATGCTACGGAAACGCTACGCTTAAATCGGAACTGCGAACGTACACGGGTCTGTAGCATATTGTGCCTGACAGAAATCCGCCTCATCTTTAATATATCTGATGCAGAAATCATCATATGTTGGCATTATCTTATATCCATATCCATAGAAGGAGCAATATACTATGAAAACTTAGTGCATACTGCATGAAGAAGTGATCATGAACATAATGATATAGAAATGATATGGATGAAATTTTGTAGTTAAAGTAGAGAGTATAGGGTCGTCTAACTAGATCAGACTAGCGGGATTTTTTCTTAAGCCTAATGGTTTGCCTTAAGAGTGAAAGGTCGCTAGTTCGATGCCGGGTACCGGCAGGATATTTCTCACTACCAATTCATATCACCTTCGGGTTGTTTATATTGGCCAGAATCTAATACAGAATATTGGGATCAATTCGACTTTGTTCTTGAAAATGCTCGTCACGCTACTCTTGATATTATAACTGGTTATATAAATGTGATTATGCCTGTAAACCACCGCAAAAATATTTTTTTCTTTTCAAAATATAATCCTGTAAGTTAAACCAATGAACCAACATGGGTTACAGAGACTGCTGCCACTGCTATTCACAACAACACTAATGTGATAAAATAGATTAATATAAATAAATAAATAAATAAATTGCTGTGAATACGTCGATATACATGTATACTAGCAACTCTGTTATTCCTGCCTGCTGGTCAACTTCTGTAGTGAAACTAAAAGCGTATACATTTTGTATATACAAAATATTGATATATAATGCAGATTTTGATCATATGAATAGAGCTGTAAATAATATTATTTGCAAGCTGCAGCCATTATTCTCGACTCTTGTAAACTAACTAATTGAAAATTCTTCAAAACGCACCCAAACGATAAATCCTGGATGAAAAATATCTGGCTTAAAATTAGACAGAGAAATAGACTTCATGTAAAAGCTAAAACCAGCAACTTTGAAAAATGATAGCTTTAAATTTATAAGAAATGAAAGACAAGACCTAGCCAGAGGATTCAAAGTACTAATGTAAGCAATTATGATAAAATACAAAAATCACTCCAGGATCAGATTCCTCCCAATAAACAATGGAAGAAATCTGGAACCATTAATCCACGAGAAAAGAAATTTTCTCTGTAAATTATAAAACATCACTTAATCTGAACAAGGTACCAAAGACCAAATGTGTATATATTAAATGATAAATAGTCATCCGGATGACATAAAATCTAAGATTATAAAGAAATTATCCCTTCAGGAAAACGAAGGGTTTATCTGTTTGTTGGAGACTAAATCAGAAATCAATGTTTAGGAGTCAATGCATATGGTGAGGAGAAGAGCTAATATTTTGTCTGGATTACCCCTTCACACTTCTCAGTCCATACAGTTTTTTTTTTTTTGACAAAATCAGAAAATGTCAACTGCTTATAGTTTTATATTTCAAATAGTCTTTTAACCATTTCATTAAATATACATGTAAAAATAATTACCCTAAGACTGATCATTTGAGTATTCCCTTTACTGTACATTTAGATCTATATCTATCCAGGGCCTCCTGTTTCCTTATATAATCATATGTATTCAAATAAGATGAAATCCATTTCTTGAGCTTGCACATTAAACCATAATGCCAAATCCTATCGAAGCTATTCATATCATATCTGTTTTCCTAGTTCAATATTTCATAATAATATATTTAGTAAATGATTGTTCGGTTGATGAAATTTCAGGACAAAATTTTACCTTACTATCGGAAAGACTATTATGGCTAGAGAGACAATTAAAAATGTAAAAACCTTTCCTTCCTAGCGGAAAAACTAGTATGTCTTGATAGATATTCAAACATATATTTATGATATAATAACAGTTCGTTTTTAATATTTTGTTAAAGTACATGAATGCATTGCAGATATTGGTCTATAATAAGATGGAACATGAACAATTTCCCGTATGTTAAGATGTAAACAAGGGAAATGGATTAATTGAAAATAAGGTGGAGATACAAGGTAATGAAAAACCCCGTCAATGAATAGTGTTGTTATATACAATTGGTCAGTAATGTCTACAAGGGAACGAGAAAAACTCCGCCAATGAATAGTGTTATGATGTAGGTACAATTGGTCAGTAATGTCTTCTTTGGTATAGATAGCGGGACGTTAGAAATTGCCGAGGTCGCAGACAGTCATTATCAGCAAATTCAGATACAAATTTTGATGTAGACTCACTGAGTAGTTCAGCTTTGTCAATTTGACATATATAAGCAAGCCAAATGTGTTACTAAAGACGATTTTTCTAGAGCGTTATTCATATCTTCATGTTCAGATTATTTATTTTATATCTAGGAACCTGACCAACAGTACTGCCGAGTCGTCTGAGGTGACATGTCTTAACAACGCCATCTTAAGCGCTGACCTGGAGGAGGTGTATGCTTTTATTTTGGCGGTAAGTATATCATTGATATACTATTGTCATTAGATTTTGTGATATTTGTTAACTCGAGTCTCAAATACATTCAGATCGATAAACCAATAGCTATATTCATTTCAAAATGTTTTATTAACAATACATATATTATGCATACAAATATTTATGCTTGCAAATGCAGCATTGTTCAAAGAATCAGACAATAGGCTAAACTAGCTATATTCCATATAATATACAAATTGCAGCAGGCTTTTAGGTTAGTTTTCTTAATTTCAATTTAGAATTTTGAATCACCTGAGAGATTCTATTAGACATTGGACGCTAGACCCCGAATCTGAGTCACTATTATTGACAAGTTACATATCATCGTGCTAAGAATACGGATGTTGTGAGTAGCACTTGATTGGTCGGTTTCTTCTGTTTAGATATGCCTGATTGGAATTCTGTCCTGTTTTGAGAGGCGGAAGGATACTTGCCGATGTTTTGGAGGGAAACTAGGATGCCTTATGTTTGTATAGTATTAATGTATAATATAAAGATGCTACAACGCCACATACAAAGTATAACGTGACAGCGCATTCACTGCAATCAATTTCACCAACGACACAGAAATACGTGTGTATCTAATTATTAACACCAATACATTAATAAAATCATAGTAATATAGTGTACTTAATGATCCGTTTTAAGGCCGAAATTTACATACAAAATATTGATACACAACACGATGGAATAACTTTTGGATGCAAATAGTTACATGTGTATTTGTAATTTTCCTTAAATAATTAAGGTGATTTTAGAGTATGTCACTTTTGGTATTGAATACAAATTCCAACAGAATATTCTTGTTTACAAATTTGAACATGAGTACTTTTTGTCGGCTTTGTAGCATCTTTAAATTTTCGTTGTTTTCACACAATCACATTATAAGAAAACTTTGGATTTTTTTTACCTATTCTCTAAATACTCTGGTTTAACTCTAAACTTTGATTCAGCTAAAGCACTTTGGATAGGATCAACAAAAAACTCTTTGAATGGATTTTGATTGGACAAACCAGACTTTCAATGTACTAGGAATACATTTTAGTATCAACCTGACGGCAATGCTTGAACCAAACTTAGTGAAATTAAAATATTTTTTAAAAAACATTAGCATGTATTGGGTAAAATTACTGTGATCAATTCGCTTACCATCCCCAAACTAACACGTGTCTTTCCAAAAACTGACGATACTTTTTGGAAAGAATTGCAGAATATTTGCTTTAACTTTGTATGGAACTCTAGAGATAGAGTTGCCAGGAGTCAAATTGTACAGGATTTCAAAAATGGTGGATGTACAACTTTATTTATAAAATCCTTGAAATTAACTTGGATACGTAGAATTATCAACTCTGATGCCATTTTGAAACGTTGCTGTTAGATGTATGCGACACAGATATTAACAAGTTGTTAGTGTTGGGGGACAAATAGTATGTAAACCTCTCAAGGAAATATAAAAAAAAAACATTCTAGAAAAACATATTTTTCACCTATGTTGAGTATAATGAAAACATCGAGATTAAGACGTATGGTCTAATGAATAGCCAATCTGGTATAACACCAATATCAAAGTGAATGCTACCCCTGATTTGTTTAGCAAATCAGGTTTGACAAAGGAGTAAGAAATCTGTCAGACTGGATTTGTAAAAATGACAACTGTTTATATTCTTATGAAGATTGTTGCAGAATATATTATTTTCCCCACCTCATACACATTTTACGGGTTGAGGCGAGCTATTAGAAACATAATATTATAAAAAAAAATAAGAAGAAAGACTGTAGAGATTTGATACAATTTTAATACAAAGTGCATTGAAAAATGGTCCAATATGTTAGAAACTAATTGAACTAAACAAAATGAAGATAACAGTGTTTAAAGCAACAAATGATGTCTCGTTAAGATGGCTCCAGTACAGGCTTATATATAGTATACTGGCACAAACTAATTACTAGCTTACCATATAAATATATTGACGATCCTACTTTTACCTTTTGTAAACATGAAGTTGAAACTCTTCTGCATATGTTTTATGATTGTGAACACGTTAGGAGGCTGTCGATATTACTTGAAAATATTTGAAAAACCTCTATCAATTTAAATATGTAAAAAAGCAAATACAGTTTGGGGAAATAGGTTAACAATATGACAAATATAACCTAATTAGAGCCATTGTTAAACAACATGTCTAAATATTGAAAAAAGAAAGGACAACAATAACTCTTTAAAATTGTGTTATTCATTAAATAAGGACAATAGCTCTTCAAATTGCTGACGGGGAAAGCGCAGCTGCAAATTATTGCTATAAAGTTTACAAAGCTTCATGAAATAGTTCACACAAGCTGCTAGAGAACAGCAAAGTTCAACACCTGATAGTATTTATAGACACATGGTCATGTTTGTATGTTTTGTATGGATATATTTATAGACACATGGTCATGTTTGTATGTTTTAAATGGATATAATTATAGACACTTAAGCATGTTTGTATGTTTTGTATGGATATATTTATAGACACATGGTCATGTTTGTATGTTTTAAATGGATATAATTATAGACACTTGAGCATGTTTGTATGTTTTGTATGGATATATTTATAGACACTTAAGCATGTTTGTATGTTTTGTATGGATATATTTATAGACACTTAAGCATGTTTGTATGTTTTATATGGATATATTTATACACACTTAAGCATGTTTTTTTTTTTTTTTTTTTTTTTTTACTCAGCTTTTGGCTCGTTGACAGTTTGGCTTGGTCAATCTTAACAATCAAATAAACTCATTAAGAAGCAAAAGTTAGCATTAATTGGTAAAAATGTGATTTTTAGTGCACCTACGTTTGCTATAGCTTTTCATAATATGTCTTATTTGGTGCTTAGCACCGAGCCATTTCATCATCGTACATATATAATTATTTATGTTAAATCCCAAAATCTGCTCTGTTTGTGGCTAGAAAGTAGACAAATGATACTAAGACACTGCAATGAATGGAAATGTCGTTTATTAAATTCAAACGACGTCAACAATAAACAACATATTATCAATAGTTGCTTCACCCTGAGGCCAATTACCCCGATAGTGAATTAGTACTACAATCATAGATATGAGTCAATCAAACACCCTGAGGCCAATTACCCCGAGAGTGAATTAGTACTACAATCATAGATATGAGTCAATCAAACACCCTGAGGCCAATTACCCCAAGAGTGAATAACTACTACACTCATATGTATAAGTCATTAAACCCCCAGAGACCAATTACCCCAAGAGTGAATTACTACTACAATCATATGTATGAGTCATTACACACCCTGAGGCCAATAACCCCAAAATTGAGTTACCATTACAATCATAGGTATGAGTCATTAAACACCCTGAGGCCAATTACCCCAAAATTGAGTTACCATTAGAATCATAAGTATGAGTAATGAACAGATTAATATTGAATAATTCTGATTTGCCACAAAGGTGGGGTTCTAAGCCGCCACAGTACATCTAAAATCAAAAAGGTTGGTACAAAAGCAAAGACCAAAGAACCTATTATTCCAAAGGTCTGAACAGTCATCATATATTAACAAGTACAATAAAGGTAAACATCAAGGAAAACATTTCTAGCATAACAATATCAATTACAGATTAGGTTATAATTTTGAGTTAAAAAATTGGCGGGGTGGTGGTGGTAAATTGCTCTCAAAAAACCGCCTGCTGTAACACCAGGACCGCCGTCTCTGGCCTGATGTAAAAGGGTGTTGCGATGAAGGGGAGATTACTCCTTTGGTATAGTTTAGGTAGCACACCACCAATCTCTTACCTCTATTACATGTAATATAAAGGTTTACCATAAATCATTTTATACTCTATAAAATGTTATTTATTTTCGATTATTTTCATGTCTATCCTGATTTTTTTTTTTTTTTTTTTTTTTTTTTTTTTTTTGGTTTTGGTCCACACTCGACGTTTATAATTCAGTCGTGCTCTTTCAAAAGTACACACACACACACACACACACACACACACACACACACATATATATATATATATATATACATTAGGTATATATATATATATTGTAATTAAATTCTCTTTATCTCCCTCAATCTGAACATCTTCTTTCATTCCCGTTTACTCTCACGTTGTTATAATGACCGTGGTGTTAAACAAATCATTATTATTGTTACTTATATAATCACACAAATACATATATATTGTGACTTTATTATCTCTCTCTCTCTCTCAATTTGAATATCTTTCATTCTCTTTCACTCTCACTTTGTTATTATGGCCGTGATGTTAAACAAAATCATTAGTAGTGTTACTTTAATTAATTACGTATAGGTATGGCTACAGGTAGTCCGAGTGGTCGGGCCAATCCCTATCGACAAAACTTCCTCCAGCAATATCTATCACATAGTTGTCAAATGTAAATGGTCCCTTAGATAAACAACCATTTAGCAATAAATAATTCGTTAAACAAATTAGTGGTTGGGCCAATCCCTACCGACAAAAAACTTCCTCCATCCATATCTATCAAATACTTCAAAGTAATTGTTCTCCCTTATTTGTATCATGATATATTGTGCTCTTCAACGTGTTATTCTAAAGTGTTAACTGCGTTATGATATTTTGCGCAATCTCAATAGACAATGGGTTTTTTATCTTCGAATTAATATAAAAGCGCATATTCTCTAATAAAGAAGAACGAAACTTGTTACACGTTTCTTCCATTGTATAATTACGGCTCTTGTATTATACGTCATTTCTGCTCTTCCAGATTAGCCACTTTACAGTAATGATGATTGTATTAAATATAATCAAGTCCTTATTGTTTCCATGGAAACCAATCAGCATTACTTCCTCGGATATCTGATTTCTGTAATCTGGAATAACACAAACCACTAAATCACAACAAGCATTTATGATGTTTTTCACATGAACACATCCATAGAATAGATGGTAAATATTTTCTTCATACACTTTACAAAAATGAAATTTCCCGTTTGATTCGCCGAACTTACGTATTTTAGATTCTGTGTATAAAATGTTATGGATACATTTCCATGAAATTATTTCATTTTCATGGATGTTATTGTCAACCTGATATTATCCCAGTTAAAGTCCCATTGAAATTGTTTCTGAAATTCAAATTACCATTTATCTTGACAATTCGGTTTGTTTTCATTTAATTTCACCATCAAAGTTTTCAGTTTTTTTTTTTCGAATGAAATTTTTCGAAAATTTTTGTCAATTAAATCACAGTTTACATTAATTCTAGGATATGTACACTGCACCGTTTGATTTTCATTTCTTCTTAATAGCTGTAAGATTTGTTTTGGGAACGCTTTTTCAATTCTAGAGAGTTCCGCTATACAGTTGCGCTTATCTATAAGTAAGTTATATATAATTCTATCTTCTTTGAAATCGTTTCTTTTGCAGTCCCAAACGTCGTTAACAGTGCATAGTCCGCTTTTCGCAAACGAACAAAAAATATCGGTTTTTTGTTAAACTGAAATAAATGGTTGCCAAAAAGGAACTGTTCAAGAGTTTCATTCTTACATGTTGGTCGGTTTAATCTTTGAAGTTCACACCATGCATCTAAGATGGATTTATAAAATTTTGAAATATGTGACATATTTGTATTTCTTGTATCTGATAGTTTGCATAGAAAGAACGAGACTCTATATTTATCGTCAAATGTGCGTAACCAATGTTTTCCTATTGCATTCCATATCGCATTTTCACTTTTCATTATTTTATAGTTTAATTTTTCTGCTTAGTACCTAAGATTTAATATCTATGATATCCATTCCTCCTTTACTTAAGTTCAATGACATAGACGCACGCTTAACCAGATCTTTCTTATCATTCCATACAAATTTCCAAAGCAATGAATCAATTTCTTTCATGTACTTTTCCGGGATACCTCGAGTTTCTATTTCGTATCCTATAAGTGAAATTATCAAGGATTTTATTAATATCCGTTTACCATAAAACGTGAGATTTCTACTTTTCCAAACCTGAATACATGAAGCATTTTTTTTTTTATTTTACTTTTCCATATTGCGTCATCATCTACCATATACCCATGGTGGACTCCCAGAGTTAGTGCGGGACCAGTTGATAGTCCTAAAAATTTGTTCTTTATTTTTCCAACTACCCAAATATATACCAGTTGTTTTATTTAAATTAATTTTTGAACCCGAAGCCTTTTCATATAAATTAAGTGTATCGAAGGAATTCACAATTGATTGCTCGTCTTTATTAAAAAGTTGCGTGTCGTCCGCAAACGTGCTAATTTTTGCCTCTAAATTTCGCGCCAAAATTGAAACATTCTAGACAACTGTCTAACCACCTCCATTCAACCCTATCAAACGCTTTCTGTTGATCCAAGAATATTACTGAACCTTCCATATTTTCTTTATCGGTAAATTCAAACATATCTTGGATAAGTCTGTTTGCTTCAGAAATATTACGCCCAGGAATAAACCCCTTTTGATCCGGATGAATGATATCCCCAAAGTATGTTTTTATTCTATTTGCCAAAACTTTAGCTATGATTTCATAATCAACATTTAATAATGTTAACGGTCTCCAATTACGTATTTCTTCTCTTTCACCAGTTGTATAGAGTAATGTTAAAATACCCCTAGTTTGAGATTTTAATAACTCAGCTGATTGGAACATTTCTAATAAAACAGCTATAAAATCGTCTTTTATAATGTTCCAATAATATTGATAAAATTCAACTGCTATCCCGTCATCACCTGGTGATTTATTTTTCTTCATTTGATATATACATTTTGCTATTTCTTCTTCGGTAATGTTTCTTTCCATAAAGTTTTTTTGCTCTTCTGTCAGTTTTTTTTTCTACATTTCCTAGCAAAGTATCTGCGGCATCTCGGTCCCAACCTTCAGATGTAAACAGTTTTTTTTTTTATAAACTTTCTTTTGTTCTGATAAAATCGTATCGATTCCTTCTTTATAGTTACAATCATCAGCTTTTATTCTATACCACATCTTTTCACCAACTCTCGTTTTTTTTTTTCTAAATTAAAAAAATAACGAGAAGAAGTTTCATGTTCCTCAAACTCTTGAATTCTAGAGCGAATCCTATGCCCTTTCTGCTTTTTGCGTGTAATATAACTTTATTTCTTTGGTTAATTTATCGAAGTCACTATTATTATCTTGATTATAAGATTGACATGTACTCAATTCATCAAGTTCCCTTTCTTTATTTTTGATGTCGTTCTCTTTCCTATTTATATTTTTTGAAACAAGAATAGTGAGTTGTTTTATCTTTATTTTTACGATCTCCCACCAATCACCAAGGTTTCTGAATTTATGTTTTTCTGATTTCCAGAATTCCCAAAATGTTTCAAACATTCTTTTGAAAATAACAGACTCTATAATCAATTCTAGATTGTGATTTACCTCTTCTAAAGGTAATTTTTTTTCTTCAGGATTTCGCACTCTCCACACGTCTTTTAATTCAGACGTTTCAATAAATTCTTTAAGCTGTTGTGGTGTCGAGTCGTCTTTCCGGGACGACGGTCTACGAACCGACATATTATCAAGCGTACAATTTAGGTCCCCAGTATAAATATAATTATCATCAGTGCGATTTACTACAAGGTTTTGAAAGATTTTTTTTCTCTCCGCACTTATATTCGGTGCGTATACATTTACTAAATTAAACAAATTAAACAGAGCTGTATCGTCTCTTGTTATAGCGCACTCCAATAGCCTACCGTCGTCGTCTCGTTGATTCTCCGTGACTTTTATATTATAATCTACTCTAAATGTTTGTATGGATATATTTATAGACACTTAAGCATGTTTGTATGTTTTATATGGATATATTTATATACACTTAAGCATGTTTGTATGTTTTGTATGGATATATTTATAGACACTTGAGCATGTTTTGTGTGTTTTAAATGGATATATTTATAGACACTTGAGCATGTTTTGTGCGCTATATTCACAGACCAGTGAACTTATTGGACGGAGATCAGGATAGGCTGGCATACGCTGCTGCGTTTGGCTGTACGACTTCCACTATCATCACTATCCTCACGACAGTGGCTCATACCACACAGTGGTCAGCGCTGGTCTTCTGTAAGTAAAATTTGTAATGGGAACAACCAACCAATTGAAAAAATATATTTTTGAAACAGCCCCTGTGTATAGAACGTTGAGCCAAGGATAAAATGTCTGGCAGCCACTGATTGGCCAGTATGTTATGAAGTGAGAAAATAGATATGTAGCCTGATAGGTAACTACCAATAAGAAATGTTGATATAAATTTCTTAAGTCCGATTGGTTTTTTTCCCAAAGGTTCACGTAATAATAGTAAACAGGTAAACATTTAAGATTTTTGAGAATTTTTACTGCGAAATTCACCTATTTTCAAAATGGCTACCCTGGAGAAAATTTGAGCTGAAGGACCCAACTTTTTTTTTTGATTAGGTGTTATATCAGACCCTAAACTTTTGTTATAAACCATAATCGTCATATTTAATTCAAGCATTTGAATGAAATTATCCAAAACGTTAACACTAAGGTCTATGGGAAAACAATTGGTTGGTTGGTCTCTAATGAAGGGCTGTGAATTCCTTGTTTTAACCTTCATGACGATTAAGTGTCCTTTGACGGAGACCTCCAAACATTGTGTTATTCCATCTGACGTCGCATTGTACATTGTTACCTGCAACAGGCACAAAACATGGCATTATACGTTGTTGTTTTTGTTCTGTGACGTAACGTATTTTCAGCCTTCATTTGTAGTGTGTAATACGATGTTTTATTACAAATGCGGTATTGATGACGTTGTGGCGAATATTATGGAATAAGATGAAATAAAGATGCAGAGGTTGATATTGGTTATATGTGAGCTCCATATATTATATCGATTAAACATAGTACCATATCTGTTTTATTATATCTCGGTATCGATATTAGAACCCTGATTGCGTAAGGTTCTATCCAAATTGCATCTTGTTTTATGATATTCACAACACCGCCATACATATACCGTCTTTGGCATTACATCTAATTCCACTCTCGAGCAATTTTGCAGACAAATAACCACTAGAACAATGCGATGATTCCATTATAATTAAATAAGTGTTTATATAATAATCCGAAATTTTATGTAAATGACGGTAGCGACTAAACAACAACTGTTCTGAATACATGATGACAAAATTAGATGATCTGACCACACGGGAACCTTGTACAATGTTTACTTGCCGAAATATATGCAATTTAATTCCAATCCAAACCGCAACACAGCTTCAGGTCGCCATCTTTGCTCGAATCAAAGCATCTGGGCGTTTGAAAGAGTCTGTACAGCAAAGCTTCTAACTGATCTTGTGAAACAAATTTTAAGATTAAAATAAAAACGAAGTGTGAATTTTAGAATAATTTGATTTCAATTACTTATGCATTAGGTTAGCGAATCGAAGCAATTATTTACGATAAAACTTTAATGTTGCATTAAATATTGATCACAATATATTTATTTAGACATTTTTTTTATTTCTTCCATTTCATTTCATTTCAAGTGTTGATTTAGATTTCCGAATAAATTCGCGGGAAATGAATTTGATGACGTAACCGGAAGTCCACATGCTACTAGAACGTGACCCGGAAAGCATGCATAACGATAATAAAAACAGAAGATCATTTAACAGTATACCGGATTATTTTCGCATTTTTTGAGAAACCAATGTGCTAAAATACAACGGAAGGTAACACTGATTTTATTCCTAGCTATCGTATCAAGTTAAACGAACAGTTATTGCGAAAATAGTAGCATTTGCTTCACCTACATTTTGTAGTTGGGCTAGACCTACTTTCGATTTACAGTTTACAGATATGGTCGAAATCATCTTCTCAACCATAGTCGATCTAATTGCTTATCTGCGGGTTTTTTTCTATTAAGAATATTTGTACTTCTCATGTACAGTGTGTCTTTGTTTAAAATTGACTGGTCTGCATGTCTGATCTGACAACCTCAGCAGACCACAGGGTCAAGTTATTATCGTATCCTTTTGTAAACACCTCATAATAAATGTATCAACGGCAGAATCGTCTGGATTACTTCAATTTTTACCTTTTAAATACTTTAATATATAAATACTTATTACCGGTTAGCTTGTAATGAAATAATAACACTATAACAATGAGATGACACCACTATAACAATGAGATGATACCAATATAACAATGAGATGATACCAATATAACAATGAGATGATAACACTATAACAATGAGATGATACCACTATAACAATGAGATAATACCACTAACAATGAAATGATACCACTATAACGATGAGATAATAACACTATAACAATGAGATGATATCACTATAACAATGAGATGATACCAATATAACAATGAGATGATAACACTATAACAATGAAATAATATCACTATAACAATGAGATGATACCACTATAACAATGAGATAATACCACTAACAATGAAATGATACCACTATAACGATGAGATAATAACACTATAACAATGAGATGATATCACTATAACAATGAGATAATAACACTATAACAATGAGATAATACCACTATAACAATGAGATAATAACACTATAACAATGAGATGATATCACTATAACAATGAGATAATAACACTATAACGATGAGATAATAACACTATAACAATGAGATAATACCACTATAACAATGAGATGATACCAATATAACAATGAGATGATAACACTATAACAATGAAATAATATCACTATAACAATGAGATAATACCACTAACAATGAGATGATATCATTATAACAATGAGATGATAACACTATAACAATGAGATGATACCACTATAATAATGAGATGATATCATTATAACAATGAGATGATACCACTATAACAATGAGATAATACCACTATAACAATGAGATAATACCACTATAACAATGAGATGATACCAATATAACAATGAGATGATAACACTATAACAATGAAATAATATCACTATAACAATGAGATGATACCACTATAACAATGAGATAATACCACTAACAATGAAATGATACCACTATAACGATGAGATAATAACACTATAACAATGAGATGATATCACTATAACAATGAGATAATAACACTATAACAATGAGATAATACCACTAACAATGAGATGATACCAATATAACAATGAAATAATATCACTATAACAATATGATAACACTATAACAATGATATGATAACACTATAACAATGAGATGATACCACTATAACAATGAGATGATATCATTATAACAATGAGATGATACCACTATAACAATGAGGTAATACCACTAAAACAATGAGATGATATCATTATAACAATGAGATGATAACACTATAACAATGAAATAATATCACTATAACAATGATATGATAACACTATAACAATGAGATGATAACACTATAACAATGAGATGATACCACTATAACAATGAGATATCATTATAACAATGAGATGATACCACTATAACAATGAGATAATACCACTAAAACAATGAGATGATATCATTATAACAATGAGATGATACCACTATAACAATGAGATGATAACAATGAGATGATACCACTATAACAATGAGATGGTACCAATATAACAATGAGATGATACCACTTTAACAATGAGATGATACCACTATAACAATGAGATGATACCACTTTAACAATGAGATGATACCACTATAACAATGAGATGATGCCACTATAACAATGAGATGATACCACTATAACAATGAGATGATACCGCTATAACAATGAGATAATACCACTAAAACAATGAGATAATACCACTATAATAATGAGATAATATAACTAAAACAATGGCATGGTACCACTATAACAATGAGATAATACCACTAAAACAATGGTATGATACCACTAAAACAATGAGATAATACCATTAAAACAATGGCATGATACCACTATAACAATGAGATAATACCACTTAAACAATGAGATAATACCAATATAACAATGAGATGATACCAATATAACAATGAGATGATACCACTATAACAAAGAGATAATACCACTAAAACAATGAGATAATACCACTATAATGATGAGATAATATAACTAAAACAATGGCATGGTACCACTATAACAATGAGATAATACCTCTAAAACAATGAAATGATACGAATATAACAATAAGATCATACCACTATAACAATGAGATAATACCACTAAAACCATGGCATGATACCACTAAAACAATGAGATAATACCGCTAAAACAATGGCATGATACCACTAAAACAATGAGATAATACCACTTAAACAATGAGATGATACCACTATAACAATGAGATGATACCACTATAACAATGAGATAATACCACTATAAGAATGAAATAATACCACTATAAGAATGAGATAATACCACTATAACAATGAGATGATACCACTATAACAATGAAATAATACCATTATAACAATAAGATGATATCACATTAACGATAGGATAATGACTCTTTAATAAAGACGTAAAATGTATTTGGTCATCTTCACCTCACTGAAAAGGATGTAAAATGTATTTGGTCACCTTCACCTCACTGAAAAGGATGTAAAATGTATTTGGTCACCTTCACCTCACTGAAAAGGACGTAAAATGTATTTGGTCACCTTCACCTCACTGAAAAGGATGTAAAATGTATTTGGTCACCTTCACCTCACTGAAAAGGATGTAAAATGTATTTGGTCACCTTAACCTCACTGAAAAGGACGTAAAATGTATTTGGTCACCTTCACCTCACTGAAAAGGACGTAAAATGTATTTGGTCACCTTCACCTCACTGAAAAGGACGTAAAATGTATTTGGTCACCTTCACCTCACTGAAAAGGACGTAAAATGTATTTGGTCACCTTCACCTCACTGAAAAGGATGTAAAATGTATTTGGTCACCTTCACCTCACTGAAAAGGATGTAAAATGTATTTGTCACCTTCACCTCACTGAAAAGGATGTAAAATGTATTTGGTCATCTTCACCTCACTGAAAAGGATGTAAAATGTATTTGGTCACCTTCACCTCACTGAAAAGGATGTAAAATGTATTTGGTCACCTTCACCTCACTGAAAAGGATGTAAAATGTATTTGGTCACCTTCACCTCACTGAAAAGGATGTAAAATGAAACTGTCTAAATCTATTATCGTGATTAACATAATCAGAATAGGTGACGACACTTTAATAGTGATAACATTGTAATACCTGGTCATATCACCTAGCCGTTTTGTAATATCATTAAAGGGAATAAGAAATAAGATGGCAACCATTTACGCGTCCACTGCCTCTCTAGACACAGCCCGCCATGTTAACCATGGTAGGATATCATACCGCTTCATTGTAAGGTGTCACTGTTGATTACACGACAGATTGAGACATTAGGGAAATGTCGAGCATATAGCGAATGTATGACAATTTTTACTTCCAGCTTTAGTGGTGATACTATCGTCCATTGCGGTCGGGCTTACATATTACCCCCTGTTTGTATGCCTGACACCAAGCTTCAGATTCGTTCACTCTACGATCGGCTTTGGCTACTCCACGTTATGGTAATGTATCGGCTCTCCATAATAATTCTCATCTATGGCCTTTATTTAGGGATATGGGCATATATCTGATAAGTATAGTGAAACTTTTATGATATTATGTCCAGGGGACTTAAGCTGCTTGGGCCAACACGGTCATGAGCGCAAAAAGGATAAGATTTATCTGTTAAATCAGGTGTCTCTGCTAAAAACAGTAACACTGGGGGAAATATTGCAAAAATATAGAGAAACTTTTTACTGAGCATCAGAGAATTGTTAAGCTATATCATTCAAATGTGTAGACATTATTCTGTGGTGGAGCCTTACTTGTCAGTAAACGAGAAATCCTCCTGCACCTTCCATTCTTGTCATAGATCTCACCTATGTATAGATTTAATGAAACTTAATATGTAACCGTAGATGTGGATATCAAATTCAGCAATGATAAGATTCACTCATGCTATCGATAGGGCCAATTGGTCTTTTTTGATTGGATCATGCGTATTTTTGCTCAATTATTTGCACGCAATAAAATCATCTAGTTATTTATTTTGATTGATATAGTTGTTTTTGTATTTTTCCTTCATTGCCTGAGTTATGATCTTTGCCTTAAATTGAATGAGCAATATTTTTTTCACTGATTTAATTGTGTTCCGCACCATACAAGGCGTGTCAGATCGGGAAAATGCTATATTTGGAAGTAAACAGTCAATCACGTGACAAAACGACACGTGCACCATGTTACTAGGTAGACAAATGTTTTTCGTTTAAACATTATATCAAATATACAACAACATCACATCTACACAAATTACAATTGGTTAGAAAAACAAGCTTAAAGCTTTTATTAATTAATTTCCCATTTACTTGGACACCTTGTTATCATATGAATTATAACAAAAGTTGATCATTTTACATAAATAAATGCACATATACATGTGGTGATTAGAATTTATCATAGACATGGTTGCTGACACCATTAAGTTGTTAATAAATATAAAGATGACATTATGGTACGAAGAATAGGATACCGTACAATAACTTTCAGCACACAATATTAACTCAAACATTTACTAACATAGATACATATCATTTTCTACCGTCAAGAATGTAGTGTTATGCTTTAAAGCACGTGATTACGAATGGACTGCAAAAGGAAGTTGTATTTTTGACCTTCACATTTTTTTTACTTAAATGTAAAAAGAGCATGTTCATACGCAAAATCCATCACATGTTTATGTCTTGTTCTTTATGTATGCAAAAATTATCTTCTTGCTTGGCATATGATATCTAACATGTTAGGATCAGCATGTTCACTTTAGAATAATGCAGAAATCATTTGTAACGTTTCCCCTTAAAACCATACATTCAATTTCATTTTTGGCACTGAAATGTCACTATATTCTTGCATTATGTACACGTGGTGTTTTCCAGATTTGACACGCTGAGTTCAAATATTCAGACGTGGTTAAAGCTGGTATCTAAATTAAAAAAAAAAAATATTGAAATATTTTTACCGGTGCAAACTTTGGCGTAACTACGCGTTAACTCATATAAAATTCACTAGACATTTATGTTTTGTAGGCTCGTGATATGGTCAATGAGAATCACGAATTATGTTATTTGCATAAAGACATCAGAGTTGGTAAGTAGTTAAGATGATGCAGTTATGATAAACAACCAGTATAAAGAAAAATGTATTTTATCTATTCATGCAGCATTATAGACTGAGGCACCTATATAGATGAAGTTGATCTGGTGTGGCGTATTAGATACTCACTGAGGATTTCGGGTCATTCAGGCCTACACAATTGTACATCACTTCAAATGTTGTCATATCAATAACATTAGGCCTTTTGGGAATTAATTACTGATCGAAGTGATCATTAACACAAACATGACGATATTGTTCGTTGTTTATTAACTAAAAATATCTCTTTCATGTTCTCTGTCTGTTTGCGATCTTTTGTCTAATTTACTTTTGTTTTGGTTAATGGGCAATTTGCCTCGAAAAATCGACAATATATGGTCAAAGGATATTGTCCTACAAATATTCATATGCTCTTACATATATACAATGTATATGATATAAACCTGTGCAAAACATCAATTAACGGGTGGCGAAAACTTCAGACTATAATTTTGAATAGCCATCCAGTCATTTGGACTACAAATTAGTCGAGAGGCGATGGAGCCGCTAGAAAAGACACATGATAAGATGTTGTGTGAGTTCTTCAAGTACGTAACATGTGGCCAATTGTCTTTCATTTATGCCGAGTTGGAAGCCGGTTTGGAGTTCGGTATAGAATGACGTTCTTTATTAAGGCGTTGCTGATCATCCCAACTCATGCAATGGTCTATGGGGACCACCTGCATGTCATACCATATATGGTTCGGCATGTTGAAATGTCTCGCTACTCACAGGTCCTGGAGTTTCTGCTTGATGGAACAAATTGATTGTTGATTCAATAGAAATAATAGTTTGACAACCTGACATTTTATTTTAAATTCTTGGCTTATATTGATATATTGATATATTTAATAAGAATTTTTCACATTATATCCATATTTTATAAATATTCTTTTGTAGCATACGCTTTAGTTCAAATCATGATTGTAAAATACTCCGGAAAACAGTCTTTAAAACTGTTACGATGAGGCATGATGAAGATTGATGAGATAACTAAGGACAATATAATTTGATCAATGGTGTAATCTATCAAACAAAGCAATATCGTTTGTAAAATACCTATGACGAATCTGTTCTAAAATGCACAAGTTTCATAAAAAAAAGATACTCATTTTCTTATTTGTTTACTTGTACTTGTTTTTCCAGATCTTAACCGCGGCATTAATAGTGGCTTACATACCACAGATGGTCTGTCTTCTGTACCTCTCTCTAAGGTTCCTCTACATGTTGGCGACAGATGTGACAAGCACTTTCAAGGTCTGTAGAGATGTAAGTTCATGATATAAACGAGGATGTTCATGATATTCACGACATGGTAACCTAGGACTTCTCATAGCAAACGATCTCACGGACGTTCATTGTACTTACGACATAAGAACCTTGGATTTCTCTTAACAAATAATCTCACGGACGTTCATTATACTAACGACATGGGAACCTTGGATTTTCCATAAGAGATGATCTAACGGACGTTCATTATATTTACGACCTGGATAACTAAGATATAACAGTGGTTCTCATGAATGTTCATTATCTTAACGACCTGGGGAACTGGGTTTTTCATAGCAGTGGTACCTGGGTCCTTAGGACCTCTCATAGTAAGAACTTCTATGGACGGTCATTATCTCAACACCTTGGATACT
Source organism: Pecten maximus (assembly GCF_902652985.1). Taxonomy (NCBI): domain Eukaryota; kingdom Metazoa; phylum Mollusca; class Bivalvia; order Pectinida; family Pectinidae; genus Pecten; species Pecten maximus. The sequence continues at coordinate 37,203,671 of NC_047025.1, forward strand.
TAGGAGTTATCATAGTAGGACTCCCTTGGATGTCCAATATCTTAATTTCCCGGGTCCTTAGGACCTCTCATAGTAAGGACTCCCGTGGGCGTTTATCATTTGATGACCTGGGTACCTAGGGCTTCTTATAGCGATGGTCGTTATCGTTGACAACTATCACGAAGTTCCAATGATCTCTATTATCCTGCATAAAACAACATTGATTTGTCCGTCTATAGGCAAGATATGGAAAACGTGATAGCGGGAACAAGCCTTCAGAGATTCGGTTAGCAGATATTTTAATTTCAAGAACAACAGAGAATACCAACATAGTAACAGTTACGTAGTTTTTTACTCAAAATCGATAAGACGAAAGTGAAACATCAACAGAAAATATAGACTGTCATGGAGGCCCTTAAAATGTATAAGGAGAATAAGATAAGATATTCCGGAAAGAGTAACGTATACGTCTACTGTTTCAAAGACAGTTATTTATATTCTAGTAGCTATCAAATAATGTTACATCCTAACTAAAATTCGAAAGCTTTAATATGCAATTTATCTTCTGTTCAATTTAGGGGAATCCTGGACATTCGGAGCTAGCCTGTACAATCAAGGTCAGTTATGATATAGCTTTCTTTTATACATTACAATTGTACAGTGTGTGAATTGTTGTTTTATCTACATTATGATGCATGATATATACATATGTATGTAATACATATTTAAAGAATACAATAACAAAGAATAAAAATTAATACGAAAACACTCAAACGTGCTGGGGCTCGAACTAGGGACTTCTCGCTCCGTTATCGAACATACTAAATATATACAACTGGCCAGTGAGATCCCCGCCAGTAAGGTAAGGTGACCTTGTACCTTATATTGTTATGTAACTTTGATTCATGTTCTATGTACTGTCGCTATAATATTTATTACTCATTGTTCAAAGATAATGTTGGAAAGACGGGAAATCGAAAACACTTAAAATTTCATCAGATTGATATATACATTTAATATTTCAATGCAATGAATTATCATTAGCCGGACGATCAAGACAGGACACACCTTTATTCTCTGATTATTTTTAATTGCATGTCGTAATAGTCAAACAATGACCGCCTTGCCAACTCGAAACAAATACAGCATGTGCGAGGGCTATTCCTGAAAACAGAAAAACCGGAACCACCTGGGTAAGTAGATATGTACATACTAGGCTTACAGGGAACGCATATTTCTGGGCGATTAGAAATTATCGTAAAATCTGCAAATCGTTATTAGACAAGTCATATGTAAATCTAGTTTCGAGTTTTAGGTCGTCTCCCTTACCATCACTGACGAGTTCTTGAAGGACAAAGCCGCCGTGTGATGCACCTAATATCACTGACTCGTCAGTGATGTTGGGCAACAAACGGTGACCTTATCCTTCAAGGACTCGTCAGTGAAGTTAGATAACAAGCAGTGACCTTATCCTTTAAGGACTCGTCAGTGATGTTCGACAACATACAGTGGCCTTATCCTTGAAGGACTCGTCAGTGATGTTGGACACCATATAGCGGCCTTGTCCTTCTAGGACTCGTCAGTGATGTTAGGTGCATCATACAGCGGCCGTGTCCTTATGATGCAGTTCCACTGGATTTAACTTTCAATTTGCTTTCAAGGGTTCTACTATTTGTGTGGCTTTTGTACAATCATTTGAGATTGCAGAATCTAGCGAACAACATAACTTTGGAAACGTCTCCTAGTTATTGAAACCCACAGCTTCGAGAGAAAATAAGTAACCCCACTTATCTTATAAAACTATTTATCCCGGTATTATTTGAGCTACCCCTAGTGTTATAAAGTCAACCAGCGCATTATGCTTTGAACTAGAATCCTAATATTATATAGCCGATAACATTTTGGTGATAAGTTTGATTTCTCCATAGTTATAGTGTGGTGTGATAGTTTAGCGAGTACACGATTAGTTTTTCCACCTCAAAATCGGTTTTAACCTAATTAGCGATTGACTAAATCAATATTATATCCAGAGTTCTGTTTTAGTGACAAAAACTTTTGGTACCGTCTGATATAGAAAACACGTACACATTATAACTACATAGCGGCTATTTATCTATCCACGACTTGGTAAGTTAATGGTGAGAACATTTCACGGAGGGTTTTTAGAATATCATGTTTTGGTAAATACATCTGTTGTATCAAACATTGATTTACCCATTCATTAAAAGAAAGTTTGATTTCTTTCAGGCAATACATGTCTAAACTTGTTGACACCATGCAACTAAGCTACAAAGGGGATCGACCTTTTAGGTATTCACATCGTGTTGTCGCTACCTTTACCGTGACACTCATCTGTCTATATCAGGTATATATATACTAACATATCTCTGTATCAGATATACATGTAGTCCAATCAATTTTTTACTTTATGGACTGATAACAAATTTCTAAGCCAATGGAAATGCTTGTTAAACAAAAGAAGATTCAATTATGTAGGTAATGTTCTTAAATCTAACTGTTTCAGGTGTGCAGCGATTACCTTAATGATCTATAAATATCCAAACAGCATCAAGTCATTGTTTATAATTGTTAAATATCGTTTAGGAACTTTCAAACGACACGACAATTATCCACAGATCCCCCCCCCCCCCCCCTTTTTTTATTAGGGTATATCGACAATGCATTCACTAAAACATCTCGTAATTATCTTACAGATATCCAATATGAACACCTTTAGATTTATATTCAAACTAGGTGTTCAATGTAAAAACATGTAATTTACATCCAAAGTATTATAACTTGCATGATGAATGAAAACACACTATTGCTTATTTCTAAAGCTTGATTTCCCATTACATACATACTGGCTGGATGGTTTCAATAAACGCAGAACACCATATATGAACAGTATATTGCTATCGTGAACGTAATAGTGTAAAGAGCCAGTGCGACAGCAACGAACTATCTCGAACCATCCTTTGCATGTTTTTACTCTGTTTATTAGTTATAATTACTCTGAATAAGCAGCTGAATTACCATAGTTCTCGGATATATGCATTTTTTTTAATAGAATTGTTTTGGAAAGAATCTATCAGTTTGTTTAGGCCTGCTTTCTATAAGCCACGTCTATGTTGCGTCTAGTCAAACGATAGGGGGATAGTTATTATAGTTTTTCCCATCAAACATTATCATGATCACACTTTAATTATGTTTGATTATTTTATTATGATTAACATACCTAGTTTGAAAGGTCAACTTCGCTCGCTATTACTAGCTATACAATGTATCTGACTCCTATAGTCTTCAACATTAGGTATTATTCATCACATCAGCAGATCTTACCCTTGGGATCTCACATAATATGGCAAAGACTTGTTATATTGAAGAGCTGATCAGAACAATTAACCTTGCAAAGCAATTAAAGTTTACCAAGAGATATTTTGATGATGTGTTATCTTAAGAAAATTCTGCCAACGACCATTGAATGATCATTATTAGTTCATTTATTAAAATTTCGTGATATTCCCTTCATTTCCCCTTTCCTCTACTTCAAATTCAAATGCTTTTCAGAAATAGCGCCAACAAAATCAACTGGCAAAATCCGGTATGACCACCTGTCGGCCATTTTGTTTCACTGATCATAATCAAAATTAAATGGGAACAATTAGGAACTAAAGGGCACCAATGTATGAAGTTAATCTGTTTACCGCAATCTTTACTTTCATCGTCACCTGAAGGTATATCATACATCTGATCTGTTTCATAAACGTAATGATTTAATTTTAAAATTGTTGATTTTATAATAATATATATCAATATCTCGCTTCCAATATAAAGACCACGATGCATGTTTACTGTGGACTAATATAATCTAACATGGGTCTGTTCCATGGACAAGGATATCTCAACCCGAGTGTGGCCAGTCAGCACGAGGCTTGCCGAGTGCTGGCCAGCCAAACTCTTACACGAGGATTGAGATATCCTTGTTTGCTGAACAGACCCATGTTTGATGATTTTCTCACATACTTCAATTTCCTCGCGCCATCTTCGGTGTTCCTTGGAATATGCGTCAACATTGATGACGTCATCATTTTACATTGCGTAACTATGTCGTAAATGTCGTTTCGCCACGTGTAATCGAGTTCTCATTTTTATTCATGACGGGTGTCATAATCCATGTGCATGTATTGTTTAGATTGGTTTGTATTATCGCATTATTCATTATTTATTGATATCAGGTAGATGTAACAGTTTTCGGAATTGGAACATATTTGATAGTCCAGCTAAACAACGTGACTGCATCTCACCGATCGCAAAACTCTTCCAATGTTTTTTTTAGTTTCATTTCTGAAGAAAATGTAAAAACATTTATTGACGTTCTGAAAGGTAAGTATAAGATTATTACTACATTTGTTACCAGTGAAATGTCGAAAATTATTCAAAAGTAATCTTTTTCAACCCTTTTTGATATATTTTTTTCTGATTTGACCAATCAAAGCACTGTTTTCAAACGACAATGAGAGAGCAATTGCTCTGATAATACAGGGACATTCGCAACGTCATATAGCCAAGCAATATGGTGTACATGAGGCAATACTATCTCGTTTAGTTGGGCGTATCAAAGCCACAGGGAGATTGGGTGACTGTCCCAGCAGCGAACTCCCGCGCATAACGTCGCGACGTCATGATAGAGGCATACACTTCTACGTCTCTCGCACCTCCGTAACCGATTTCAGACGGCGATGGAGCTGCCACGATGTCGGTCAGTGTGTCCAAGAACGGTTCGGAATCGGTTGCTGGAGTTTCATTTAAGGCCATGACGTCCCTTTTTGTCCGCCACTTACGCAGAGGCAAAGCCAACGTCGAATATAGTGGCTGCTTTCACATGCACTTAATCGGTTTCGTTTGGCCTATTGAACATCTGACCGTATTCAGTCGTTATATTCAGTGGTCGGTAAAGTCAACTTTCACTGTTTATACCTCATTCTTAACTTAAACGCCATATCCCTTCTGAGTATGAAAGTTATGGAATTTCATCAAATTTGTAAGAAAATACGTGGACTTATTTGTTCTTTTATCAATGACATATTCGCGGGAAATGACATTTTAATTCAAGGTAACGTAATGCACTACATTCCATAATCCTGTTCAGCTAATTTAACTTGTCTCTAACTACAAATACATACCCGGGATTGACTGTAGAGAATTCTCTCCTTTATAGTTATTATCATTTATTCTATAGTATCTTTCTACGTCTCCTTCCTATTGACAACCCTGCTGTCAGTGGTCACAATTTTCCAAATCATGGTCTCGTATCGGAAGAACATGGAGGCGCTGTATAGAGGAGATTTCACCGTCATTCCTAGCCAGGCTTACCGACAATCAGCAATTACTATAATGGTAAGGACGTCATACCTAGGGAGACTCACCAACAATCAGTAATTATCATAAGGATTAGGACATCATTACCAGGGAGATTTATCTACAATCAGTAATTACTATAAGGGTTAGGACGTCATTCCAAAGATACTTATCAACAATCAGTAATTACTATAAGGGTTAGGACGTCATTCTTAGTGAGACTTATCGACAATCATTGATTACTATGGTAAGGACGTCATTCCTAGGGACACTTATCTACAATCAGTAATTACAATAATGGTTAGGGAATCATAATTAGGTAGACTTATCGACAATCAGTAATTACTATAATGTCGATGACGTCATTCCTAGAGAGATTTATCGACAATCATAGATTACTATGGTAAGGATGTCATTCCAAGAGAGACTTATCAATAATCAGTATTTACTATAATGGTTAGGGGATCATCATTAGGTAGACTTATCGACAATCAGTAATTACTATAATGTCGATGACGTCATTCCTAGAGAAATTTATCGACAATCATTGATTACTATGGTAAGGATGTCATTCCAAGAGAGACTTATCAATAATCAGTAATTACAATAATGGTTAGGGAATCATAATTAGGTAGACTTATCGACAATCATTGGTTACTATGGTTAGGACAGTATCATTAATTTACCGAGCAGTCATTCCAACTGAGGTTTACCAACAATTACCAATATGTTAGAATTTGAAGATTTCAAAATGTTTTGTTGTACCATATACATTGTTTTGTTTCAGACTGACAATTTACATTATCCAGGTTACCAGATAGCCTATCTCTTTTGGAGTGAGTATTATAATATCACATCGTAGCCATTTGCACGTATAAAGAATGTCAATGGCTAAATCCACAACCAAACTCTCTGGACTTACATAAAAATTATATGTAACAGAACCCACTACCAACCTCTCCTGTCTTACCTAAATACTGTCAATGTCTGACCCCACCATCATACTCTCTAGACTTAACAGATGACTGTCAATGTCTGACTCCACTTCCAAACTCTCTAGATTTACCTAATGACTGTCAATATCTGACCCCATTTCACACTCTCCAGTCTTACCTAAAGACTGTCAATGTCTGACCCCACCACTACCAAACTCTCTAGACTTACCTAATGACTGTCAATGTCTGATCCCACTACTTTCTAGACTTACCAAATGACTGTCAATGTCCCCACTACCAAAATCTCTCATTACCAGGTATTACCAAAAACATACTAGTAACTGTTCCTCACTAACATATTATCAGCTGTTACCAAATATTATATAGACGTTCTACCAATCTGTTCATCATTTTTTTTATATATATAGACGTTCTACCAATCTGTTCATCATTATATATGTATATGTATAGGCGTTCTACCAATCTGTTCATCATTTTATATATGTATAGACGTTCTACCAATATGTTTATCATTTAATATATGTATAGACGTTCTAACAATCTGTTCATCATTCTATATATATATATATAGACGTTCTACACATCTGTTCATCGTTTAAGATATATATATGGACGTTCTACCAATCTGTTCATCATTTTATATATGTATAGACGTTCTAATAATATGTTTATCATTTAATATATGTATAGACGTTCTAACAATCTGTTCATCATTCTATATATATATATATATATATAGGCGTTCTACCAATCTGTTCATCATTTCATATATATAGACGTTCTACCAATCTGTTTAACATTTTATATATATATATAGACGTTCTACCAATCTGTTCATCATTTTATATATATAGACGTTCTACCAATCTGTTCATCATTTTATATATATAGACGTTCTATCGATCTGTTCATCATTTTATATATATATAGGAGTTCTACCAATCTGTTCATCATTTTATATATATAGACGTTCTACCAATCTGTTCATCATTTTATATATATATAGAGGTTCTAACAATCTGTTAATCATTTTATATATATAGACGTTCTACCAATCTGTTCATCATTTTATATATATATAGAGGTTCTAACAATCTGTTCATCATTTTATATATGTAGACGTTCTACCAATCTGTTCATCATTTTATATATATAGACGTTCTACCAATCTGTTCATCATTTTATATATATAGACGTTCTACCAATCTGTTCATCATTTTATATATATATAGAGGTTCTAACAATCTGTTCATCATTTTATATATATAGACGTTCTACCAATCTGTTCATCATTTTATATATATATAGAGGTTCTAACAATCTGTTAATCATTTTATATATATAGACGTTCTACCAATCTGTTCATCATTTTATATATATATAGAGGTTCTAACAATCTGTTCATCATTTTATATATGTAGACGTTCTACCAATCTGTTCATCATTTTATATATATAGACGTTCTACCAATCTGTTCATCATTTTATATATATAGACGTTCTACCAATCTGTTCATCATTTTATATATATATAGAGGTTCTAACAATCTGTTCATCATTTTATATATATAGACGTTCTACCAATCTGTTAATCATTTTATATATATAGACGTTCTGCCAATCTGTTCATCATTTTATATATATAGACGTTCTACCAATCTGTTCATCATTTTATATATATATAAAGGTTCTAACAATCTGTTCATCATTTTATATATATAGACGTTCTACCAATCTGTTCATCATTTTATATATATATAGAGGTTCTAACAATCTGTTCATCATTTTATATATATAGACGTTCTACCAATCTGTTCATCATTTTATATATATATAGAGGTTCTAACAATCTGTTCATCATTTTATATATATAGACGTTCTACCAATCTGTTAATCATTTTATATATATAGACGTTCTACCAATCTGTTCATCATTTTATATATATAGACGTTCTACCAATCTGTTCATCATTTTATATATATATAGAGGTTCTAACAATCTGTTAATCATTGTATATATATATAGGCGTTCTACCAATCTGTTCATCATTTTATATATAGAGAGAGGTTCTAACAATCTGTTTGTTATTTTTATATGTAGACGTACTTCCGAATTTGTTTATGATTTTGTATATATAGACGTTCTATCAATTTATTTATATATATACATCCTTTCCAATTTGTTTATGATTTTGTATATGTAGACTTTCTTCCCAATCTGTTCATCATTTTATATATAGACCTTCTTTTCATGACATCGCTTTGTTATATATTACAGGTTACGTGATACATATATTCGTGTTATTTATCACCTGCCTGATTCTTGCATATGTCATTGTTCTCCCGATTCTGGGTAAAGCACCTATGTGCTTCCTGCAGCCCTTTCTAACACTTCTGTAAGTATCCGCTAGTCATACGTAAGGTGTGATTATTTTGTATATAATAAATCGAAATATGATATCTAGGATTTTTTATTTCATTTGAACTTTCATAGCTTACACGTGTGTTAAAAGTAATATGATATCTAGGATTTTTTATTTCATTTGAACTTTCATAGCTTACACGTGTGTTAAAAGTAATTTTTTAGGCTTATAGCATGTGATATATGGTGATGGTATAATGTCATCGTGTTATAAAGAAGGATTATCACCATAGTACAATATAACCATATATTTACATCCTGTGTTGCCTATGTGTCGTTAGTAAACCAAATTGTACAATTTACAATGATTCGGTCAGCGTAGGAATACACTCCATATGTTGTAGGTTACATAAAATTAATGGCTGCCCAGTTACTTTCCGCCTAGAGAGCTTTCGAATGTTAGCATTTATTCATATTGGCCACCACAAAATATAAAGCTACTTCACAAGTTATGACGCTAAGATGTTTTTGATAAAAAAAATGTAGTTATCGGAACCGAACCCCTGTGAAGTTTCACATCGTCTGCTAAGGACACTGATCTAACTGGTTAGAATTGGAATCTGCTTCGAATGAAATATCCTAAGAATCGTTTTCAACTGCTCTCCAGACGACCTTCATTTAAAATAATTTAAGAGCGGACGTTCTGAAAATAGTCCTGTGGTTAGAAACATTCTTGTTTCTGAGGAAACAATCAAGTCTATCCGGTGCATTACCTGTCTAACGCCGCATCACTTTTAAATGATAACGGTTTATCATTCCGCAGGAAAACAGCTTTAATCTTACACAATAAGAAAGTATGCAATAGTGGACAAATTTACGATATCTACACACGTATATAATATATATAATAAAGCCAAAATTTTGCAAAAAAAGAAAAAAAAAAAACAGCAACAACAAACAAACAAAAACAAACAAAAAACAAAACAAAAACTTGAACTTTATGGCGTCAGTGACATGGTGAACGTGTCATAAGCTGCAGTAAAAACAGTTTTTGTTTACCAAGTGTTAGTATATAGTCGATATGAATACAATTTGCGTGACAGATAAGACTTCATGTCGCCATAATGGACGACATTCCCTTTATCTGTCACCCAAATTGTATTCACGGCTGGTACATATACTACCATTTGGTAACAGTTCAATGCTTAAGTCACCATCATCTGAAAACCAGTTTGTGATTAAGAGGGATTATTACCTTAATATAATATAGCCATATCACCATCATCTTTTATGTATAACATCGGGTCCCCTGTATCGCTAGATAATTCTATTCTTATATTGACATTATACAATCATTATTTTTGTAATTCGCAAGACTTGGTTTGATGTTGTTACATGCCAAATTAACACCATTGCCATTTTACGCCATACTTTATTATAAATCCAATGGTTCATGTATAACACTACCACGATTTGAGAGGTTGAAATAGTAAGATGTATTTCACATTAACATACTACATATATCTAAATGTCAGCTGCTATGCATATTGTATGACGTAATTTGAGTGCTTCGGTTTATATCTTTTGCGACTGAAATACTTTTGTAGGTGTTAATATATCGTCACCTTGTCTTTGTGAAGTAGTTAAATGTACCTTTTTACACCTTTTAACAGATAATCATTATAATATTGAACTATTTGTGAGTTTGATTTAAAGTGGTGTTTTCTTGTTACGTTCCAGATCAACAACTGCGATACGCCTTTTGATATATATGATTCAAAAGGTTGTGTCCAGAAAATGGCTACTGCAGAACTATGAAGTATTAAACAAGCGGTCAGACAGCATGGAGAGAGTGTTGTCTCTTCAAAACAGGTAATAGACACATTTTCTAGTCTAACATAACTATCAAAATTGTTTAAAGCCTCTGTATAATTTCGTACCATAGAACTTATGACAAAATTACAACAATATGGTAAATGATAGAATACCTGCACATAGCATAACTAAGATATAATTTGAGAATCATAACTATATTTAGTTGTTAATAGACCCGATTGCAATTTAAACTGGGACACAACCCTATGATTACGGGGAATCTCCAATGCGGCGCTCCACTCTCTAAATGTAAATGAGCCGCTGAAGATATGTCATGCACGCATGTGCAAACTGGTTTGTTTTGAAGAATGGCGGAATGGCAACCGAATCAGAAGTCCGAAGTCGATCAGACGTATTGGTTACTGCTGCGAAGGCAAATGAAAGAATTTGGTAATATGACTTACGGAGTCAACGTTAGTCTGTTAAAATTTTGTTACTAAAATAAAGATATCTGATAGGTTAAACGTGAAAAGCCATAATGAATTGACAGCAAAACTTAAATTAACCTAAATTAACAGCGTTATTGGTATGCCAAGTTTTCTGCCGTAATATCCCATATCTTAATTAACAGCGTTAGTTGTGAACCAAGTTTTCCTCCCTAATATCCCATATCTTAATTAACAGCGTTATTGGTAGGCCAAGTTTTCTACCGTAATATCCCATGTCTAAATTAGCAGTGTTAGTGGTAGGCCAAGTTTTCTACCGTAATATCCCATGTCTAAATTAGCAGTGGTAGTAAATTTATCATATTCATTACATAGTTTTATTCCAAAAAACAGTATTCATCACCCCCAAGCAACATTTGCATTTACTTTAATTCCTTAATTTCATACATAAAATGTAAATACGTATTAAATACATGCATATGGTATACATAAAATAATGTCTTGTTACATATGTATATGAACGGTATATGTTGAGGGGCTGATAATATATCTTGTAGTGTATGCCAGAGACAGCCAGGAAAGACACAAACACCATACCATATAAATATTTACAAAGTAACATATATCCTGAAGGGACTGTGGCTTTGTTTATTGCAGAGAAGCCTACCACAACATTGCGTACTTCATGTTCTTTTACTACATTTTCATCGCTTTAATCCGATGTCTGATGAGAATATTCAAGGCTGTTTTCCTGGGTGTAATCCTGTTTGGAAGAATAGACAGAAGCGGACTCATGAATGGCTTTGAGACCTGGGATACAGGTAAACGTGGGATACAGGTACTGTAAGACGTGGGATACAGGCACTGTAGGACGTGGGGTACAGGTAATGTAAGACGTGGGGTACAGGTACTGTAGGACGTGGGATACAAGTACTGTAAGACATGGGATACAGGTACTGTAAGGCGTGGGATACAGGTACTGTAAGACATGGGATACAAGTAAACGTGGGATACAGGTACTGTAAGACGTGGAATACAGGTACTGTAAGACATGGGATACAAGTAAACGTGGGATACAGGTACTGTAAGACGTGGGATACATGTACTGTAGGACGTGGGGTACAGGTACTGTAAGACGTGGGATACAGGTACTGTAAGACGTGGGATACAGGTACTGTAAGACGTGGGATACAGGTACTGTAAGACGTGGGATACATGTACTGTAAGTCGTGGGATACAGGTAAACGTGGGATACAGGTACTGTAGGACGTGGGATACAGGTACTGTAAGACATGGGATACAATTACTGTAAGCCATGGGATGCAGGTACTGTAAGACGTGGGATACAGGTACTGTAAGACGTGGGATACATGTACTGTAAGTCGTGGGATACAGGTACTAGACATACATTTTGCAAGTTATGCATTGCGAAATGGTATTCTCGTCTGACTATAGAGATAATTTTGAATGCTAGAATGAAGTTTGAAACCACATTTGAAAATACGAGTCTATATGAAAACTCACTTCACATAATGCAATATACATCATGTAAGGATAACTGTTTTAGATGGGTCAATGCAATTGTTGCAGCATTATTGAACATTGCTTGCCGGTGAAAACATTGGTTAAGAAGAATGATCGCTGCTCTGTTTTCGAGCTGGTATGGTTTGAATTCATCAAGGCAATACACATCATATACTTCAAAAGTGTTAAAATTAAAAACACTTTTTGCCTGATAGATCCCACATTTGCTGCTTTCTGAACAACAGGCAAAGCATTTGAATTGTGCTAGTTTACCAGATTAAACTAACATGTTACATTATGTATATTACAAAAGACAGGAGTTGTTAGTGATACCTCAATAGAGCATTATGGTCATTTACTGTTTGTTAATTGTAAGTATATATAATTCCATTTCAATTATCCGAATTAAATTTTCCACTTTTTCACTATTTGTCCACCTATAATATGGAGAGAATTTATTTAGGCTCTGCCTGTTATTCAATCCAATTGACCTTGTAAATAACACCTGTACATATATGTCAATAAAATTTGTTGAAATGAAATGAAATAGGGCATTGTGGTCCAAACATTTGAATGATCACACTAACGACAGGAAGTGACGAATAGCTCTCGTGGTACAAAAGTTCCATGAAAATCGGCATCATAGTCAGATCATAGTGACCCGTCGCGTTCAGCTTCAAAATATATATACGTAACGTTTCATATTTAACATCACCTACGATGTACCAAACACTGTGTTGAAGTAACTCTCGTCGAATGGTGTAATGGAGAACACTACAGACGGATAATTTGCTCAGATCTATACAAAGCTTGGTATAACAATTGGACCATAGCAACATATAACCATTTTAATGTTTTACGCGGTTTTTTTTGCAGGCTATATGGCGTACGTGAGTTTTCTTCAGATGGAGCTGGTTCACTGTCACCCCGTTGTGGTAGTATTCTGTGATCAACTCTCCAATAGGTCACCCGCCAACGTCCAAATACCAATGCATAATGCCAATGCTCTACCAGGAAACACAAGGTCAAGGTCGACATCAAGAGATCCGTTAGTGACGTCATCGTCTGCGGAACGTTATGGAACGACAAAAGATGTCAACGCTGTCACTGTTATACCCAAGTACAATAGGAGGATACATAATCGATGGCTTAAAGTATATACTCTGCTGAAAAACCCCTCTCTGGTAGTCAAATGATGTTAGAAAGGAATTATGGTATAGTACATATATTTGATAGACTGGATCAATGCATGTTCCGACTTTAAAAATTATGGTTGCTATGGCAACTGGTCACTATAAACAGGTTTTCCGATAAGAACCATAACTGTAAGTTTGTCCGGACAAATTATGGTTGCTATGGCAACTGGTCACTATATCACTGGGTTATCTTAGTTACATGTAGGCTCTAATTAATAGTTCCAATTCACCATTGACTCGTGCCGATTGCGGGGGTATTAGCCAGCCATCCTGGCGACATTTCTAGTTTAATTCAAGATTTGCATTTCATTAGCTTAATATGTGTGCATCCCAAGGCTTTATGATTGCGTTTGTGAAACCGGAACACCCTTGTTTATTTGTGAAGCCATACCGGGACACGATAGTTTATTTGTGAAGTCATGCCGGAATACGATAGTTTATTTGTGAAGTCATGCCGAAACACGATAGTTTATTTGTGAAGTCATGCCGGAACACGATAGTTTATTTGTGAAGTCATGCCAAAACACGATAGTTTATTTGTGAGGCCATGCCGGAACACGATAGTTTATTTGTGAAGTTATGCCGAAACACGATATGTTATTTGTGACGCCATTCCGGAGCATGATAATTTATTTGTGACGCCATTCCGGAACATGATAATTTATTTGTGCGCCATTCCGGAGCATGATTATTTATTTGTGACGCCATTCCGGAGCATGATAATTTATTTGTGACGCCATTCCGGAACATGATAATTTATTTGTGACGCCATTCTGGAACATGATAATTTATTTGTGACGCCATTCCGGAACATGATAATTTATTTGTGACGCCATTCCGGAACATGATAATTTATTTGTGACGCCATTCCGGAGCATGATAATTTATTTGTGACGCCATTCCGGAACATGATAATTTATTTGTGACGCCATTCCGGAACATGATAATTTATTTGTGACGCCATTCCGGAGCATGATAATTTATTTGTGACGCCATTCCGGAACATGATAATTTATTTGTGACGCCATTCCGGAACATGATAATTTATTTGTAACGCCATTCCGGAACATGATAATTTATTTGTTACGCCATTCCGGAGCATGATAATTTATTTGTGACGCCATCCCGGAACATGAAAATTTATTTGTGACGCCATTCCGGAACATGATAATTTATTTTTGACGCCATTCCGGAGCATGATAATTTATTTGTAACGCCATTCCGGAACATGATAATTTATTTGTTACGCCATTCCGGAGCATGATAATTTATTTGTGACGCCATCCCAGAACATAATAATTTATTTGTGACGCCATTCCGGAACATGATAATTTATTTTTGACGCCATTCCGGGACACGTTCACTTTATCTGTGACGCCATACCGGAACACGATAATTTATCTGTGAAAATATAATGGGACATGATTGTTTATTTGTGACACCATATCGGAGCAAGATATGGGGTTTTTTTTTGTGACGCCTTACCGGAACACGATAGATGATTTAGGACGCCATACTTCACATGCCATTTCAGTCCCCCGTCAAGATTGCATGTCGTTTTACCATGACCATACATGACATTTCAGTGTTTTCCCCCAGATGATGTGTCGCTCCACATTATCCATACATGCCATTTCAGTGCCCCGTCCATGTACATAGATGACATTTCAGTGTGTGGCACTTTTGTCGAAATTGGCCCCGTCATTCATTGAAGAAGTCGTCTTTTGACTGGAGAAGTAAATGAACTCCTAAGAACACATATTCTCTCATATCTCGCCATGTTCGATAGAGTTTGCCCATGTAAGATAGCATTTCACGCGCGCGGAGCAATCTGCGTTCAAGGGGGACAACTCTTACAAGGTCGTCTGCTTGTGTTTATATCCGACAGTCCTTATGGTCGGTGTCGGTTTTGAAACGTTGGACTTAATAATAGAAATACATACATTCTGAGATAAATATATGTCATACCAACAATAAACCGATAGGGCTACACGTTTAAACGATAAGCCATTTCATCTGAGCGAAAATATAGCCTAACTCCGTTACTGTAGACTAGGGCTACAGTACGGGCTTGTTATAACAGTTTAATAACAGTTACGACTGTACAGTACAGTACTGTACAGACTGGTCTACCCTACAGGTTTGTCATTTGCCATTAAAAACATGCAAATACACTATCACCTGACAATGATAGGAAGTTGAATAAAAGGCCATAAATAAAAAAAAGTTTATAAAAAAGAAAATGTCAAACATCACAACCGATGAAATGGTTCCGTTTGCGTCGGCACAAGGGGCCTGGAATTTGTTTACTCTACAGTACAGTAGGGCTACTCATTAACCTTTGTAATTGGAAATTGAGAATTCGCTCTGAAAAGAACGAACATTCGGTAAAAATGACACCCCTCGATGTTCATATAAAAATAAATATTTATTTTAATTGTAACACATATTCTTTATTTGTGTAGAGTAACCGGGATAACTAACTGTCATCTTAGCATTCCATCGTTATCGACGGACCTTCCTTCATCATTCCATCAAGAAAACCGGTTAAACACATATAATCCTATGTCACAGAAAAGATCGAATACTCGTATCGAGTCACTTTTCGCTGGTTCACACATTAAGTTGCCAAAATCACTGTGAATTTAAAACTACCAACCCACGAAACATGGCGATCGAGACTGACATCACTCTCAATAGCCTTGAACTATGAATGGAATTCCAATGACAGTTGTGACGCCATGTAGTGACGTAGTATTTTATAAAAGAATGTGACTTGGCAATAAAAAGTACATTGTGTTCCGTGAAATGATCAAATATGTCGAGGTGCAAATCAAATTATATGTAAAATTGGAAAACTCATTTCAGAGTTGGATTTTTCAAGTTATTGTTGTTAGAACTACTTTTTCTCGGATGTTGACAATTTGATCACGGCCATGTCAAAAGTCGGTCAAGTTAAAGCAATTTTTATCGGCGAATTTTTCATTCGTCCATCACGTTCATCGTTAACCACAAAAGGAATGGAATTTGGGTGCAAACTGAGTTTGCCAATATCGGGTATGATCTTTCAGAATATTTTTAGTAAAAACGTCAAATAAAGAACTTAAAAAATTGAACAAATTGAATGGCTGAGGGACTCTTTCGCCAGAAATTTGGTGGTGATATGAGAGAAAAAGACTCTTCCATTATGTGTGTATGTAGGATAGGGATATTCCACCCTCGGGATCACAAGATGTGGTAAAACCCTCGGCAAGCCTCGGGTTTCACCACATTCTGTGACCCCTCGGGTGGAATATCCCTATCCTACATACACACATATGAAAGAGTCTTATAATCTTCTAGTGTCCATACCATTTTACTGCTATAAATGAGACTTGGATCATTGTTTTAAGGACTGTATGCGGTAAATGAGTGTGTGTTTGTGTGTGTGTTGTAGACGTGTATGTCTGTTTAAGGCGTATGATGTTGACATGTGTGTGTTGTAGACTTGTATGTCTGTTGTAGGCGTATGATGTTTTCGTGTGTGTATTGTAGACGTTTTGTAGTTACATTCTTTCGATATATTTTATTGTGTTTTTTCTACAATCGAATTTAAATTTCTTTGAAATTAATCCCAATAATGTTTCACATAGTTGAGTATATCTAGTATCCCATGCTTGTTCTTGTTTTACTTGCATTTCCAAGCAATAAATTAAGTATTCATTCAAATCATCGAAACTTATATGGCAATCAACATAAAATAAAAAAAAAATAAAAACTTTTGCGTGTTCCATTTATGACTCGTTATCTAGTGGACAGGTATTGTCCTTTTAAAGGTACGAGGGGACTAAGACTCTGACAGGTATTGTCCTTTTAAAGGTACGAGGGGACTAAGACCCTGACAGGTATTGTCCTTTTAAAGGTAAGAGGGGACTAAGACCCTGACAGGTATTGTCCTTTTAAAGGTACGAGGGGACTAAGACCCTGTCAGGTATTGTCCTTTTAAAGGTACGAGGGGACTAAGACCCTGACAGATATTGTCCTTTTAAAGGTAAGAGGAGACTAAGACCCTGACAGGTATTGTCCTTTTAAAGGTAAGAGGGGACTAAGACCCTGCTAGGTATTGTCCTTTTGAAAGTACGAGGGGACTAAGACCCTGTCAGGTATTGTCCTTTTAAAGGTAAGAGGGGACTAAGACCCTGCTAGGTATTGTCCTTTTAAAGGTACGAGGGGACTAAGACCCTGACAGGTATTGTCCTTTTAAAGGTACGAGGGGACTAAGACCCTGACAGATATTGTCCTTTTAAAGGTACGAGGGGACTAAGACCCTGACAGGTACTGTCCTTTTAAAGATAAGAGGAGACTAAGACCCTGACAGGTATTGTCCTTTTAAAGGTAAGAGGGGACTAAGACCCTGACAGGTATTGTCCTTTTAAAAGTACAAGGGGACTAAGACCCTGACAGGTATTGTCTATTTAAAGGTACGAGGGGACTAAGACCCTGACAGGTATTGTCCTTTTAAAGGTATGAGGGGACTAAGACCCTGTCAGGTATTGTCCTTTTAAAGGTAAGAGGTGACTAAGACCCTGTCAGGTATTGTCCTTTTAAAGGTACGAGGGGACTAAGACCCTGACATGTATTGTCCTTTTAAAGGTACGAGGGGACTAAGACCCTGTCAGGTATTGTCCTTTTAAAGGTAAGAGGTGACTAAGACCCTGTCAGGTATTGTCCTTTTAAAGGTAAGAGGGGACTAAGACCCTGCTAGGTATTGTCCTTTTAAATGTACGAGGGGACTAAGACCCTGTCAGGTATTGTCCTTTTAAAGGTACGAGGGGACTAAGACCCTGACAGGTATACATGTTAACCAAGTGTACTACACAGTGTTGGTCTAGTTTGTGTACAATGTACATGTTAACCAAGAGTACTACACAGTATGTTACTTTAGTTTGTGTGCAATGTACATGTTAACCAAGGGTACTACACAGTGTTGGTCTAGTTTGTGTACAATTTACATGTTAACCAGACGATTTACGCTGCTCCATGGTAACATACGACTGTTCACTAGCAGGCCTATCCATTTAACAGGCTGTATACTTGTTTCCTACACACAGCCCCAAACAGACTACGTTATCGCCAATTCGTCTGGTTTTGTTCAAATAACCACAAATATTGAAATAAAATTAATCTATATGCTGTGTACGCGCGTCATTGCGAGCATTCTGCCTACAAGACACGCGCATTCCTGCTTTTGGAGCCCTCACAAAACTTTCCCTGATAACTGAGGACGCGGGATAAGGCCCTCGTGGATACACATGTATCGTGATTTAGGGGTATATATAGATCAAGGCAATATTATATATATGTGTTTATTTATAAGAAATGTTAGAAAATAGATAACACTTAGTTGAATGAGATGAGAAAATACATTCAAGAGTGTTTTACGTTGCCTTCAAGTAGCATTTTGGAAACCGCCTGATATGTATCCGTATGGTACGTGGACTAGTCAGCAGTGATAAGACAGTTTATTCCCAGGTAAAAACCAATCCTCTGGTGCTAAAATACGCGTGCATATCGATCGTGCAAGCTTCGAGACACCGACATTGTTATCGGGTACAGGTAGCTGCCATCCGTACACAACTACACAAACACTTTATTGAGGAATATCAAACATTGGGAGAAAATAGTAATCAAAATCCATTGAATTCAATTCATATAGAATTACACTTTTGAAAAAATAGATGAAATTATGTTTTAGTGATTATCTTTGTGCAAGAGTTATCTCTCTTTCATATAAAAACGAACAGCTTAAACCCAAAAGTGTCAAATTTGAGAAGATACCAGTGTATATACTCAAAAACCACATCAACATGAATGAAATGTCAAAACTAATGTACGACTATATTTTATGTAAACGTTACATCATATATAAAATAAACGTGCTTTTAATATCTTTACCGGGTCGAAACCATCAAGTGATGACATATAAACCAGTTATGTTTTATAAATTGAAACTTGGGCCTTTCCGCCATTATTTTGGGAGTAACAGAATGATGTGGTCGTTTTAACACGTACGACCTCGCTCATATTCCCCCGTGGTGTAAAACTAACTATACGGGAGTTTGTCTGCGTGGCATCTGTATAAATATGAGGAAACTAGCACTAAACGTAATCCTAAAATACAAAGTTACATTTGAATTGTCGTTAGTAATAAGGATAATTTCACGTTTATAATGGCATGATATGATATGATATTATACGTATTGAAGGAGGTACTCAAGGATGTTGTTTTTAAGTCCTACTAAAGGGCTGTGTACCCAAGGACTGGTCATATTTGGTTAGTTTATGTCGACGAGGTAGCACTCTAAAGTAAACAAGACAAGGGGCTTTTGCAAAATGGACAATATTAGTGAAAGAGCAGTGATCCAATATTTGCATAAAAAAGTTTAACACCTAAGAATAGCAATAATGATATGGTAAGCACTAAGGGCCCCTTCATATGCGACAGTGAAAAGGTGGGTGGCGGAATTTAAACGCGACCGACAGAGCATTGAGGGTGACCCCCGTCCTGGAAGGCCTGTCAATGATGCAACACCAGAAATGGTCAATCAAGTTCATGACATTGTTATGACTGACAGACGAGTCACAGAAAGATATATAGCCAGTAGAGTTGGCATTTCACAGCGAAAAATATGCTAATCTTAACCTTTTGGAGGAAGATCCTGCCAACTTCTTCAGAGATTTGTCTATACGGATGAAACATAGGTCCATCATTTTACCCCAGAGACCAAACAACAATCGAAACCAAGGAAGCATTCAGGCTCTCCCCCGCCAAAGAAGGCAAAGACTGTTCCAACACCTGGGAAGGTTATGACCTCGGTTTTCTAGGATGCAGATGGTATTCTGCTGATAGATTATCTCCAAAAGGGACAAACAATCAATGACACATACTATGCTTCACTTCTGAGGCTGTTACGGGAAAATATTTAACTTAAGCTCTGCAGAAAGCTCACTAAAGGTGTGTTAAACCATCAGGACAATGCTCCTGTTCACAAGTCTGTCATTGCCATGACTGCCATTCACGATTGTGGCTTTAAATTGATTGAGCATCCCCCTTATTCACCTGATCTCGCTCTATCAGACTTTGATCTATTTCCAAAACTAAAAACAAGTATTTTAGGCACCCACTTTCAGTCCGATGATGACGTCATACATGCAGTGGATGGCTTTCTGGGCAGCCACGAAAAGGAGTTATATTAAAGTGGCATTGAGGCCCTTAAACACCGCTGGCAAAAAAGTATAGATACTGAAGGAGATTTTGTTGAAAAATAATACAATACATGTATGTCCCGCAAAATACAAATCCTTCAATATGAGGCTCACAACATATCAATCAGCCCTCGTATGGCATGATATGATATGATAAGATATATGATATGATATGATATATGATATGATATATGCTATGAAATATGATATGAAATATGATATGATATGATATATGATATGATATATGATATATGATATGATATGGTATATGATATGATAAGATATATGATATGATAAGATAATATATGATATATGATATGATATGATATATGATATATGATATGATATGATATATGATATGATATGGTATATGATATGATATATGATATGATATGATATGGTATATGATATGATATGATATGATATGATATGATATGATAAGATATATGATATGATATGATATATGATATGATATATGATATGATATATGATATGATATATGATATGATATGATACATGATATGATATGATATATGATATGATATGATATGGTATGGTATATGATATGGTATGGTATATGATATGGCATGATATGATATGATAAGATATATGATATGATATGATATGATATGATATATGATATGATATATGATATGAAATATGATATGAAATATGATATGATATGATATATGATATGGTATATGATATATGATATGATATGGTATATGATATGATATATGATATGATAATATATGATATGATATATGATATATGATATGATATATGATATGGTATATGATATGATACATTTTTTATATGATATGATATGATATATGATATGTTATATGATATGATATGATATGATATGATATATGATATGATATATGATATGATATATGATATGATATGATAAGATATATGATATGATATGATATGATATGATATATAATATGATATTTGATATGATGTATGATATGATATGATATGATATGATATGATATGATAAGATATATGATATGATATATGATATGATAAGATATGATATATGATATGATATATGATATGATATGATATGGTGTATGATATGATATATGGTATGATATATGATATGATATGATATATGATATGATAAGATATATGATAAGATTTGATATATGATATGATATATGATATGATATATGATATGATATATGATATGATATGATATATGATATGATATAATATGATATGATATGGTATATGATATGATATGATATGATATGGTTTATGATATGATATGGTATGGTATGGTATGGTTTATGATATGATATGGTATATGATATGGTATATGATATGATATGGTATATGATATGGTATATGATATGATATGATATATGATATGTTATGGCATATGATATGATAAGATAAGATATGATATGATATGATATATGTTATGATATGATATGATTCTATATTCATATCTAAATTAACGGAATAGAGTTGATCATCACATGTCGACTTTTTGACGCGAAAAATGTTTTCCAATTAAAATTGCCAAGAACCTGTTTTCTTTAATAATAAATATCATAAATAATTACAATAATACATAGAGGTTCCCCAACGAAAGGTGGTTGCTCCTATTTTGATCCAACTCTCGTTAGTTGATTTTCTAATTTTAAAAAGTCACGAGGTTTAGCGAGTGCCTTTTCAAAATAAGAAAAATGAACTAACGAGAGCTGGATTAAAATTATAAACAATCTTCACAAGACATCACCTAGAGACCGCACCTTCGTTGAAGAGATGAGAAACATAATTTGACAATCAATTATAAAACTATGTCACGACCTATAGGGAGAGAGGGAGAGAGGCAGGGAGAAAAAGAGATGGGGTGACATCTTGGAATGGAGTCATCAAGCTGAGTGTAACAATACAGATGGTCAGAAGACGTGAGCAATAGAAAGAGCTGGATGTCATGTCAACTGTGGCGCCACCACGGTCCACCACATGACTACGAGATAAGTGAAGGTGACGAAAGGTTACAAATAATGACCTGAGATCGAAACCTTCCTTATCACGAATGATATCAGGAAATCTCATCAAGCATGGATAAATGTTTACTCCATAACATACAATGTATTTATCTCAAATGTGGATATCGATAAGTTTGGATTATTTCCAATATTAGATTGTTTTAGATCTTACTATATATCCACATGTAGAACATTGTCGGTGTTTGTAAGGTCCTCTCGGAATACTGTCATGCGGACATACATTCGTTAACGTGATTACGTCGAAATGTCGATCTTATTATTACTTTTTTGTTATAAAATAGTTTCATTTACAGTGTTCAGATATAATATTCTCAATATCAATATATATAAGTCGAGTTTTATAAAACAGGTCATTGTTCCGTGCGTACAAATCAGACTACATTATCATACGTAAAAAATACAGATTCCCGTCAGTAAACATGGCCCAGATAGGCAGGCCCCACCCTCGGGCTAAAGGGTTGTAAATATTTACCTGGTGAGATTGATTGAAGCTGTATATTTAGACTGATCACACGTCACACGCGGGAGTTCGTTCTATTTCGGTACAGCTTCTCCGTACTAGCCGAGAAAACCGTACAAACACCAATTCAGAAAAGTTTAACTCGTGTTTGTACTGATCACAAAAGTGATTCTCTCAAATGAGAACAGGACTCATAGTGTCAATTTAGCAACAGCAAAGGCTATATTTTTCCAGACGACATTGATTCTTATAAACTTTCAATATTAAATATGTTAAATGATCGCAGGACGCATACAGTTGTGGGGATCATCTGTTAGGGGTTCGCACGAGGTCCATCTAGAGATACTACATGTACATACTTGTCATTTGTTTAACATAGAATATCAGAAAACCTTTAAAATCAGCTGGGCAGTATGGAATACGTAGTCATCTATAGATCTGAGTGAGAAATGTATAGCCCATGTATTGATCAGAGTGAGAAATATTAGCCCGTGTATTGACCAGAGTGAGGAATGTATAGCCCATGTATTGATGTAGGTGTGGGATGTATAGCACGTGTGTTGATGTAGGTGTGTGATGTATAGCCCGTGTGTTGATGTGGGTGTGGGATGTATAGCCCGTGTGTTGATGTAGGTGTGGGATGTATAGCCGGTGTGTTGATGTAGGTGTGGGATGTATAGTCCGTGTGTTGATGTAGGTGTGGGATGTATAGCCCGTGTATTGATGTAGATGTGGGATGTATAGCCGGTGTGTTGATGTAGATGTGGGATGTATAGCCCGTGTGTTGATGTAGGTGTGGGATGTATAGCCCATGTGTTGATGTAGGTGTGGGATGTATAGCCCGTGTGTTGATGTGGGTGTGGGATGTACAGACCGTGTGTTGATGTGGGTGAGGGATGTATAGCCCGTGTGTTGATGTAGGTGTGGGATGTATAGTCCGTGTGTTGATGTAGGTGTGGGATGTATAGTCCGTGTGTTGATGTGGGTGTGGGATGTATAGTCCGTGTGTTGATGTAGGTGTGGGATGTATAGCCCGTGTGTTGATGTAGGTGTGGGATGTATAGCCCGTGTGTTGATGTAGGTGTGGGATGTATAGCCCGTGTGTTGATGTAGGTGTGGGATGTATAGCCGGTGTGTTGATGTAGGTGTGGGATGTATAGCCCGTGTGTTGATGTAGATGTGGGATGTATAGCCCGTGTGTTGATGTAGGTGTGGGATGTATAGCCCGTGTGTTGATGTGGGTGTGGGATGTATAGCCCGTGTGTTGATGTGGGTGAGGGATGTATAGCCCGTGTGTTGATGTAGGTGTGGGATGTATAGTCCGTGTGTTGATGTAGGTGTGGGATGTATAGTCCGTGTGTTGATGTAGGTGTGGGATGTATAGTCCGTGTGTTGATGTGGGTGTGGGATGTATAGCCCGTGTGTTGATGTAGGTGTGGGATGTATAGCCCGTGTGTTGATGTGGGTGTGGGATGTATAGCCCGTGTGTTGATGTAGGTGTGGGATGTATAGCCCGTGTATTGATGTAGGTGTGGGATGTATAGCCCGTGTGTTGATGTAGGTGTGGGGTGTATAGCCCGTGTGTTGATGTGGGTGTGGGATGTATAGCCGGTGTGTTGATGTAGGTGTGGGATGTATAGCCCGTGTGTTGATGTAGGTTTGGGATGTATAGCCCGTGTGTTGATGTGGGTGTGGGATGTATAGCCAGTGTGTTGATGTAGGTGTGGGATGTATAGCCCGTGTGTTGATGTAGGTGTGGGATGTATAGCCCGTGTGTTGATGTAGGTGTGGGATGTATAGCCCGTGTATTGATGTAGGTGTGGGATGTATAGCCCGTGTGTTGATGTGGGTGTGGGATGTATAACCCGTGTGTTGATGTAGCTGTGGGATGTATAGCCGGTGTATTGATGTAGGTGTGGGATGTATAGCCCGTGTTTTGATGTAGGTGTGGGGTGTATAGCCCGTGTATTGATGTAGATGTGGGATGTATAACCCGTGTGTTGATGTGGGTGTGGGATGTATAGCCCGTGTATTGATGTAGGTGTGGGATGTATAGCCCGTGTGTTGATGTAGGTGTGGGATGTAAGCCCGTGTATTGATGTAGGTGTGGGATGTATAGCCCGTGTGTTGATGTAGGTGTGGGATGTATAGTCCGTGTGTTGATGTAGGTGTTGGATGTATAGCCCGTGTGTTGATGTAGGTGTGGGATGTATAGCCCGTGTGTTGATGTAGGTGTGGGATGTATAGCCCGTGTGTTGATGTAGGTGTGGGATGTATAGCCGGTGTGTTGATGTAGGTGTGTGATGTATAGCCCGTGTATTGATGTAGGTGTGGGATATATAGCCAGGGTATTGATGTAGGTGTGGGATGTATAGCCCATGTGTTGATGTAGGTGTGGGATGTATAGCCCGTGTGTTGATGTAGGTGTGGGATGTATAGCCCGTGTATTGATGTAGGTGTGGGATGTATAGCCCGTGTGTTGATGTAGGTGTGTGATGTATAGCCCGTGTGTTGATGTAGATGTGGGATATATAGCCAGGGTATTGATGTAGGTGTGGGATGTATAGCCCGTGTGTTGATGTGGGTGTGGGATGTATAGCCCGTGTGTTGATGTAGATGTGGGATGTATAGCCAGGGTATTGATGTAGGTGTGGGATGTATAGCCCGTGTGTTGATGTAGGTGTGGGATGTATAGCCCGTGTGTTGATGTAGGTGTGGGATGTATAGCCCGTGTATTGATGTAGGTGTGGGATGTATAGCCCGTGTGTTGATGTAGGTGTGGTGATGTATAGCCCGTGTGTTGATGTGGGTGTGGGATGTATAGCCCGTGTGTTGATGTAGGTGTGGGATGTATAGCCCGTGTATTGATGTAGGTGTGGGGTGTATAGCCCGTGTGTTGATGTAGGTGTGGGATGTATAGCCCGTGTGTTGATGTAGGTGTGGGATGTATAGCCCGTGTGTTGATGTAGGTGTGGGATGTATAGCCCGTGTATTGATGTAGGTGTGGGATGTATAGCCCGTGTGTTGATGTAGGTGTGGGATGTATAGCCCGTGTATTGATGTAGGTGTAGGGATGTATAGCCCGTGTGTTGATGTAGGTGTGGGATGTATAGCCCGTGTATTGATGTAGGTGTGGGATGTATAGCCCGTGTGTTGATGTAGGTGTGGGATGTATAGCCCGTGTATTGATGTGGGTGTGGGATGTATAGCCCGTGTGTTGATGTAGGTGTGGGATATATAGCCCGTGTGTTGATGTAGGTGTGGGATGTATAGCCCGTGTGTTGATGTAGGTGTGGGATATATAGCCAGGGTATTGATGTGGGTTTGGGATGTATAGCCCGTGTGTTGATGTAGGTGTGGGATGTATAGCCCGTGTGTTGATGTAGGTGTGGGATGTATAGCCAATGTGTTGATGTAGGTGTGGGGTGTATAGCCCGTGTGTTGATGTAGGTGTGGGATGTATAGCCCGTGTATTGATGTAGGTGTGGGATGTATAGTCCGTGTGTTGATGTAGGTGTGGGATGTATAGTCCGTGTGTTGATGTAGGTGTGGGATGTATAGTCCGTGTGTTGATGTGGGTGAGGGATGTATAGCCCATGTATTGATGTAGGTGTGGGATGTATAGCCGGTGTGTTGATGTGGGTGTGGGATGTATAGCCAGTGTGTTGATGTAGGTGTGGGATGTATAGCCCGTGTATTGATGTGGGTGTAGGGTGTATAGCCCGTGTGTTGATGTAGGTGTGGGATGTATAGCCCGTGTGTTGATGTGGGTGTGGGATGTATAGCCCGTGTGTTGATGTAGGTGTGGGATGTATAGCCCGTGTGTTGATGTAGGTGTGGGATGTATAGCCCGTGTGTTGATGTAGGTGTGGGATGTATAGCCCGTGTGTTGATGTAGGTGTGGGATGTATAGCCCGTGTGTTGATGTAGGTGTGGGATGTATAGCCCGTGTGTTGATGTAGGTGTGGGGATGTATAGCCCGTGTGTTGATGTAGGTGTGGGATGTATAGCCCGTGTGTTGATGTAGGTGTGGGATGTATAGCCCGTGTGTTGATGTAGGTGTGGGATGTATAGCCCGTGTGTTGATGTAGGTGTGGGATGTATAGCCCGTGTGTTGATGTAGGTGTGGGATGTATAGCCCGTGTGTTGATGTAGGTGTGGGATGTATAGCCCGTGTGTTGATGTAGGTGTGGGATGTATAGCCCGTGTGTTGATGTAGGTGTGGGATGTATAGCCCGTGTGTTGATGTAGGTGTGGGATGTATAGCCCGTGTGTTGATGTAGGTGTGGGATGTATAGCCCGTGTGTTGATGTAGGTGTGGGATGTATAGCCCGTGTGTTGATGTAGGTGTGGGATGTATAGCCCGTGTGTTGATGTAGGTGTGGGATGTATAGCCCGTGTGTTGATGTAGGTGTGGGATGTATAGCCGGTGTATTGATGTAGGTGTGGGATGTATAGCCCGTGTGTTGATGTAGGTGTGGGATGTATAGCCCGTGTGTTGATGTAGGTGTGGGATGTATAGCCCGTGTATTGATGTAGGTGTGGGATGTATAGCCCGTGTATTGATGTAGGTGTGGGATGTATAGCCCGTGTGTTGATGTAGGTGTGGGATGTATAGCACGTGTATTGATGTAGGTGTGGGATGTATAGCCCGTGTGTTGATGTAGGTGTAGGATGTATAGCCCGTGTGTTGATGTAGGTGTGGGATGTATAGCCCGTGTGTTGATGTAGGTGTGGGATGTATAGCCCGTGTGTTGATGTAGGTGTGGGGTGTATAGCCCGTGTGTTGATGTAGGTGTGGGATGTATAGCCCGTGTATTGATGTAGGTGTGGGATGTATAGCCCGTGTGTTGATGTAGGTGTGGGATGTATAGCCCGTGTGTTGATGTAGGTGTGGGATGTATAGCCCGTGTGTTGATGTAGGTGTGGGGTGTATAGCCCGTGTGTTGATGTAGGTGTGGGGTGTATAGCCCGTGTGTTGATGTGGGTGTGGGATGTATAGCCCGTGTGTTGATGTAGGTGTGGGATGTATAGCCCGTGTGTTGATGTGGGTGTGGGATGTATAGCCCGTGTATTGATGTAGATGTGGGATGTATAGCCCGTGTGTTGATGTAGGTGTGGGATGTATAGCCCGTGTGTTGATGTAGGTGTGGGATGTATAGCCCGTGTGTTGATGTAGGTGTGTGATATATAGCCAGGGTATTGATGTAGGTGTGGGATGTATAGTCCGTGTGTTGATGTAGGTGTGGGATGTATAGCCCGTGTGTTGATGTAGGTGTGGGATGTATAGCCCGTGTGTTGATGTAGGTGTGGGATGTATAGTCCGTGTGTTGATGTAGGTGTGGGATGTATAGCCGGTGTGTTGATGTAGGTGTGGGATGTATAGCCCGTGTGTTGATGTAGATGTGGGATGTATAGCCCGTGTGTTGATGTAGGTGTGGGATGTATAGCCCGTGTGTTGATGTAGGTGTGGGATGTATAGCCCGTGTGTTGATGGAGGTGTGGGATGTATAGACCGTGTGTTGATGTAGGTGTGGGTGTATAGCCCGTGTATTGATGTAGATGTGGGATGTATAGCCCGTGTGTTGATGTAGGTGTGGGATGTATAGCCCGTGTGTTGATGTAGGTGTGGGGTGTATAGCCCGTGTATTGATGTAGGTGTGGGGTGTATAGCCCGTGTGTTGATGTAGGTGTGGGATGTATAGCCGGTGTATTGCTGTAGGTGTGGGATGTATAGCCCGTGTGTTGATGTAGGTGTTGGATGTATAGCCCGTGTGTTGATGTAGGTGTGGGATGTATAGCCCATGTGTTGATGTAGGTGTGGGATGTATAGCCCGTGTATTGATGTAGGTGTGGGATGTATAGCCCGTGTGTTGATGTAGGTGTGGGATGTATAGCCCGTGTATTGATGTAGGTGTGGGATGTATAGCCCGTGTGTTGATGTAGGTGTAGGGATGTATAGCCCGTGTGTTGATGTAGGTGTGGGATGTATAGCCCGTGTGTTGATGTAGGTGTGGGATGTATAGCCCGTGTGTTGATGTAGGTGTGGGGTGTATAGCCCGTGTGTTGATGTAGGTGTGGGATGTATAGCCCGTGTATTGATGTAGGTGTGGGATGTATAGCCCGTGTGTTGATGTAGGTGTGGGATGTATAGCCCGTGTGTTGATGTAGGTGTGGGATGTATAGCCCGTGTGTTGATGTAGGTGTGGGATGTATAGCCCGTGTGTTGATGTAGGTGTGGGATGTATAGCCCGTGTGTTGATGTAGGGTGTGGGATGTATAGCCCGTGTGTTGATGTAGGTGTGGGATGTATAGCCCGTGTGTTGATGTGGGTGTGGGATGTATAGCCCGTGTATTGATGTAGGTGTGGGATGTATAGCCCGTGTGTTGATGTAGGTGTGGGATGTATAGCCCGTGTGTTGATGTAGGTGTGGGATGTATAGCCCGTGTGTTGATGTAGGTGTGGGATATATAGCCAGGGTGTTGATGTAGGTGTGGGATGTATAGCCCGTGTGTTGATGTGGGTGTGGGATGTATAGCCCGTGTGTTGATGTAGGTGTGGGATGTATAGCCCGTGTGTTGATGTAGGTGTGGGATGTATAGCCCGTGTGTTGATGTAGGTGTGGGATGTATAGCCCGTGTGTTGATGTAGGTGTGGGATGTATAGCCCGTGTATTGATGTAGGATGTGGGATGTATAGCCCGTGTGTTGATGTAGGTGTGGGATGTATAGCCCGTGTGTTGATGTAGGTGTGGGATGTATAGCCCGTGTGTTGATGTAGGTGTGGGATGTATAGCCCGTGTGTTGATGTAGGTGTGGGGTGTATAGCCCGTGTATTGATGTAGATGTGGGATGTATAGCCCGTGTGTTGATGTAGGTGTGGGATGTATAGCCCGTGTGTTGATGTAGGTGTGGGGTGTATAGCCCGTGTGTTGATGTAGGTGTGGGATGTATAGCCGGTGTGTTGATGTAGGTGTGGGATGTATAGTCCGTGTGTTGATGTAGATGTGGGATGTATAGCCAGGGTATTGATGTAGATGTGGGATGTACAGACCATGTGATGATCATTGAGCCTATTGAGGTTTAAATGATATTAGCAATGTATTAAACATAGCGTAAACATATACCAGAATACAAGAGGGGAAAAAACTCTATCATTCGTATCAGTCTTTTTAGAAATTTGAATTAACATCTGCAGAGATGACGTCATCGGTAAACCGAGCTTTAATATTGGTTTCTGCAGGACGGTAATCTCTAGTACAGGCCACAAGATGTGTTTTTTTAGTTTGGACGAGTTTACCAGAGCGCTAGTTATAATATTTCAAAACTGATTGTTTGGGGTAGCTGTCTTCGCCAAACTCATCAGAGGGAACCGGCTATTTTATCTTCACGTGTCAATATATGAGATGACATTTTTATTAGAATGACTTTACAGGCAGTTAAACACATCTACTGCTTGACTAAGTGATAACTGCTGTCGAGACGTGTTCAGACGGAGGAGGGACGCCCTGTCATGACACGGATACTCCCCCTGGTGACCAGATCATTTGACATCGTCTGGGTTTTATGCTTCTGTTTTACATTGATAGAATACCAAAATGGTGGTGAATTGATAAATCTAGCTCCTCATTGATAGAATACCAAAATGGCGGTGAATTGATAAATCTAGCTCCTCATTGATAGAATACCAAAATGATGGTGGATTGATAAATCTAGCTCCTCATTGATAGAATACCAAAATAGTGGTGGATTGATAAATCTAGCTCCTCATTGATAGAATACCAAAATGGTGGTGGATTGACAAAACTAGCTCCATATTGATAGAATACCAAAATAGTGGTGGATTGATAAATCTAGCTCCTGGTTGATACATATGGTGGTGGATTTTTAAACCTAGCTCCTCATTGATAGAATACCAAAATGGTGGTGGATTGATAAAACTATCACTTCGTTTGTTGACACACTGGTTCAGATTTCTCTCTCAAATGGGTTTTTACTGATACTAGAAGATCGGACATATTTTAGGCAATTATATTAGCATTAGCAATGCATTGATTCCGTGGTGATTTAGTTAATCGTTTCACGTCCTTTTCGCATAATAAGTTTATCAAAGGATGGCGGTTGTGATGTCGATGTTCCATCGGGCAACGGATTCATTTCGTTAAATACGCAGATATTCACAAGTCTAAGACATTCAGGGGGTCACAAAAGTTTAATCCATTGTAATACACTGACATAGACACGTCATTTTTTAGTTTGATTAATAACACAGTAATTTGATATATGATTTCTTCGGGTTGTACATATATAAATAGTTTGGACAAATAAACAAATAATGACACACATTTCCAACACCTGTTAGACAAAGTGGACATACTTTACTCTCCCCAAGTGTTTGTACTAACTCAACTGAACGACACCTTTACTGAAACCGAAACTCCAATTCAGAATATGAAGCACGTGGACAAAGCACGAACAAAATACAGCGAGAACAAGACCAGGCGCCCCGAATGGGCAAGCGTCTTCTATATCATCGACGACGACCCCAAAATCTTACGGCTGTTTCGTTTCTCTGTGATTCTATTTTTTGTAAAGTCTGGGTCAATGTTTAACAACTTTAAAACAAAACACTAGATAATCATACCTGTTTTTGTAACAATATATATACATTGTACCTACACTCCAGGTGTAGCGCGTGCGGGATGACTGAAACACACTCATTTCCTAAGGCTGATTTGTATAGTGTAACAGTAGGCAATCAGATGAGCCTGATTATGATTAATTTTCCGTTTTGTGTGTTGTGGGCGTGAAAACAATGATTGCTTTGCCAGCAGATCCATTTTAAAGTGAATGCACATACAGTAAACGTTTCATGTAAAAGTAAATCTTGCTATATAGGAGGTGCATCCACCTTTAAAATCCCAGGTAAAGTGCAGTATTTAAACATTGATCCCCATCTACAATGCAGCTCTTTTTGTCTTATTCCGCAGTAATTGGTCGAACAGCAGTACCGTCATAAGCTATTATATAATCCAAAACGAACCAAGGACTGCCCAACAGCGTCATTAAATAATGCTATTTCAGATATATGTTTATAAGAAAATAAAACATTTCCAATTATTATTTTCATAGGAGAGCATTTTCGTTTCAAATTATCATTATTAAATCATACCTTGTTGCTTCGTAACCGTTATTAAATAAGATAATAATGATATTGTTTCTGTAAAATATACCGAAGCTTGTGACAGACCAGCATCTTATTAGTCTGGAGATCAGATATCGACATCTTATTTTAATTCTCCGATAGCATAGATCCAACACCTGTTGTCTCGTCCAGTGAGTGGGAGTGTGGTGGGGCCCCTCGTCCTGTGAGTTAGAGTGTGGTGAGGCCCCTCGTCCTGTGAATGGAGGCGTGGTGAGGCCCCTCGTCCTGTGAATGGAGGCGTGGTGGGGCCCCTCGTCCTGTGAATGGAGGCGTGTTTGGGCCCCTCGTCCTGTGAGTGAGAGTGTGGTGGGGGCCCTCGTCCTGTGAGTGAGAGTGTGGTGGGGCCCCTCGTCCTGTGAGTGAGAGTGTGGTGGGGCCCCTCGTCCTGTGAATGAGGGTGTGGTGGGGCCCCTCATCCTGTGAGTGAGAGTGTGGTGGGGCCCCTCGTCCTGTGAGTGAGAGTGTGGTGGGTCCCTCGTCCTGTGAGTGAGAGTGTTGTGAGGCCCCTCGTCCTGTGAGTGAGAGTGTGGTGGGGCCCCTCGTCCTGTGAGTGAGAGTGTGGTGAGGCCCCTCGTCCTGTGAGTGAGAGTGTGGTGAGGCCCCTCGTCCTGTGAGTGAGAGTGTGGTGAGGCCCCTCGTCCTGTGAATGAGAGTGTGGTGGGGCCCCTCGCCCTGTGAATGAGAGAGTGGTGAGGCCCCTCGCCCTGTAAATGGAGGCGTGGTTGGCCCCTCGTCCTGTGAGTGAGAGTGTGGTGGGGCCCCTCGTCCTGTGAGTGAGAGTGTGGTGAGGCCCCTCGTCCTGTGAATGAGAGTGTGGTGGGGCCCCTCGTCCTGTGAATGCAGGCGCGGTGGGGCCCCTCGTCCTGTGAATGCAGGCGCGGTGGGGCCCCTCGTCCTGTGAGTGAGAGTGTGGTGAGGCCCCTCGTCCTGTGAATGTAGGCGCGGTGGGGCCCCTCGTCCTGTGAGTGAGAGTGTGGTGAGGCACCTCGTTCTGTGAATGAGAGTGTGGTGAGGCCCCTCGTCATGTGAATGAGAGTGTGGTGTGCCCCTCGTCCTGTGAATGAAAGTGTAGTGGGGCCCCTCGTCATGTGAGTGAGAGTGTGGTGGGGCCCCTCGTCCTGTGAATGAGAGTGTAGTGAGGCCCCTCGTCCTGTGAGTGAGAGTGTGGTGGGGCCCCTCGTCCTGTGAGTGAGAGTGTGGTGAGGCCCCTCGTCCTGTGAATGTAGGCGCGGTGGGGCCCCTCGTCATGTGAATGAGAGTGTGGTGAGGCCCCTCGTCCTGTGAATGAGAGTGTAGTGAGGCCCCTCGTCCTGTGAGTGAGAGTGTGGTGGGGCCTTTCGTCCTGTAGTGGAGGCGTGGTGGGACCCTTCGTCCTGTGAATGGAGGGGTGTTGGGGCCCCTCGTCCTGTGAATGGAGGCGTGATGGGGCCTTTCGTCCTGTGAATGGAGGCGTGGTGGGGCCCTGCACAAACGATATCATTATCGACTTTTCCATATTACATAATACAATAATAATGTACCTGATATCATTTCGATATTTCAAACTTATATTGTCCATACCACAATCTGATTCCATTACAGATATAAACACACATCATATTAGATTATACTGGAGACAAGCGCACTACTCTCAGTTCTAGCTGTTTTTTTATAAAAAGACCAGTGTTTTTTGGGTTTTTTTTTTTTTTTGCTTTTTTTTATATATAAAATTCAGAGTTATTAGTTGACAAAATAGTAATAAGATTATATAAATATATATATATATAAAGCGCTATTGTTTTAAAACTTATCATATTTCCCAGTCTTTTAACTTTTTCTATATAAATAAATATAGTATTATGTTAAGAATTATCCCAACGGACGAAGTAATACATAACAAAGAAAAATCGACAACATGCCTTTAGTACTTTCGTCCCATCTTGGCGATTCTTCAGAATGTTTTATTCAATAATCTTTGAATTAAACAGTCAGAAGAATCGCGAAGAAGCGACGAAAGTATTAGAGACGTGCTGTCAAGTTTTTCTTTATATAAAAAGGGCAAGAAGTAATTCAAACATTGCGGACAACTAATAATGTCAAATTTTCGAGGCAATCCGCTCCTTTACAACAAAGTATTCTTTGCTCCATATTAAAATTTCAATAATTCGTATCCTACAGATACACGTGTGCAAGGATCTATTGTTATCCGAAAAATTACCGTTTATATTACGTCTTTGGCAAATAAAATCTCACTGTCTAGAGGAAAAATGTGTTCCTGAGGTTTCTGGTAAAAGTTGGAAATCATTTACTTATTTACAACAAGAGGGTAAGAAAGTGTGAAAGAAACCGTAGTTTTAATTTAAAAACAAGAAAAAGATGGCATAGAAATTATATTCGTATAGAAAATTTTCCTAAAGTACAATTAAAACCTTGTGTTGTGACAGGGTAAGCGTCTCCGGCAACTTCGATGTTACCTTGCATATAAGATAAGTTACGATAAGATATATTCTATTTAAGTGTCACACATTTTAAATACATAAAAGTACATAAATCACACACATATAATACATTAAAATGTCAAGTCTTATCAGACTTACGAGAGACATATCTAAATAAAAGTCAAATCCAAGGTAATGTTCTCAATTTGTGAATCATAGTGGTGATAAGAGAACCACCAGGATCATATCGGAAGGAAATGGATCCCAATGAAATCGTGATGTCGACCACACATCTTCCAATAGTCTTTATCACTGTCACTGACATTGTAAGGTGGGGAAGCAGTGGTGTTACTATCTAGAAAAGGAAAGTTAGCAATAGCAAAGGTGGAATCATCTTATCATACAGCTGTCCAAGATGAATACGTTATAAGTGAAAAATTGAGTAAACAGCAGATTTCAAGTTCCTCATGGTCAATAAATTCCTTGTTTTATTAAGACCATGACATTAACTTTAAACATAGCCAGCAGGTACAGCCTATAACTACACTTTATCATAAGAGTAATGATTTCAATTTCCTTATTTTTCATTTCTATTTCTAATTATATACAGTTGCAACATGCATGTTGACATGCCTGGTGGTTACCATCCTAGGTCTTATTTGACATGATATTGATTTCCATGGCGGGTGTCGTCGTGACCTAGATTTCAATAGCGGGTGTCGTCGTCACCTAGATTTCCATGGCGAGTGTCGTCGTATGAGTTAGATTTCTATAGCGGGTGTCGTTGTGACCTAGATTTCCATGGCGAGTGTCGTCGTTTGACCTAGATTTCCGTAGCGGGTGTCGTGACCTAGATTTCCATGGCTGATGTCGTCGTGACCTAGATTTCTATGGCGGGTGTCCTCGTGACCTAGATTTCCATGGCGAGTGTCGTCGTCAACTAGATTTCCATGGAGGGTGTCGTGACCTAGATTTCCATAACGGTGTCGTCGTGACCTAGATTTCCATAGCGGGTGTCGTCGTGACCTAGATTTTCATGGCGGGTGTCGTCGTGACCTAGATTTCCATAACGGTGTCGTCGTGACCTAGATTTCCATAGCGGGTGTCGGCGTGACCTAGATTTCCATGGCGGGTGTCGGCGTGACCTAGATTTCCATAGCGGGTGTCGGCGTGACCTAGATTTCCATGGCGGATGTCGTCGTGACCTAGATTTACATGGCGGGTGTCGTCGTGACCTAGATTTCCATGGCGGGTGTCGTCATGACCTAGATTTCCATAACGGTGTCGTCGTGACCTAGATTTCCATAGCGGGTGTCGTCGTGACCTAGATTTTCATGGCGGGTGTCGTCGTGACCTAGATTTCCATAACGGTGTCGTCGTGCCCTAGATTTCCATAGCGGGTGTCGTCGTGACCTAGATTTCCATGGCAGGTGTCGTCGTGACCTAGATTTCCATAGCGGGTGTCGTCGTGACCTAGATTTCCATGGCGGGTGTCGTCGTGACCTAGATTTCCATGGCGGGTGTCGTCGTGACCTAGATTTCCATAGCGGGTGTCGTCGTGACCTAGTTTTCCATGGCGGGTGTCGTCGTGACCTTAGATTTCCATGATGAGTGTCGTCGTGACCTAGATTTGGTGTCGTTGATTGAGCAGACAATGCTTACCCTTCCGGAACCCATGGTCTTGTTCTTCTAAACATTTTGTGACCAATTTTAGGGACTTGGAGGGAGAGGGGATGAGTTAGCTTGTACGTCGATATGCTCTATTGGTATTGAAAGAGTTGGCATGGTTTTTGTTCTGATACATTGAAAGCCAAGTATAAAACAAAAAATAAGCTTGGTAAAGGAGGGGCTCAGTTTATCCACAAATGCAAGCCAGCAGTCTGTTAGAACATCCTCCAATATAATCAACAAATCCATTGTCAATCATTTCACGATTTGTATCCTCTTTATTTTTACTTCAGTGTTGTCAGAAGATAAAATATCTGTTAAGTTATCCAGGCTATTTGTAAAATATAGTATGTACTTTGTACTTGACGTTTCCTGTGCAACAATGATATTGATAAATGTATCGTTTATTCCATAAGGTAAGTAATTTACCTAAACGTGTTTTTTTTTTTTTTATCATATTAATCGTATGAATAAATGTTAAGTTGAGCTGCTGTACTGAACGTCTGTTCCTGTTGTGTCCTGTCACTTCCGGTAGCACCAACACTGTTCCAGTCATCACTGTGTTACCACACTAAATCGCATGGTTTTGCATCATGCTCAACATACTATCAGTTTAAGTTTTCTGCAACTGTAATTCCGATTTATAGAAAAAAAAGATGGGTTCATTAAACAATATGTTATCATATAATTATGACTTTATATACTTTATGATGAAACCGTATCTGTGTTACATAGCAGCGTACACGTCAATCAGGAGGATCGCTGTGAACATGCGTACCCGTTAGTCAAACCAATGTAATTAGGTAACACGTGGTTAGGTACTTTAGTAGTTAGGTATGTCTGGTATGTCTGGAATCTCTGTACTTTTAACAAGTCTCGTACGGGTGCATTTATACTGTTGGCACAGTGGTAACATAAAGGTATTGTGTCTCTTCACGAACGTAGTATGCATATAGATTCAATTTAGATCAGTAATGTTATATTTCCAATACATGTAAGTGTATTAGGAACTGTACAACAATATAACGGTAAATTAACACGAGAAACATATCACGCTTTACCACTTAGGAAAGGTCGCACGTGCCTTAACACTGGTCACCGTATGATTACACGCTGACATGGACGATATCTGCGGACTAGAATTTGTCAGACATCTTAAATCATTAACTTATCATTTAAATTAGTTTCATTCTATTTTTAATTGTCTCCAAATAAATAACATGTTGATCTTTTTTTTTTTCTCTCGTCTTAATTTTACAGGTCGACATTCCATGTGTTGCTAGTTTGTCTCGGTTAAGTTGTCAGTGTATCAATTGATAAAACAAAATACAAGCAATAAGTGAAGAAAGAACGTGGCTTTAAGATTGTAGTTTCGACTGCGATATACAATATAAAATGTCGGTAATGGCCTCCCTAACAAACTGATAATACCTAACTTTATGATATTAGTTTGTGTAGGAATAACATTTCTCGGAGATAACATATCTGTCGCACATTAACGAAACGTTTTGGATAGAAGCGATTTATAACTTTTATTAGGTTATTGTTTCCAATCGACTTTATATAAATTCTAAATTTACTTGAAGGAAGCTGATGTACCGTTTGGGTTCATTTTATTTTAAAGAACAGCACAACCCCCTAACATGTTAGTCGAGGATGATAAAAACTACTAATAAACACTTGTATTTTGTCCAACATAAAACGGCGTAACAAAAATAGGTAAGATAAAATACAATGGTAAACTCTGTGAGAGGAGCCGGTACCTAGTATACATGTATCGGAGTCTTGGCGTCCAGGTGCGAACGTTAAGGAACAACCTGGAGGCACAGGAGAGCGCGCCTCCGATAGGTCCAGCTACACGTGCATGTGTACGCGTTCGGAGGGTGGGTACCACTCACTCGACCACCTTCCTTACAAGCGTGCCAGAACAACTCTCATGGAAGGAATTTCCAAATCCTTAGATTGTATCATTCTACAAAGTTAACTGCACAATGTAACCGTGCCTGCCT
This sequence comes from Pecten maximus, assembly GCF_902652985.1. Classification (NCBI taxonomy): domain Eukaryota; kingdom Metazoa; phylum Mollusca; class Bivalvia; order Pectinida; family Pectinidae; genus Pecten; species Pecten maximus. Next base: position 37,242,343 of record NC_047025.1, read on the forward strand.
CGTATCTGTACGTAGGGGGACGATGGTTTTATTGGTGATAGTGTGTTGTGTTTGTCTAGCTAGTACTTGTGTCACGATGTTGTTGGGTTGGTAAATTGTCCGACCATTGTTGTGTGCTCTCAGAGAACCATATGAATGACGAGGCCAGGTCACACAACCTACACCGAGCTGTCCGTTGTTGCCTCCGGCTACCTCGATGCAGAGTCCTCCCAGGAATTCAATACCACAATCGTAAACCTTGACCCCCGGCCTACCCACAGGGATGAAGATGTCATCCCTATTATACTGGGACACGGGGATACGCCCGTCAATAATACCCCTGTGTCGTGCCGTCGCTTTGACGTCACGAGCACTAACAGCGCTGTCTCGAACGCGGTGGACGATGACGTCAAGGAAAATGGCGTCAGCGACTCCGACTCGTCACTTGAAGCGCCTCCTGTTGACACTCAGAGGCGCGGCTCCAAGTGGAGCGCGACCATTCTTTTTGTGGCCTCTGAGGTCCAGCTTATGCTGAATCTGGCTGAGTTCTGTCCGGAAGAGGGATTCGAACACGCTCCTAAAAGGGTGAGTTTCGTTTTGTCATTCTATACGCATATCAAATTATTTTGAAAATGACGTTGAAACTGTTTAAGCGGTATATATACAACAGTTACCATCAATTGATACTATTTTGTCACCGGAGTTCAAGGTAAACCTCACGTTGTGTGTACTTATACGGGCAACTTTATAAAACATGTACTGGGACGCAGTGGGCATATCTTATCATTTTTAATTGGTGTTTTTAATTCATTAATGCTAATTAATACAGGTAAAGATACATGCTGCTGTATATAGCGGGCATATTGTTTAAACAAAATGAAATATAGTCTAAGATATGTGTCACATTTGTATGATTTATTACTAATTTACACTTTTGAAAATTGCTGTAAGTCTGACCTTGTCCGTCATCAATGAACTCCTCTCTTGTAACTTGAAATACTTCATCATAAATCAGTTTGGTAAACCTTTAAGTTTATAACAGCCGCAGCCCACAGCCTTGTTTGTTTAAATTCCCCGAGTTGTTCTCTGTTGATGATATCTACACCTTCTGTTTGGCATAAACAATTTTTACAATAAAAAGCTACCTTGTTTTCGACATCATTAATTTCTCGAGTGCTTTACCTAGGCCTAGACGTGTTCTGTGTGAGACGGGTCCTAAAACATTATGCCTTTTGATACTATCTCAGATAAGGAAATTAAACTCCATAGTCAAATTAAAATTCATATTCAAGGATTTCATTAGATTTCTGGTTCAAATCCTCCTCGCTTTCGGAGTCAGTCAAATTGGGTCCACTGATATGATTCACTGTATAATCGCTGTTTTTTTTTACTCGAGACTGTTAAGTAAGCAGGCACCATACGTATCTATCTCAAATCTGGTGTTCCTAAGCACCTTCAAAAATCACATTACACAGTTAAAACAGCAACCATTCAATTAATCGCCACATTCACGATCAACTAAACACCGCACATGTTCCCGTTAACAAGGGATGTAGCATGGTTTGTGACGTAAGACGTCACAGTTGTCATTGAAAGGTTCGTTTAATTAAAATGTGAGAGAGAGGAACTTTGTATAGAAAAGTGCTATATATACCGGAAATATAGTCTACCGTGTGACGTACCCTACTAAATCACTTCGTGGTATGGTTTAAGGGCAAGCTTGGTTACCATGTACCTACAACGTTACGTTGGAAATCGCCTTTATTTCGTCTAACACCGAACAGTTGCCTGAGTTTTTTTCGGTTACATTCGGAAAGGTCAAGGTCATCAGTATGTGATATTATCTTTCTATGTCTAAACAGAAGATGATGCCGACGACTTTATATAGGATATAATGAAAGGTCAAGGTCGATAAAATATCACAAACTTTCCCGTAGCTAAACATTTCGATCTTATCATTTTACATCTAAAGAAATACGGTGCCATTGTCATGGTAAAACAAAATGTATGTCATATTAACACAGACACTAGACATTATTTAAGAAATAATTAACAATGATTCGTGTAGTGTAGCAGGATATACCATGTATTATTGGAAAATAATACATAGTTTTAAACCAATCAAAACTGTCATTGCATAGCAAACATGGTAGAATACCATATTACCATAGCCATTATCAACTACAATGTAGACGTGCTTAGCACGTAGACTATGTCAAATTACTAAAACTAGGTATTGCAAGGATGGAAACAAGACATTTTACTTATGATTATGCCTACAACACAAAAAAAAAAGTATTTGAGTATGTATCTTAGTATTTAGCATGCGTACACAACGACGAGATAGACGTTCGATATGGACGCGCGTGTTTAGGATATCTTTATTTACATAATAACTTACATTGTATAGGTGTATTTTACACTCTCTGTTTAAGACATGTACTATTGGAACATGCGGAAATAGAACAACGTACCTTGATGTACTGGTAATTACATACATATGTAACTAGCTCTTTCTTAAATGAAATTGCTATTAGGTGATATTGCATGTGATACTGGAAATGTGTATACAATGTATCTAAACCTTAATGTAGATTTCAATTACAGGATTTAATCATACAATATACATATATATCCGAAAACCCACAGATATAGCGCTGATCTGCCATCAATGCACATGTTAGGGTTCTACTAATGGCGAGTGTATCTCATTCCTGATATCAATAATACAAATTGGCTACAGTTACAGTTCCAAACGGTAACGCACCACCAATACACAGTCTGCTACCACTTTACCTACCCACGACAGATTTATAAACGTTCCATATCTAACAACAATATTAGAACCGCAGCATTGCCTGGACACCAAATGGATAGGAGCATTGGAAATGTTAACAGAGACGTTGTGTTTAGAAATTGTTTTACACGATGGAAATGAGATTAGAATATGTCGTAATGTCCCCGACACTATACAGATGGATTACTTGTTTAATCATCGTGTTCTTTATATTTATCTAAAATAATGGTCTAATATTTTAATTGACACTGGAATGAAATATAAGAACGTTATAGTTATAAAGATTTAACTTTGATATTTTGAACCAGTATTATAATTTGTCTATTTCGTTATCCTTGTGTGGTAAATGTTGTGTTGTAACCCTCACTATGAACGATTCGTGCTTGTCAATAAAACAATTCCTCAGTAAAGACGTATACCGGTATATGATTATGTATATGTACCTGATTTACTGATAGCTTCATTTTTGTGAGCATTCCTAACGATATATCATTCGTGTGTTGTTTACATTTGGGTATATCTCCTCGTTGTACTAGACAAGGCTACAACTCCGATATAAAATAACTATACTAAATGCATACAACACCAAACTGTGTATGAAAACCGAGTTCTGAAGATCATTTTACTAACTTGATTTCGTTGTGTTTTTACAAAAGCGTAGTTGCCATTTTACAGTCGGGAAACGTTTCTGTGTGTTCCTATGTTCAAAGGCCAGCAGCCGACTTTTTAACGATCATATATAATCACGGAGTTGTGGTGTGTACTATATATTCTGACCGGGCGTTCTGTGACAGGAACAACATACTATTGTTTAACACATTTAACAGTAGGTAGGATTGTCTACAGGAACGTCTGACCAGACTTCATAACGAATTCCCTTCCTTGTTAACCAACTTTGTATTGAAATGCTTCAATGAGCTCTCTACAACGAGCAAAACACGAAACCCCACAGTCAATGCCATCGGTATACTCCTTGGTGTTTTCTGGTTAGAACTTGGCTTTGTAGACCTGTTTTATTGGTACCGTTTATATATACCCGGGAATATCACCACAACAGGTCAAATAAAAAAAAAACTTTACTTCACAAGGTCAAATTCGGAATGTGTCCACCACAATGTCAAATCTTTAAACCCGGCACTTCTTAATCCAGCCATTCCCCAACGGGAGGCCATATTCCATCATATTTTGTAAATCTTTACCACACCAGATCGCATCCGGAAAATCATAAAATTTACACATAATCTTTACAAGTATATAAAACCGTAAAACTAGGCTAAAAAATGAACTCATCATCGCCGTATTTTCTCCGCAAACCATACATGTACGTTGGATGGACGGATTATCTGAAAGTAAGAGAAAACAAAAGGAAGATTTATTAATTTGTTAATTAAGATTGACATTATTATCCTTATTTCGAGTTCAATTTTTCATCCGTTTTATAAAAAAACGTTTGTCTGTCGAGAACGGAGAGGGATGCATGGTTGTATTGTTACTGAAATCCATGCCGTTTTATCATTTGATTTGAACAGTTTGCAATGGTTTCATTCCGCTTTATACTGCGTTCATTGTTCACGAGTATGTCCTTTATAAGCCATGACGAAGCTTCTGCGTGGTTTGCACACCTGTGTGATGTAGGTGAGATAAACACGATTTACCTGTCAGATAATGTTCTGCTGAGCCGCACTGACCATCGTGATAACGAGGCACACATCACTATTACCATGTGTAGTGTGTTAATGATGACAGGTCGCTAATTGTGTAATTATCTTGTCCTTGTGTTAATACGAGGGAGTTGCTGGCAGACGGCCACCACTTTCTGTGCATCTAGATACAACAGATAATCATTCCCAGTTTTTTTTAATTGTTTTGCTGCATTCCACATGATACGTACATTAACGACACTTTGATGACGTTCGACGTCATTCAATGTTATATCATGCTATTTGTAGAATTCGACTTGCATGCGTAAGAAAATATATGCCGGTCCATATCCTGATATAGATGGTTCTGAATATAGATCTTTTATTGTAAGATACACGACTGGGCCAGCAAGGTAACAAGATCCCTGCCTTGGAATAATATGCAAGGCAGTAACAGCAGTATGACGTTACCGTGACGTATACATACAGGTCGATTATATAATAATAGGGACATTCAATTATTCAAAGGTTATGTTCATAAAGTAGAATTTATTGTCACTCTAAAAATATCCAAACAAACTTTATTTCCCGTGTACATTACAATAGAGATATGGACAATGTAGATAGTTTGATATACACCAGTTAAACTTTTCGTCACGTGTAATACTTTGATAGGGTCCGAAGCCCGAACAAGACAGACAAAAGGCTATTGCCATTGCTCTGGCCTGTTTGAAGCTCCCTGCTTGTTCTGTTAAACATGTCAGTATTTGGAGCCACAACTGATAGGTCAAAAGAGATCAATATTATCTTAGAACGACAATTTGTGTAACGTCTCAGATATTTTGCTGTGTTAAAAATACATTCACTCTGTAGGGAAGGAATGAGATCGAACGCCATCTGAGGTCCAGATACCGCAATCATCCATTTGTCACTATTATACATTATTGTTTATGTATCATATTTTAGGTGGTACAAATGACTCGCTATAATCATTGTTTGAAAACCTGGACCATGCGTAAATAAGATAGCGTGATTTGAGAATTTGAGATTTGACATGTCATCCCCTACACTGAGGTATCACATCATCAAGAATTGCTACCTTTGCTGCTTTATGCAAATTAGGTCAAGGTTCACCGACAGATGATGCTCTTGACCACAAGACGATACACTTTGATGGGTATTTACACACCTGTTGATGGTGCCGGTATAAGTTACGTAGCAGAGACCATTACGGTCGATTGGTGGTTCTGGCTTGTGATTGTGGCGATAAGGATAGATTGAATGTTTTGACACGTTGATGGATGCTGATAACACATTACTGGGGGTAAGTTACACATAGACGAAATAGTTCTGTCCAGATCGCGATAGTTTAGTCTTCCTGGGCGACGGAGGTAACACTTGTCGGGATTAACGGCCTTCTATCTGACTCCTATTTAGCCAGATAGGAATGACGTAAAGTAAGAAACATAGACCCTACACATTCATTCAGAGGAAATTAGTTTTAAAGTAGCAACACTTCAAAACTCGCTGAGCATCCAAAAGCAAATGTCTCTCTGCCTTTTAAATCAATTAGGTAGTAAACACTCTGACGTGAAGATTTTATCTTGTCGGTAAAGATTTAATTTTTTGGTTTTTTTTTGTTTTTTTTAGTTGAGGAGGAAAAAGACAAATATATCCCGCCTCGTTTTTTAGATAGCTATATCACCCGGTATTGGTACAGTATGTGTGTCGTCAATTCGGTAACTAAAGTCTGTCTAGATACAACTTACTGTGACAAGAATGAAAAGTTAGCTGGTATTCACTTTTATCAATTCGATTTGTTTTCATTCGTTACACTGACAAAAACACCAGTTAGCTGTGGTTACTGGATGCTTAAGACAGACACCAGCTTTTGAGTCACGTGCAATTATAAAAGCACAAAAGATACAAAAGGCTCCCCAGCTTTTGGAACACATGAACTAAGACCAATCACTTAGCGTACAGTAAGGACGGAACAACACCTTTGCTGTTAAGACATATTAACTGTTACAAATTAACGTGCAGTAAGTACTCAGGGAGCGCCAACTTTTCTGTTAAGACAAGTTAGTATTGGTTCGAGAACAATCTATTTGCTGTTAAAACACGCTGGCATTGGTTTTAGAGCAGTCTGTTCATTAAGTAAGAGTATTTATTAAATTAGTATTGACTTTATAACAATCTGTATGTTGTTAAGACCAGTTAGTACTGGTTTTATAACAATCTGTAAGTTGTTAAGACAAGTTAGTACTGGTTTTATAACAATCTGTATGTTAAGACCAGTTAGTACTGGTTTTATAACAATCTGTATGTTGTTAAGACCAGTTAGTACTGGTTTTATAACAATCTGTAAGATGTTAAGACAAGTTAGTACTGGTTGTATAACAATCTGTATGTTGTTAAGACAAGTTAGTACTGGTTGTATAACAATCTGTAAGATGTTAAGACAAGTTAGTAGTGGTTTTATAACAATCTGTATGTTAAGACAAGTTAGTATTGGTTTTATAACAATCTGTATGTTAAGACAAGTTAGTATTGGTTTTATAACAATCTGTAAGTTGTTAAGACAAGTAAGTACTGGTTTTATAACAATCTGTAAGTTGTTAAGACAAGTAAGTACTGATCTTTAAAACACTTTGTTTGTTGTTAAGACACGTTATTATTGGTTTAAGAATGGTATTTGCTTTTAAGACACGTTAGTGTTGGTTTTAGAACAGTCTGTGCTTTAAACGCTTTTTCGCTGTTTTAACAACACGATAAGTGCTGCAAAAGTGCTTTACGTTAATTTCCGCACTAATGCAAAATTAGGAAATGTTTGATTTACTTAAAGACATGGCCTGCTCAAGTGGCTGAGTGCATGTTCGTAACATTTAGTTAATGAAGTTTACTGGAGGAAATTGTGCACAGGAATCCATCACTGTTTAATGTAAGATTGTGGTCAGATGCTTGTCTGCACAATTGACCTTATCTAGTAAAGGCTATGATACTAATTTATCTGGAGAAGTTTGTACCCCACAAAGACTGAAACACTTACAAATGAGTTATTTACAGGTAGCAAGTGCCCCGTATCTTAGACGTCGTTAATTTTACTGTCAAATCTGATATTGAAAACCATTTAAATGTTGTTGCCATGTAAATGTATATACAGATACCTTACCGGCGCCATTAGTAACTGTCAATAGTGATTTACACACACAGGGATGTTCGTACCATTAACTGGTAACGAGTATCACACTCCTCCTTAGTCTCCACAGGCACGTGAAATGCACGTGTATCCCGGGTACAATACTGATGTATCGTTGTCGACCTTCCTGACCTCACGTGATGGACGTACCACCCAGGTGACTAGCAATGTTTCCTTTAGAATGATCTTATCACTCGGTGACGATTGTTCTAAACTGTATCCATTGATTGTACAAAAGATAAACATTTCAACACCTTCTAATATACAGTCTGACCCTGTTACTATCGATAACGTATCTTATCCCCGATGTTATAATTATATACAATGTTCATGTCATACTGAATTAATTGATCGCCTTTTTTTCATTCATATTCAATTAGAAAACGAGTTTATTGAATTCAATAAAACATCGAGGCGTGAACAAAAAGATTTTATTTATAACTCCAGAAGTAAGTGATTTTAATGTCTCGTCTTTATATCGACGAAGCCATGTATGTGTACCATTCAGGTATATGACGTCAGTATAGCGTTTCCACAGTAATATAGATTGCATGTTGTCTTAATTAAATGTGGTATTGCAGAACAAATAACATATGTTATGCCATAAATACATTTTGTATGCATTGATTACTACAGAAACGAAGAAAGGAAATGCTTTTAAACCATTGATGAATCGATACAGAAAGTCAAACAGGAGTTTTATAACTCGTCAGACGTATTATGTAATGATAAATTAGTGAAGTAAAAGCGACAGAAATAATAAATAAATTGCCGAATTATTTAGAATTTGTGGATTTCCTTTTTCGTAATATTTCGTAAACACTTCACTATAGTCTTCTGTTGAGCTGTACCGTAGATTGCATGAAAACACTCTCAATAATTATTCTTATTTCGACTCTGTCCATTTTAAAAGTTATCAGTCATAATGTTTTACTTAAAATGAGTCGTTAAATAACGAGATTGATCCATTACGCAAGTGTTTAGACTGAGTCCGACATGCCTCAGAGCTCTGCAGTGTTGTTTAAGATTTTTGTTTTAAGGTATTGTCATATTTTCATGTAATTGGTCTATAGAGCTGAACATTTTTTCGTTCATTACTGACGCACTATGAACAGCATAGCCATTGGCTCAGTTGTCTCTGTACATCTAATTTTGTGAAGAGAAATGAAATAAAATTTGAAAAAGTTGGAAAGTTGGAAACAGTCGTGGCACCGTTTCAGAATGTACAAAGTTAAATTATGTTCTTTCAAAATTACCAAACTTTCAGAATGTTCCGGGGTTAAGGTATGGTGCCTCCCCCTCTAACTTTCCCTCCTGCGTGTCTAAATTATCCCTGACATTACTGACTGGACCATGGAGGGTCTGTATGATACAGGTTTACATTTGACTAACTTTCCCTCATAAGCTTACATATTTCTATCCCTGACATAACTGATAACTGACTAGTCCAGGAAGGAGCTGTTTGATACAGGTATATATTTTCCTAACTTCTCCTGAGTTTCTATATTTTTAACCCTGACATTACTGACCGGTTCTTGAAGGGGCCGTAAAACAAAGATTGACATTTTCCTAACTTTCCCTCCTAAGTTTCTATATTTCTATTCCTGACATTACTGGCTAGTCCAGGGAGGGACTGTATGTTACAGAGGTTACACACTGGCTAGTCCAGGGAGGGACTGTATGTTACAGAGGTTACACACTGGCTAGTCCAGGGAGTGGCTGTATGTTACAGAGGTTACACACTGATTAGTCCAGGGAGGGGCTGTATGTTACAGAGGTTACACACTGATTAGTCCAGGGAGGGGCTGTATGTTACAGAGGTTACACACTGACTAGTCCAGGGAGGGGCTGTATGTTACAGAGGTTACACACTGACTAGTCCAGGGAGGGGCTGTATGTTACAGAGGTTACACACTGGCTAGTCCAGGGAGGGGCTGTATGTTACAGAGGTTACACACTGACTAGTCCAGGGAGGGGCTGTATGTTACAGAGGTTACACACTGGCTAGTCCAGGGAGGGGCTGTATGTTACAGAGGTTACACACTGGCTAGTCCAGGGAGGGGCTGTATGTTACAGAGGTTACACACTGGCTAGTCCAGGGAGTGGCTGTATGTTACAGAGGTTACACACTGGCTAGTCCAGGGAGGGGCTGTATGTTACAGAGGTTACACACTGACTAGTCCAGGGAGGGGCTGTATGTTACAGAGGTTACACACTGACTAGTCCAGGGAGGGGCTGTATGTTACAGAGGTTACACACTGGCTAGTCCAGGGAGGGGGTGTATGTTACAGAGGTTACACACTGATTAGTCCAGGGAGTGGCTGTATGTTACAGAGGTTACACACTGATTAGTCCAGGGAGTGGCTGTATGTTACAGAGGTTACACACTGATTAGCCCAGGGAGTGGCTGTATGTTACAGAGGTTACACACTGATTAGTCCAGGGAGTGGCTGTATGTTACAGAGGTTACACACTGGCTAGTCCAGGGAGGGGGTGTATGTTACAGAGGTTACACACTGATTAGCCCAGGGAGTGGCTGTATGTTACAGAGGTTACACACTGATTAGTCCAGGGAGTGGCTGTATGTTACAGAGGTTACACACTGACTAGTCCAGGGAGGGGCTGTATGTTACAGAGGTTACACACTGACTAGTCCAGGGAGGGGCTGTATGTTACAGAGGTTACACACTGATTAGTACAGGGAGGGGCTGTATGTTACAGAGGTTACACACTGACTAGTCCAGGGAGGGGCTGTATGTTACAGAGGTTACACACTGACTAGTCCAGGGAGGGGCTGTATGTTACAGAGGTTACACACTGACTAGTCCAGGGAGGGGCTGTATGTTACAGAGGTTACACACTGGCTAGTCCAGGGAGTGGCTGTATGTTACAGAGGTTACACACTGATTAGTCCAGGGAGTGGCTGTATGTTACAGAGGTTACACACTGATTAGTCCAGGGAGTGGCTGTATGTTACAGAGGTTACACACTGGCTAGTCCAGGGAGGGGCTGTATGTTACAGAGGTTACACACTGACTAGTCCAGGGAGGGGCTGTATGTTACAGAGGTTACACACTGACTAGTCCAGGGAGGGGCTGTATGTTACAGAGGTTACACACTGGCTAGTCCAGGGAGGGGCTGTATGTTACAGAGGTTACACACTGACTAGTCCAGGGAGGGGCTGTATGTTACAGAGGTTACACACCATGCAAGTGTTCATTGTTAAAGCTGATATTTTTGTAACATTTAAAACATAACTAACTCGAGTGAAAGAAATACCATGACAGAAAAAATATTTTGAGGATAAATTGTCCTCTTTTGGATCAACGTGTTTTCATTCACAATAACAGTTTGGGTGTAAAGGTATGACCTAATGTGAAATGCCGCTAATTGATATGTAAAACTGACAATTTCGGAAATGTGTGGAAACATTGCAATTAATTACAAATCATAACAAACAAGAAGCAATAAATTGATAGAAATCTATATACATGTATGTATGTATATATTTATAGATATAACATAAAACAACTATGAACTACTTGTTGTGTGTTATCATTTCCGGTACCTCGTAAAGCGGCCTCAATCATAGTCAACCAAAATGAATTGAACCACGCGATTAAAAAAACTGTCTTGCTAAAAGAATCGTGCACATTTCTTCGATTTATATTTCCCACTGTTTGTCATTCATAATAAGTTGGTTAATGTATCTATTGTGAACACCGTTATTGTGTTATATATGTATTGTAATTTTGATTATCTATATTTGTAAAGGGAATAAATAAAATTGTTAAGTATTCGTAAGGATAATAGCACCGATTAAGAATAATATACATGGTTTTGATGATCTTTCATCGCAAAGGGTAAAGATGGTTAATGCATTTCTCTTTTGTAACAAAATTTCTTCTGAACTATTTTAGTATTCACTTGTATTACTTAGGAGATCTAGACGGGCGAAAATGATGTAGAATACAATTTTTATATTTCTTCTTATACCAATTAACTGTGCTAGTAGTATCTGAGTAGTTTTCAAAGTCAGCATTAAGAAATAGATGAAGGACCCTTTCGCCTTTTATAATAGACCTGTCTATTACAGTCTGGGGAACATGCTCAGCTTCAATAAGTTAACAACCGTCCGTTTAGTATTTGTCCCATGCTTTACTATCTATATTTCTGTGAATTTTGTCTTGCTCAAGAGTGCTGTTTAAGATACGATTTTTTTCTAAAAACATATGTTTGCGTTCTGCAAGCTTTAACGGAAAGGATTTACTCGTAGTTTGATGATTTCTGGTACGCATTTATGCAAAATCTCCTGACCGATTGGTATTACCACGGGGAACAAACTGTGTTAATCGCATGACCACCTAGTATTACCATGGAAACAGACTGTTGTCCTCTCCTGAGCAACAGGTATTACCATGGAAACAAACTGGTGTCCTCTCCTGAGCAACAGGTATTACCATGGAAACAAACTGTTGTCCGCTCCTGAGAAACATTTATTACCATGGTCTTACCAATAAAAGTAATTGCCCTTCTGAACTTGAAATAAAGGACAATGGCATATGTTCTACACCAGCTGCTATACTAACGACGTCACAGGTAATGGCAGTAAGCGAGTTTTCACTTTCTCGTTAGTAGCATTCCTACTTCCCTAAGTCATGGTGTCCAACTAGATAGCGCGATTTCTAAGATAGATGTCAACTACGGGCGGAATACATTACAGTACAAGGTTTCGACTTAGTAAATGATCGTCAGTATTTCTTCAAATGGGGAAAACAAACTTTGTGATGCCGTGTTTCTATTTGGGAACTGTTCATTATTTATTGATATCTGTGGTGGCGGGTTTTTATTTGAGAGCTGTTTATTACTTATTCATCTTTGTGATGTCTGGTTTCTATTTGAGAGCTGATCTTTGTTGATATGGAATATTCAACACTTTATGTGCTGGGTAACAGTTCCTGACAGACACAAAACTAGATACGGGATACCCAAACACTTCCTGTGACCTTTGACACCACGATATACGACATATTAACAATTGTGTTTTGTTTTTGATGGCGATGGTACAGTTGATACAGTACCACCAGTCGTTCCAGTCAACCGTGACCCCATCTTTTACGTCACGGTCACTATCTTGAGCCTATATATAATCACGGAGATGTCTAACGAGTTACCTTTACACAGAATCAAAATGATTGGTCGCCAGTAAAGCGAACTAAAACATTAATTATCTTCAGTGCCTGAAAAGATAGGGTAAAAATAGAAGATAGACGATGAGGTAATAGACGGGAGACAAAGTCACTTGAACCTTCGGATGTTCCTGACAGTGACTCTGTCCGATCCAGTGCTACAATAGTTCCGCTGATGTTGCCGAGGAATATCGTTACTTAGAGTATCACGTCTAATCTTTTATAAATACTGGACCGGCTCGGAATATATATATATAGCCATATCCCATGTCCGGTTTTATGTTCATTTTCGTCCTTATCAATCATACATATGTACGTGTCCATATCTCCCCCTCCCAATGCTATCTACAATAGTTACCTGAACCTGGATTAAGAGACCACCTGTCGTATGCGACCATTTTATTGCCTCCCTTGGAGGGTCGTATATGACAAGGTTTACTGTCATGTTTACCTACTCATTATATACTATAAATTAGGTGTGATAATCAAGTTGAGGTATAAAGCCATTCGGATGTATAAGTCTATTCTAATGCGTAAACCTTGCTGTCTATTAACTGAATTACCGTGTGAAATGAACATCACAGAAGATGGGAGTAATCCGTTATTGTAGGAAAAGTAGGGGATCATTTGATATGATATAGATATATAGCTGATGTACACTTATTGTGTGTCAATTAGAAGTATCACGTGTTGCTAATGGCAAGATTTGTAAAACGATCGAGTTTCCTTACAGTTGACAGTCATCGATGTAAACTGTACAATATCAATACACTTCCAAATTCGCCGACGGAATACGTCATTATAATTAAACTAGGTCTACATTTTGGCTAATCGAATGAGTGCGCTGTATATATTTTTATAGGTGTATCGTTTGAAGTATTTATCGTAACATTAGAAAACAAATAACATACAAGTCTAAACACCGTCTACATAGAGTCAAAATATACTGTTAATCGCTGTCCTGACACGAGATGGCTAAAGTAAACCATAAAGTTAGGCGTTAGTGGTAGTTTATATCCCTCTGGTGTGAGAGTAATGACCACTCGGCTAAGTTATCGACTACTTAAGAATGTGGCTTGTTTGATCGTCATCAAGTAATCACAATTCATACATGATAAAAGTAATTTTATTGCTCATAAAGTAATAAACTTAATTAGAATCACGGCGAATACACAGGCTTAGGTTTGTCGGCAAAGTAATGTAACATTGTGTAATACACGAATTTGGACAAGTGAAGGTGACTATTCAAGGTTAAATGTAATTAGAGGGGAGACGTCCGAGGGGTAATTACACATACAAGATAATATAGCATGGTACACACTGAACCTATCAAAAACACCGAGATATCTTAGAATGTCCTTCAAATACCATTCCGAAAGTATTGCCAGGCTTTTGGTGCGGATAAGGCAACACAATCAGAGGTGTCCATCACTTGTTCTGTATGCACTTAATTTGATACCTTTATGTATTTTTAGACAGGGCGTTTCTGTACAAGTTAAGAAATCACTTGCACATTCAGGGTAACACCCTGACTCCGTCGCCATTTCTCGTCGAATGGCGATACACCGTTACAAGAGTTATCACCGTTAGGAACAATTACTGACGGCCCTGATCTGTGAGTTTGTTACATTCTCGGCTTTATGGTTTAGATATGAAATCTGCATGTATAGTAAGTGTGTCCTTGAAGACAGCAGTATGGTTTACCCATGTGCTTACTGCATGCTTTCTCTTCGACGTAACAAGCGTTCGTCTAACCCCGTCAGTCGAAGGTCGTGTGGTCACGTTATCATCAATGACGTCACATCTACCGCTCGCTTTCGTGTTCTATGGGAAATAATAAAACAAATTGTTAAAGGTTAGAGGTTCCACTGTCACCATATGTTTTTTCTCCTCCGTAACGTCGGTGAAGGGGTGTGATAATTGCTCCTCCTTTACCCTCCATCTGTTACAAACAATAGGTATCCCGAATATTTCTGGAGCGACGGGCGTTAATGGTTTACCCGGAAGTCGGGGGAGTGGAGTACTCTCCCAACTGTTGTTTGGGAGATTAAGTACAGACACCTTATCTATACAAACATAATTTATACACATTTATCTTGTATTCCATTTGACGGTATCATGGATAATACAACACATACTAGATTTTAGTACAGGTTTATTCCTTACCTTATGGAATTCCTTCATGTAAAAGTATCCTTAAGAAATCATTACAGAATTTAAGGAAAGTTTCTTTACTCATTTCCTCCTGAAATCCAACAATGCTTTCCTTTGTAAAATTGTGAGATCACAAATATACCCTAAGTTATTGCACGTTAATGAAATCGGTTCTTAATTATTCACGTGAATTCCAATATAGAACATGTCATATATGTAATATGTCGTCATACATGTAATATATCGTCATACATGTAATATATCGCCATACGTGTAATATATCGCCATACATTTAATATATCGCCATACGTGTAATATATCGCCATATGTGTAATATATCGCCATACGTGTAATATATCGCCATACGTGTAATATATCGCCATACGTGTAATATATCGCCATATGTGTAATATATCGTCATACATGTAATATATCGCCATATGTGTAATATATCGCCATACGTGTAATATATCGCCATACATGTAATATATCGCCATATGTGTAATATATCGCCATACGTGTAATATATCGCCATACATGTAATATATCGCCATACATGTAATATATCGCCATATGTGTAATATATCGCCATACATGTAAAATATCGCCATACATGTAATATATCGCCATACATGTAATATATCGCCATATGTGTAATATATAGCCATATGTGTAATATATCGTCATATATGTAATATATAGAGGATATCTAACAGTGTCTTTAGTAATACCAAATATATTTCACGAGTGGGGCTAATATTTTGATATTTTTCACGAGTGCGCAGCACGAGTGAAAAATATCAAAATATTAGCCACACGAGTGAAATATATTTGGTTTTACTGAAGACACTGTTAGATATTCTGTTTATTACATTTTTTATCAACGAAAACCCTACCCCGTATGCTAACTAGGACTACAGCGATAATTTGTAAACAAAAAAAAGTAGTTTCCCCTGTCCAGGTGCTGACATATATGTCGGGCTTTCTGATTGGTCAATTATTTTGGTATTTTCTAATCATTAATTTGATTGGTCAAATCAGCAAGAGATATTTTTCACTAGTGAAAAATATCATTTTGATAGAATGAATAATTTTTGATATTTCACTGGTAAAAATGTAATAAATCGTCATACATGTAATATGTCGCCATACATGTAATATGTCGTCATATATGTTTATATCGTCATACATGTTTATGACGTCATGCATGTACTATTTCGTCATGAATGTTTATGACGTCATACATGATATGTGTCGTCATACATGTGTATGCCATCATGTGTCGTTAGTCACCCTTTATGGCGGAGTATTTTCTATTCTACAAATACTTACTTCTGATTACATATTCTTTACCAAATATTTCCGACTTAATCTATTCTACCAAATACTTCCGACTACATATATTTATCAAATTAACCTGACTGCATCTATTTTTATCAAAACAACATCTATTCTACCAAATACTTCCGACTTCAGCTATTAACCAAATACTTATGACTACATCTATTCTACCAAATACTTCCGACTTCAGCTATTAACCAAATACTTATGACTACATCTACTCTGCCAAATACTTCCGACTTCAGCTATTAACCAAATACTTATGACTACATCTATTCTACCAAATACTTCCGACTTCAGCTATTAACCAAATACTTATGACTACATCTATTCTACCAAATACTTCCGACTTCAGCTATTAACCAACTACTTATGACTACATCTATTCTACCAAATATTTCTGACTACATCTATTCTAGCTATTTTTCATTTCTGTTAACATCTATGCTGGTCCGAATCTGTTAACAACTGTGCTGCCTACCACTTTACTACTACGCGTGTAGGATAGTATATACTGTTATAATTATCCAGTAAGTTGTAAACTTACGGAAATAAACGTTGTCTGTTTACGTCTTTTCCACATAACACTTACTGCTGTTTCATTTAATACCTTTATGTTTTATATTCCCCAGTAAGAATTGTACCTGCTGCCCCCATTGCATGATCGTAAGAGGCGACTAAACTTGGGATCTTTTCTTTTCTCTTCTTTCTTGATAACTTTCTTCTTCCTAATGTCTCCCTTGACAATGTCTCACTTTTGACCTTTAGTTGAGCGTTCGCCGCTGTGAGGAAGGTTTTGGGTTCTGTCCCCTAGCCGAGACATACTAGAGTCTTTAAAAATTGTAGTTGCTATTCCTGCTTATCGCTCAGCATATTTGGAGTGGGACGACTGGTTGGCCCGTTGTCAGTATAATGTGACCGGGTGGGGTGTGCTGCTGGGTGTCTTCGGCAGTATGCTTCAGTGAGATAGCACTTTAAATCGGCAAAAGTTCTGGCCTATCACAAGGAGACTTAACACGAACATCCGCAGCCTCCCAAAACACACATACGCACTCACCACACACGCATGCATGTCGCACGCACGGGAGGCCGTCCTTAAATGACCTTAGCTGTTAATAGGACGTTAAACAAAATAAACCAAACCAAACCAAAGTTTAATAGCTGTCGTATTCGTTATTACCTGGTCGCTTCTCGGTCCTTTCTTGACATTAACTGATGTTCATGTTGTCTCTCGATTATCTTCAGTTCTTGAATGACAAAATAAATTCTTGATAGATATTAATCATGAACTCTGGTTTTACGGGATCATTTGATAGTGTAGAATGTTTGAATTGGTCTGTAACTAGAGAGGCTTTGTCATATCGACAGGAGAGTTTAAGCGAAGACACTAGCATGAACATATCCGTAATTCTAACTCAGAATCGGTAAATCAAGGACAGATTATATACTTATAAAGAGCCTCAAAATATGAGCTGAGAAAATTAGAAGTACCAGGCAAATTCACGAGTATTGAACCTCGTGCAATAAAATTCATTTCCAGACAAAAGTTTAACACCTTCCCATGCAGCCGAGGTGCGTGTTGTACAGACGGACGAGCGCTGCGCCATTTGACAGCCGACACAGGAGTAATGACAATCTTATTGCTATGTCTTGTTTAAGTAATGTAACGCCGTTAAACAAACGGCAAATCAGAAACACCTCACTGAACAGTATCATAAACTACGGGGAAAGCATTTACAACGATTATTGAGACTTAGTAACGCTTGGAAAATGTCCAAGCGAATTCTGAGTGAAATCCGACATTGAGGAATAGTTGCAATTAAGATGTATTTTCGGCAAAGTGGAGAAAAAAAATCATATTTGAACAAACGAAATTGACCCGATATATTTATAGCCGCGTTTATGTCCAGCACGGGTAGTTACGATGTGTCCCTGGGTAAGGCAAGTTAGACCCCGCCAGAGAAACGGTTCTCTGGATAGCATACAACCAGCCTCCGTAGTTAGTCGGTGAAGTAGCCGCCAACCTAAAACAAAGTGGCCCAGCCTTTAAAGGTGGGGCCATGTAATCTCACTTTGTGTTATAATGAATGCAGTATCTAGTGAGTGTATTACTGAAACCCGGGGTCATTACCTGTACGTACAGTGTAATACTGAAACCCGGGGTCATAACCTGTACGTACAGTGTATTACTGAAACCCAGGATCATAACCTGTACAAACAGTGTATTACTGAAACCCGGGGTCATAACCTGTACGTACAGTGTATTACTGAAACCCAGGGTCATAACCTGTACGTACAGTGTATTACTGAAACCCAGGGTCATAACCTGTACGTACAGTGTATTACTGAAACCCAGGGTCATAACCTATACGTACAGTGAATTACTGAAACCCGGGGTCATAACCTGTACGTACAGTGTATTACTGAACCCAGGGTCATAACCTGTACATACAGTGTATTACTGAAACCCAGGGTCACAACCTGTACGTACAGTGTATTACTGAAACCCAGGGTCATAACCTGTACGTACAGTGAATTACTGAAACCCGGGGTCATAACCTGTACGTACAGTGTATTACTGAACCCAGGGTCATAACCTGTACATACAGTGTATTACTGAAACCCAGGGTCACAACCTGTACGTACAATGTATTACTTAAACCCGGAGTCACAACCTGTACGTACAGTGTATTACTGAAACCCGGGGTCATAACATGTACGTACAGTGTAATACTGAAACCCAGGGTCATAACCTGTACATGTACGTACAGTGTATTACTGAAACCCGGGGTCATAACCTGTACGTACAGTGTATTACTGAAACCGGGGGTCACAACCTGTACGTACAGTGTATTACTGAAACCCGGGGTCATAACCTGTACGTACAGTGGATTACTGTAACCCGGGGTTATAACCTGTACGCTCAGTGTATTACTGTAACCGGGGGTTATAACCTGTACGTACAGTGTATTACTGAAACCTAGGGTTATAACATGTACATGCAGTGTATTACTGAAACCGGGGGTCACAACCTGTACGTACAGTGTATTACTGAAACCCGGGCCATAACCTGTACGTACAGTGTATTACTGAAACCCAGGGTCATACATGTAACCTGTACGTACAGTGTATTACTGAAACCCAGGGTTATAACCTGTACATGCAGTGTATTACTGAAACCGGGGGTCACAACCTGTACGTACAGTGTATTACTGTAACCGGGGGTCATAACCTGTACGTACAGTGGATTACTGTAACCCAGGGTCATAACCTGTACGCTCAGTGTATTACTGTAACCGGGGGTTATAACCTGTACGTACAGTGTATTACTGAAACCGGGGGTCACAACCTGTACGTACAGTGTATTACTGTAACCGGGGGTCATAACCTGTACGTACAGTGTATTACTGAAACCCGGGGTCATAACCTGTACGTACAGTGTATTACTGAAACCCGGGGTCATAGCCTATACGTACAGTGTATTACTGAAACCCGGGGTCATAACCTGTACAAACAGTGTATTACTGAAACCCAGGGTCATAACCTGTACAAACAGTGTATTACTGAAACCCAGGGTCATAACCCCCACCCTTCATGTACCCTACCCCCCGTGTACCCCCACCATCCATGTACCCCTACCATCCATGTACCCCTACCCTCTATGTACCCCCACCCTCCATGTACCCCACCCCCGTGTACCCCCACCCTCCATGTACCCCCACCCTCCATGTACCTCACCCCTCGTGTACCCCCACCCTCCACGTACCCCCACCCTCCATGTTCCCCCACCCTCCATGTACCCCACCCTCCATGTACCCCCACCCTCCATGTACCCCCATCTCCATGTACCCCCACCCTCCATGTACCCCCATCCTCCATGTACCTAACCCTCCATGTACTCAACCCCTCGTGTACCCCCACCCTCCACGTACCCCCACCCTCCATGTACCCCCACCCTCCATGTACCCCCACTCTCCATGTACCCCCACCCTCCATGTACCCCCACCCTCCATTAACCCCACCCTCCATGTACCCCCACCTTCCATGTACCCCCACCCTCCTTGTACCCCCATCCTTCCACGTACCCCCACCCTCCATGTACCCCCATCCTCCATGAACCCAACCCTCCATGTACTCAACCCTCCATGTACCCCCATCCTCCATGTACCCCCATCCTCCATGTACTCAACCTTCCATGTACCCCACCCTCCATGTACCCCACCCTCCATGTACTCCCATCCTCCATGTACCCCCACCCTTCATATACCCCCACCCTCCTTGTACCCCGCCCTCCATGTACTCCCATCCTCCATGTACCCCCACCCTTCATGTACCCCTATCCTGCATGTACCCCCACCCTCCATGTACCCTGTCCAAAAACTACTGACATGTGCCAAGATTAACTATGTTGACAATTACCCAGTGTGCGGTACATGTATCTCATATCAGATAAGATACGAACACTTTTATAGGCCAACGGAAACACGCAGAAGTTCGTCAAAAAACATTGTCTAGTCCAGACCCAGACAGGACGACAACCAGGAAGGTGCTTCCCTGCTTCCGAGCCTGTATTACATGCATACATGATTTAATGGGAAATTGGGCCTTCCATCGTGGAACATGCTTGGAATGATTTTACATTAATTATGAAAAAAAACTCGTTTGTCGCTATTCTGGAAGGTTTGTGTGACATACACGCAGTAGTATCACGTGGTCCAGGCTGTGGCAGTGTGACGGAGCTTCAACCTGTCGTTATTCTCATCCTATATGAGCACAACCTTCATCTGACTTTGGTTGAGGACAATAACACCAGGAAAGGAAACACAACTCATACCTGTTAATAATTTACCTGGATCATGTTATATCCGATAAGTTCGTACATCACACGCTTGGGACAGATACGTCTATTATATAGATTTGTAGATATGTATAGAATGTGTAGACACTTATCGCCCGATTTTTTTCCAACATTTAAAATTTTGTATAACTTGTGAAGATATACGTTACAATTAAGGAAGGCCCGGGAGGATACCTCTATCAGATCTCACGATTAATCGTCAAGTGCTACATCGCTTATGATGGTAGGTCTCTTTCTAATTTGTAATCGGTGTTCACGAACAAGACGTTTACAACGCGCTTCACATCGTAATGTACAAACTGCTCACAGCAGCTTTACCAATCATAAGGGGCTGCTCCGATTTGGCCCTGAACATGAAGTAATCTGAAAAAAACTAAAGATTAAAAGCAGAAAAAAGTCTTTATTATAGATAGGCAGCATTCTATACAATACATACGGCTGTACTTCTCCATCGCTTTTAACTCGCCCCATCAATAAGTTGTAGACTTTGCACTTTTTCAATTTTTTCAGGAAACTTTCAAAATATATATTTAGAATACTTTTAGGTAACATGCAGCATTGCATCACAGAGCATGTACTTCTATAATGGTTTCCCTCATACACACAAATAAAGGAATGTGTGGCGAACTTATTTCAGGTAAATTTACTTCAGTGTTAGTTAAATAAAAAAAAATTGTTCACATATTTTTTCAGAGAAGGAACTCGTCGTCCATGAAGTATTGGTTGGCCTGGTCCACCCAAAAACTACTGGACATATATTTCTGGCATTCTTGCTGGCACGGTTCCACGCATGTAGTGCATGTCCACACTGAAAACAGGTTGTTTCCGAATATCAAGAACATCAATAGTACCACAAGGAAAAAAGACGAGTACATCCATACTCGGAACATCTCTTGACCATGACTGTGATACTTTATATGAAATGGAACTTCTGCCAACTCCGTAGTTTCCATTTTTTCCCCTGTCTCTGCTTCTGGAGTGCCCTTTTCGGCGATGGCGAGATGGGGTGTCTTTATAGTACAAAGAACATTCATCAATTGGCGGGAGATGTAGCGATTCTCGAGTTCCCGCCAGTAGGTCAGAGCTCGACAGAACGCCATATTCTCTATGTAGTCTTCCGTATCCGGCGCCATCTGAGGGAAATAGCCAACGAAATGATAGATTACATGTACGCTAACATGGGACTCTAAACTACATGTAACAACGCTGTCAAGAATGCTTAAATCCGAAAACCGTTTGAAAGGATCAACTTAAGCTAAGTATAACTTTTATTACAACGACAGGTGTTGTTTTGAATGTTGAAGGAAAATCAACGTGTCGTCGATGGAGAAACACCTTACCCAACAGACATCTCCTCCCCTGCCACCAGCGCCTCTCGAACCCATGTTCTGTGGGAGAGTTCATAAACACTAGCCATGACAGCGTTCTAGTGATCACGACTACCGAACAACCAAAATTTTGTAAAATTTCAAAGCGAACTCTGCCAAAATTCTGGTTTCTAATTTACCAAACAGATTTTTAGATTTAGGTTGAGAATGCTAACAACCTTATTTACAGACATGTCGATGATAAACCAACAAGCCCGTACTTGTCTTATGAATTGGTGTCTAATTAAATGTCCCTGTTCGTCGTCGTCTCGACATCTGCGCCTCGATTGGCATGTCGGCGCCACTAAGGCGATAGGATGACAGCGCATATATATATGGCACTGCAAGTGTTCGGTTTTCAATTGAGTTCTTCGGAATTCCGGGCATGTTTGGAACAATGCTGCACGATCAATTCAATGTCTTGTAATCCAATGGAACACCATGTCCCTTAAAGTCAGTACCTAATTGTACGTACGTCACTAACTCTACTGGACTCCTCAGCAATCATAAACGGTCTACAACATTACTCTGTACAATAAACGGTGCCGATTACGTTTTAGTAACAAACATATGTATAAAGCAGTTGTCAAAATATACCTTGTCAATCTGTTTAAATGTAATGTCTTAATGTATATTTGCATTTTGTATCATAATGATTAAACATATTGAATGTAATTGACAGAAAGCATGGATCCCTAAGATGCATGGAATTCCATGTTTCGACAAAGGGTGATTATAGTGTTCTCTAAGAAGATACTTGTATACAGAATGATTACTCAGAAGGCTATACAATGATGAGACAGTGTTTCGTGAAATACCCTAAGTGGACCTTCCAGTCTTCGGGATAAAGTTAAAACATAATACTTACATGTTCTGTGTGTTGTGTCTGAGCTGTCAACAAACAAGGCGTCGTTAGGATGACGATCTATTATGACGTCACAAAATTGTGACGTAACTACAGTAGCAGCAAGTCACGTTACACTTGTGTACATTATCGCACATTCTAATAGCGTTTAAAACGAAAGTATTAAAAATATTTCAGTTTATTGGTAACGTGTACATATGGAATTTGAATATGGAAATAGACATTGCACAAAGTTTACGGTAAAGTACAAACATAGTGCAGGTAATTTTTAATGATAGCACTATTTAATCTATTATTTATCTTAATCATTTTACCTTGGACTTATCGATACTGATGTAAAATAAACAGAAATTGAAATAAAAGCATTAGGATGAATTTTGCAGTTCACAGGAAATTAAAATAAATGGACCCGCCTGTGGTCTTGGCATAACGTTAATGTTGCGGGAAGAAAGGCAAAGCGAAGGAACTTCATATTTGAATGCATTGTATATCAAATATAAAATATGTACATAGGACACTTACAAAATATTAATATTACAGCTCATAACACCATGTGCCCTGCCACACAAACAAACATGGAAATATGTAGCGGGACTGGACTGGGTCGATCATCGGTGTCCAGGTAGCTCAATTTGTAGAGCATCCGGCTAGTGTTCGGATGTCCCGGGTTCGAACTCCGGCCTGGCCGCTACATTTTCTCCTTTCCTGTTACAAATAGAACAAATGATGCACTAAACATTCATATTGAAATAATGCATATATCTGCAACAGCTAAGCAAGGAAGATATTTAGTGTTTGTTATAATTGTATTTCACCGTTAGTGTCATTAATGAAGGACAAGGTCGCAAAGATAAATACTTACGAAACTAAAGCTGTCTATATCAATTGCGCTCAGATACCGCTTCTATCTAACTTACAGAAGACCAGTGCACCCTACTGGTGACAAATATGCAAAGTAATCAAGAATCTGGTTGAATGAGACTACCGTGACGAAGGATTTTGGAAACACAGTATTCGACTACATGACTACAATTGCGCGTACAGGTAACCGGAAAAGAGCTGCGCTCTTAGTTTAAATTGCTGATGTATTCCCCAACCGTCCGCTTACCTACAGTCTCACTTCAGAAGTGTACCGATCTGACGGTACACAATGGCCATCTTTTACACAATTATAACATATGTATGGCCCATTTCCGTACAATTTATGTACAGATAAGTGTTTTGATATCTCCCTCCCGTCCCTGCCACCGATGTTAGTTGTCCATCATCACACTATGCTCTATCCCTCCCCCCTTCCCCACCGCGGGGGACGCTGTCTGGGAGCTAAGCTCTACAAGAGATATCACTGGGTGCAACATTTCACTTTTATTTATGAAATGTTATTAATCATATATAGTTATCTTGGAATTGACACGAATATCTGTAGCGAGCTCACCGTGTAATGTTTTTTACCGGTGAGGGTTGAGGCATTCAGGCTACCATTATCACAGTAAGAATGATGTAGACCTAATGGTTGATTTTACAATAAAGATTTATCTATCTAGCAATTCCACTTGTTTTGATTCCAACATCTGTTTGTCATTGATGATCATTATTATTCCCCACTCAGCAAAGTTGGCGGGTGAACTGGAGGTCCTTCCCTTCGTGGTTTGGGAGAATTGTTTCTGCCTTCTAAAGATGGATCAAACCCTCACGAATTGGTGATGAAGCTCGGCCTGCTGTACTGCGTGAATCTATAACGTATGTCGAAGTTAACTACGCCTCGGTGTCTTATGGAATATTACGTACTGAACGTTGGAGATGTTTACGCTACAGTGACGTATAACATAATTTATTACATAATGCGTTTGATTTTCCTTAACTATACGCATAAGGCACGTTTTTGAATTGTTACCCGACTCTCTATGTAAATGTAAATTAAGTAATTTCGGCTGTTGGCCGGTTAATATTTTTGACTGTTGATAGGCGAGGAACATCCGCACGCGCACAAACACCCAAAGATTACGATGAAGCGTCTTTCTGATTGTGATTTGTAAACAGTATCTCTAGCAACGCCTAGATTCGAAGTCAGAAAGTTTAGAAGAAATCTCCAATCAGGGTTTGTTGTATCTAATTGAAAACAGGGATTTAGCTACCAAATAAAATGTCATAAAAGGATCTGTATGAATTCTTACAGTGTACTGCGCGACCAAAGGAACGTCAACTTTGGAGTTAGAAATGCACCAAAGTTGGAATTAATAGTGATTCTAAGTATGTTTTAGTGATTATGTAATAAAATAAGTATATCATGAGTGTCTGTGCAATAGTTCAGAATATTTGACCCGAGGTACTGGTAATCGCCTGATGTTTTATTCCGGCCTCGTGCAATAGAACAGCGGTCGATTACCAGTAACTCGGGTCAAATATAAATATTCTGGACTATTGCACAGACATTCATGATATATTTGTATAATAACGTATGCTGAAGTTGTTTACGCTTCAGTGACTTATAATAGTATATAACGTATGCTGAAGTTGTTTACGCTTTATATCTTATAACAGAATATAACGTATGGTGAAGTTGTCTACGCTTCAGTGAGTTATAATAGTATATAACGTATGGTGAAGTTGTCTACGCTTCAGTGAGTTATAATAGTATATAACGTATGGTGAAGTTGTCTACGCTTCAGTGAGTTATAATAGTATATAACGTATACTGAAGTTGTCCACGCTTCAGTGACTAATAACAGAGACTTGAGAATTAGTTACTGTCTATATGTATTTGGACATCCCGTGTGTATAGCACATTTTCAGACCTCCCAAAACGTCTGAAAATGAGCTATACACACTAGGGGATGTCCAAATACATGTAGACTGTAACGAATTCTCAAGTCCCTGTGTGACTTACATTGTATAACAGTATATAGGTCTCTGTAACAGATTATCATTACGTATGCTGAAAAGTCAGATAACCATAACCACAAAGCATAACTCCAACCCCCACGATCCACATACAGGTGTTACATAAAATGACGTTGGAGAGTCAAACTTTTGACAGCCTGAAGACAATGTAATCCTCCAATATAATGAATCCTACAGGATAATGATTTTGGTGCTTTTCAGAACTTCAGACGTGTGTACACCACATCCGGACAGAAATAAATGCCATTGGTTAAATTAGAACAATGTACCTAGCTTCGAATTTTGTACTAGAGATTGTTTCCTTCATGAACTTAAACATTGGAAAGTTTAAACTTAATATTGCAATCAGCATACAGAAACAGTCCTGAATAAGGTTATTTAGATGAAAATTCTCACTGATTGAATATTGATTTGTCATTGTTATAACATACAGTTTACTAGCCAACGAAGTTTACTCCACCACTATCTGTCCCTTCATTCGGTGTGGGAGATTATTGTACTGGTGTGTATATCGTATTGATAAACTAAAAAAGGTCAACAAGTTTCTTACAATACCATTCTCGCTATATGTGTCAGCACTACACACCGACCTGTCATAACTAGCCCTACTCCTGTCTGAGATTGGTCCGGTATGGTAAGGTCATACAGCATCAAACAAAGGCCAGCTACATGGACATGGAACATCCGTACGCGATAATAGATAACCAAATAAATGTGTATTCGGAAGTGGTTTCTTCACTTTTAACTATAGATAAATCAATTCGAGGTTCGAAGATAGGCGTTGATATTAATACTACAGACGAGTACAGGGGAAAATGCCACTCAGCACGCGCCAAACTCGGTCTTGCACGCCAAATATCAGGAATAAGTAAGGTATTGAATTAAAGTATGCCCTTATCTTCGCTTGTCGTACATAAATATTGACATCGCTTTCAAAAGGGAACATTCAATCTATAGAATTTGTGGAATGTTCTCAAAGCTTTAAACTTTTTATTGTGAGAGCTTGTTGCGGTGAACACGTGTAGCGACCATGCGGTTATCTATGTTAAATTTAGAAATGCTCGTACGTACAGTCTATAAATATGCTACTGTGGGATACATTTGATATTAAAGAATGCTAATATTAGTTTTGATACCTAAACGATAAGATAAAGCTCCCACTAATTACTCGTCCTGCCGAGCGAGATCTCTTGTTTCTGCATTTCTCTTGGGATATTTCAGAGATTAAATGCGTGAAGTTAGCGCGTCACGACGTTGGCCCTCGGTCGTGACCTTTAACACCTTAACATGGCCGTTAGAAGTATCAGGACGTACAAAAAAACGGATCCAAGCAACGTCATTCCAGAAATAACCAACGAACTTAGGTTTTCATATTGAAATAGCAGCATCAAGCTCAACATAGGTATTGTATTTACTCAACGTCGAACCGTAAACTGAAAGTATATCACTGTAGAGTAATATTTACGGGAAAGCAGGTATCCCACAATGCCAACATCGAGGGGGGGGGGGGGGGGGGGGGGGGGGGGGGGGGAGGATCACACGTCAAATTGTTCAGCTACCTCAGCAGGAAAAGCTTTTCAGATAACTAAAGTTGGCCGATATAATCTACTTTTTTCCCTAATTGGAAGAGAATAAGTATGGGTGTACCTGCCTTCATCGTCCTTAACTGACTTTTTTTTAAAAGGACATAAAACATCATACGTACGATATTGTATTAGTCCACTGATCAGAAAGCAACAGTTCGTATGTTTAATTTACACTGATGAGTCTAAAGTCTTTACGCACAATCTATCTTACTATTTAAACGGACTTTTAGGTCATTTTAACAAATGTTTGTACGTTGAAAGATATTGGTTTCGAGTTCATTTTCATAATAATACCATGTATTTCTGTTGCCGTTTCAAGACAATTCAAAAGGTTATTTACTACATTGTATATCTCATTAATTCGCATTTAAGTGTTGGAGAAACACCGAAAACAGTGGCATAGTTGATAGTAAGATGATGGATTGTTCGAGGTCCGTTATGTTTTATTATCTTGACTATTCCACAGTTTGAGGTGTTCCTCATACTTAAAACACGGTGTCATAAAACTTGACTATTACACGGGTGTATTGTTTAACGATTCCACTGTTCAAGGTAAACCTTTTTGACCAATCAGACTGGCCGATAACGTACACTTGTTGGGTTATTAACAGTCCCGTTTACAGTTTGGCCCTCGCCACCACACCAAAAGCGTGGTTGATATAAGTTGTTTTTGTAATCATATTTAAAATAGTTTTCATTAATGCCGTTATAAACCAATGGGTACGAGGGTTTTGTTTTAACTTCATGTATTGATAATATGTACATGCACAAACTGATATTAATAAAGGCTTCCTTCTACTGCACAGACTGTGAAATTCAGGATATCTATAGATTTGCCTTACGCGAGAGAATGGGTGAAGTGGTAATGTTCAGAGTGTTTTGGATTCGCTTTCAAAGCTGGATAAGCCCATTAAGTTCCACCATTTCTTAAAACAGGAAATGTCTGTATTACAAGTCAATATTTAATTATCTTCATGACAGGCATCGAATAACTGCCGTTGTCTGTATGATAACAATACCTGGTTAAAATCTATCTTACTTAATGACCAAGGGAAGTCTACCTACACATTGTCACGTTCCTAAGACTGAGGAATCATGCTGCCTGATACTGACTGTCACCTTGAGATTACCGTTTGTTTATATCGGATTCGTACTCCTCACACAAATCATTAAAAACAACGGTTGATCGTGACTGGCCTTATTTATAAACAACGGTTTATTGCGTCTGGCCTTATAAGCAACGGTTTATCGTGACTGGTTTTATAAACAACGTTTAATCGTGGCTGGCCTTATAAATAACGGTTTATCGTGACTGGTCGTATAAACAACGTTTAATCGTGGTTGGCCTTATAAACAACGATTGGTCGTGACTGGCCTTATAAACAACGGTTTATCGTGGCTGGCCTTATAAACAACGGCTGGTCTTGACTGGCCTTATAAATAACGGTTTATCGTGATCATTACTTGCCTTATAAACAATGGTTAATCGTGACTGTCCTTATAAAAAACGGTTTTTTTAGACTGGCCTTATCAACAACGGTTGATAGTGATTGGCCTTATTATCGTGACTGGCCTACTGCTCCACCAAACCTTCATTACAACGTTTTAATTTACATTGAATCAGAGTTGCCTTCGTATTTTACTAGTGTGATTCAAAATACGTTCCGACAAATTATATATGAACGTCCACTCCTGAAAAAAAAAGAACATATTGTTCAACTACAGTACCGATTTCAAATTTAAGAATAGCCCTCTTTATTGTCTAATTGAGACTGTCTTTTCCAGGAAAGGCGATTTGGCGATACAGTTCTATGGCTGTGAGCTACTATGTAGTGTATTTGATAAAACACAATACGAGGGCCAAGGTAAATATCCGAACGACCATCAAAATCTACCGACAGACTACTGGTACTAAATCCCCAGTCTCCGGGAATTAACTACTGTCATCTGTTGGACGACTTACTATTTTGTTTTCAAGTGAAGTTGAATTCATCAAATATCTAATCAAAACAGATATAGACCTTCCCCTAATGGTTTGCCTATCACGACCGCGTTGATTGTGATAGATATCGAGATATCATGATTTACGATGATATATTACTGAGTCAGATGAAACAACGTCAGATTGTTGAAAGTGTAGGAGAGGTTTATCATTGGCATTGTATCTCATCAGGAAACCATCGGTCGACATAAAGTTACATGTATGTTAATTTGAATATTTGGTTTTTCAGGTGCCACTACTCCGACTCTCATTTAGAGAACGTGATCTTTGATCTAGATTAACACCAATGTTGTCGTCAATAAATTAGAAACCTACTCTTCCGGAAGTTATTGTCTTATCCGCTTTGCATTATGTCAATGGTATCCGTATTAATATATTTTTGTTTAAATTTGACAGCCACTTTTTATTACTGTTTTGTTTACATGTCGTTATTCTTGTTGCTGTGTACAGAGTTAGTTTGAACACCGAGTTTTAATTACATAGTGTAAATCATGACTATGATACAAATATAGATTACACAAAGTCTTTACATAGTTATTTAACACGAGCTTTAGCGAGTTAGTTGGAAATTAACTAACGACAGTGAAAAAAATACCATATACAATAACCACGAGTGTCAACCAATCAACATTCATGTACAGTTTTTACCACGTGTGGTATAAAACTGAACGTTATTCCACAGTTGTAATTAATATTTTTGGAGTCGAATAACACCAACCTATTATCATGATCTTAGATTTTTTCTTATCTGGCTATGTACATAGAAGCGTTATTGGGGATGGATTGACTGGCGAAACGAAATTCTATCAAGAATTCTGCGAAAAACTATGTTCGGAAAATACAAAAAAAATATTTGGATATTTTCTTATCTAGATTGCAAAGTTACTCACTCAGTTTCAAAGCAGGTCTTTTATAGAAACAAATTAAAATAGTTCTCCGTTTAGTTTGTTAATTATCCAGATGGGTTAAGATGTACATTTTATTTTGTCATCTTATGATTATCTGTTCAATGACGATAGTGATGTCAAACTTGAAAACTAAACTTTAATTTCAGTTATATGTCGTAGCTTGAAACAATATAGACATTCTTTCAACTTTCAAATTTCTTTATTCAATCTCTTTACAAAAGTTCAATTTATAGAGAAACATATTTACAACATTCAACAAATACAATATATAAGGAGGACAAATTATATAACTTTTTTAAACAGAACTTTGATCAATTTACATAAATTTCTTAATGTTTTGATATTTGTAGAGTTCATTAGCTGTGAAAATTTTATAATATTTGGTATCGTATAATAGTATTTATTAATATATAATTTTCTTTCCAGAGTCAAAAATGGGCATTTTAATAGATAATGAAATTCATCACCGATGTCATTGGTATCACAATAAGGACAAATTCTATTTTGATAATTTACGTTATTCCATCTACCAGTTTCCACAATGAGTTTATGATTACTTGTTCTAAATCTACACATCAAAATTCTGTCGTTGTCACTTAATATATCAAAATATTTTTCAAAATTACACCTTTTTTATATATTCTATAACAGACTGACATCGATGAATTAAAAATGTCATTATTCCATTTTTGTAAAAATTGATCACAATATCTGCTTAACTTGAGCTTTAACCCATTGTGGGTTCAAATTATTATATTTACATTCTGTGTTGCATTTTCCTATATGTCGTTAGTAAACCAAATTGTATTCATGAGACTGTATACTACAATTTACAGTGATTCGATCAGTGGAGGAATACAGTTCCAGGTGTTGTAGGTTTAACAATGGCCGCCAGTTACTTTCGGCCTAGAGATCTTTCGAATGCTAGCATTTATTAACAGAAGCCACAACAAAAAATAAAGAAATGTCACAAGTTATGAGAGTATAATTTTATAATACTAAAAATGTAGTCAACACGAAATTACTATAAGCGCCATTCTTGATCTATACGAAATTATCAAATTGTCAATGTCGCCACACTCACAGGGGCTCGTTTCCAAATTTTCAGAAATGAAAGACACGACAACATTAAAAGTCCAGTATTTATAAAAACAAAATCTTGTAAAAAAAATCGGGAGTATCGACATAGTTTCCGGTTGTGTATGTATATGCCTACTGGATTTTAATTTTGTGATTATTCACTGATAACAAAGGCCTACCTTACAAAATCGAGCCCCTGTGAAGTTGAAAATCGTCTGCTAAGTTAGCGACACTGATGTGACCGGTTAGACTGGAATCTGTTTCGAACGAAATATCCTTGGAATCGTTTTCACCTACTATCAAGACAACTTTCATTAAGACTTAAGAGCTGTTATTCTTCTGAAAATAACGTAAATCCAGTCAATACCAGAAACATAAACTTGTGTTTCCGAGGAATCGAGTCTGTCCTGTGCAATGCCCGTTCAACGCCGCATCACTTCTAAATCTTAATCGTACATCATTGCGCATAAAAACGGTTTCGATTTTAAACAATCAGAAATTATGTAGTTATGAACAATTTGACGATGCCTACACACGTATATGAAATATAAAATAAAGCCAAATTTGTGCAAAAACCACTTTATGTGTTTGCTATTAATAACGTCATGAGGGACTATATCATTTCTTCTAGAAATTTCGCTGTTCAGGTATTTGAACTTGATGACGTCAGTGATAGGGTAAGCGGCAAATTTAAACGCGTCATAACCTACAGTAAATAAAAAATCTTTATGAATGTAAATATAAGCATTGAACTGTTACCAAATGGTAGTATACAGTCGATACGAATACAATTTGGGTGACAGATAAATATTTCATGTCGCCCTAACGGGCGACATTCTATTTATCTGTCACCCAAATTGTATTCATATCGACTGTATACTACCATTTGGTAACAGTTCAATGCTTAAATGGAATTGAGAATTCCATATATACATCAGACCACAATCATTTAAAATATTTTGTATAAAACTTAAGTATGGAACAACTCTATTTTCATTAATAAATACATGATACAACATATTATACATTACAACATTCAATTTACTTTCTTTTGATATAATCATATTTGACCAATAATTAATCATCTTTATTTCTATGTCAATTACAAGTGGTTTTGTACCCAGTTCGCAATATACCATGTAACTTGGTGTACTTTTTTTCAAACCTAATAGTAATTTACAAAATTTTAAATAAACACGCTCAATTGATTGTATATTTGTAAAACCCCATATCTCACAACCGTCTTCAGGGTGTATAACAACAGAACGAAAGATAGAGATTGACAATTGTTTTGTTACGATGGCACTTAATAAGAAAATCAAAGGTACCCTGCAGGGACGTGTCTAGTTACTGTGGAACCTAAGACAGTACTATTGTGATTGATGTGTTAGGTAAACCCTGGAGGGACGTGTCTAGTTACTGTGGTACCTAAGACAGTACTATTGTGATTGATGTGTTAGGTAAACCCTGGAGGGACGTGTCTAGTTACTGTGGTACCTAGGACAGTACTATTGTGATTGATGTGTTAGGTAAACCCTGGAGGGACGTGTCTAGTTACTGTGGTACCTAAGACAGTACTATTGTGATTGATGTGTTAGGTAAACCCTGGATGTCTAGTTACTGTGGTACCTAAGACAGTACTATTGTGATTGATGTGTTAGGTAAACCCTGGATGTCTAGTTACTGTGGTACCTAAGACAGTACTATTGTGATTGATGTGTTAGGTAAACCCTGGATGTCTAGTTACTGTGGTACCTAAGACAGTACTATTGTGATTGACGTGTTAGGTAAACCCTGGAGGGACGTGTCTAGTTACTGTGGTACCTAAGGCAGTACTATTGTGATTGACGTGTTAGGTAAACCCTGGATGTCTAGTTACTGTGGTACCTAGGACAGTACTATTGTGATTGATGTGTTAGGTAAACCCTGGATGTCTAGTTACTGTGGTACCTAAGACAGTACTATTGTGATTGATGTGTTAGGTAAACCCTGGAGGGACGTGTCTAGTTACTGTGGTACCTAAGACAGT
The DNA here is from genome assembly GCF_902652985.1 of Pecten maximus. Taxonomy (NCBI): domain Eukaryota; kingdom Metazoa; phylum Mollusca; class Bivalvia; order Pectinida; family Pectinidae; genus Pecten; species Pecten maximus. The sequence continues at coordinate 37,276,238 of NC_047025.1, forward strand.
ACTATTGTGATTGTTGTGTTAGTTAAACCCTGGAGGGACGTGTCTAGTTACTGTGGTACCTAAGACAGTACTATTGTGATTGATGTGTTAGGTAAACCCTGGATGTCTACTTACTGTGGTACCTAAGACAGTACTATTGTGATTGGTGTGTTAGGTAAACCCTGGAGGGACGTGTCTAGTTACTGTGGTACCTAAGACAGTACTATTGTGATTGGTGTGTTAGGTAAACCCTGGATGTCTAGTTACTGTGGTACCTAAGACAGTACTATTGTGATTGACGTGTTAGGTAAACCCTGGATGTCTAGTTACTGTGGTACCTAAGACAGTACTATTGTGATTGGTGTGTTAGGTAAACCCTGGAGGGACGTGTCTAGTTACTGTGGTACCTAAGACAGTACTATTGTGATTGATGTGTTAGGTAAACCCTGGAGGGACGTGTCTAGTTACTGTGGTACCTAAGACAGTACTATTGTGATTGATGTGTTAGGTAAACCCTGGAGGGACGTGTCTAGTTACTGTGGTACCTAAGACAGTACTATTGTGATTGATGTGTTAGGTAAACCCTGGAGGGACGTGTCTAGTTACTGTGGTACCTAAGACAGTACTATTGTGATTGATGTGTTAGGTAAACCCTGGATGTCTACTTACTGTGGTACCTAAGACAGTACTATTGTGATTGGTGTGTTAGGTAAACCCTGGAGGGACGTGTCTAGTTACTGTGGTACCTAAGACAGTACTATTGTGATTGGTGTGTTAGGTAAACCCTGGATGTCTAGTTACTGTGGTACCTAAGACAGTACTATTGTGATTGACGTGTTAGGTAAACCCTGGATGTCTAGTTACTGTGGTACCTAAGACAGTACTATTGTGATTGATGTGTTAGGTAAACCCTGGAGGGACGTGTCTAGTTACTGTGGTACCTAAGACAGTACTATTGTGATTGATGTGTTAGGTAAACCCTGGAGGGACGTGTCTAGTTACTGTGGTACCTAAGACAGTACTATTGTGATTGTTGTGTTAGGTAAACCCTGGAGGGACGTGTCTAGTTACTGTGGTACCTAAGACAGTACTATTGTGATTGATGTGTTAGGTAAACCCTGGAGGGACGTGTCTAGTTACTGTGGTACCTAAGACAGTACTATTGTGATTGATGTGTTAGGTAAACCCTAGGAGGGACGTGTCTAGTTACTGTGGTACCTAAGACAGTACTATTGTGATGGATGTGTTAGGTAAACCCTGGATGTCTAGTTACTGTGGTACCTAAGACAGTACTATTGTGATTGATGTGTTAGGTAAACCCTGGATGTCTAGTTACTGTGGTACCTAAGACAGTACTATTGTGATTGATGTGTTAGGTAAACCCTGGAGGGACGTGTCTAGTTACTGTGGTACCTAAGACAGTACTATTGTGATTGATGTGTTAGGTAAACCCTGGATGTCTAGTTACTGTGGTACCTAAGACAGTACTATTGTGATTGATGTGTTAGGTAAACCCTGGAGGGACGTGTCTAGTTACTGTGGTACCTAAGACAGTACTATTGTGATTGGTGTGTTAGGTAAACCCTGGATGTCTAGTTACTGTGGTACCTAAGACAGTACTATTGTGATTGATGTGTTAGGTAAACCCTGGAGGGACGTGTCTAGTTACTGTGGTACCTAAGACAGTACTATTGTGATTGATGTGTTAGGTAAACCCTGGAGGGACGTGTCTAGTTACTGTGGTACCTAAGACAGTACTATTGTGATTGATGTGTTAGGTAAACCCTGGAGGGACGTGTCTAGTTACTGTGGTACCTAAGACAGTACTATTGTGATTGATGTGTTAGGTAAACCCTGGATGTCTAGTTACTGTGGTACCTAAGACAGTACTATTGTGATTGATGTGTTAGGTAAACCCTGGAGGGACGTGTCTAGTTACTGTGGTACCTAAGACAGTACTATTGTGATTGGATGTGTTAGGTAAACCCTGGATGTCTAGTTACTGTGGTACCTAAGACAGTACTATTGTGATTGATGTGTTAGGTAAACCCTGGAGGGACGTGTCTAGTTACTGTGGTACCTAAGACAGTACTATTGTGATTGGTGTGTTAGGTAAACCCTGGATGTCTAGTTACTGTGGTACCTAAGACAGTACTATTGTGATTGATGTGTTAGGTAAACCCTGGAGGGACGTGTCTAGTTACTGTGGTACCTAAGACAGTACTATTGTGATTGATGTGTTAGGTAAACCCTGGAGGGACGTGTCTAGTTACTGTGGTACCTAAGACAGTACTATTGTGATTGATGTGTTAGGTAAACCCTGGAGGGACGTGTCTAGTTACTGTGGTACCTAAGACAGTACTATTGTGATTGATTGTGTTAGGTAAACCCTGGAGGGACGTGTCTAGTTACTGTGGTACCTAAGACAGTACTATTGTGATTGATGTGTTAGGTAAACCCTGGATGTCTAGTTACTGTGGTACCTAAGACAGTACTATTGTGATTGATGTGTTAGGTAAACCCTGGATGTCTAGTTGGTACCTAAGACAGTACTATTGTGATTGATGTGTTAGGTAAAACCCTGGATTGTCTATTACTGTGGTACCTAAGACAGTACTATTGTGATTGATGTGTTAGGTAAACCCTGGAGGGACGTGTCTAGTTACTGTGGTACCTAAGACAGTACTATTGTGATTGATGTGTTAGGTAAACCCTGGATGTCTAGTTACTGTGGTACCTAAGACAGTACTATTGTGATTGATGTGTTAGGTAAACCTGGAGGGACGTGTCTAGTTACGTTGTGGTACCTAAGACGTAACTATTGTGATTGATGTGTTAGGTAAACCCTGGAGGGGCCGTGTCTAGTTACTGTGGTACCTAAGACAGTCTATTGGATTGATGTGTTAGGGAACCCTGGATGTCTATTACTTGTGGTACCTAAGACAGTACTATTGTGATTGATGTGATAGTGGTGTGTAGGTAAACCCTGGAGGGACGTGTCTAGTTACTGTGGTACATAAGACAGTACTATTGTGATTGATGTGTTAGGTAAACCCTGGAGGGACGTGTCTTGTTACTGTGGTACCTAAGACAGTACTATTGTGATTGGTGTGTTAGGTAAACCCTGGATGTCTAGTTACTGTGGTACCTAAGACAGTACTATTGTGATTGGTGTGTTAGGTAAACCCTGGATGTCTAGTTACTGTGGTACCTAAGACAGTACTATTGTGATTGATGTGTTAGGTAAACCCTGGAGGGACGTGTCTAGTTACTGTGGTACCTAAGACAGTACTATTGTGATTGATGTGTTAGGTAAACCCTGGATGTCTCCTTACTGTGGTACCTAAGACAGTACTATTGTGATTGATGTGTTAGGTAAACCCTGGATGTCTAGTTACTGTGGTACCTAAGACAGTACTATTGTGATTGATGTGTTAGGTAAACCCTGGATGTCTAGTTACTGTGGTACCTAAGACAGTACTATTGTGATTGATGTGTTAGGTAAACCCTGGATGTCTAGTTACTGTGGTACCTAAGACAGTACTATTGTGATTGATGTGTTAGGTAAACCCTGGATGTCTAGTTACTGTGGTACCTAAGACAGTACTATTGTGATTGTTGTGTTAGGCAAACCCTGGAGGGACGTGTCTAGTTACTGTGGTACCTAAGACAGTACTATTGTGATTGACGTGTTAGGTAAACCCTGGATGTCTAGTTACTGTGGTACCTAAGACAGTACTATTGTGATTGGTGTGTTAGGTAAACCCTGGATGCCTAGTTACTGTGGTACCTAAGACAGTACTATTGTGATTGATGTGTTAGGTAAGCCCTGGATGTCTAGTTACAGTTGATGTTCCGTTGTTTAGTACCGTCGAGTATTCAATTGTGAAGAATTGATCTTAATTCCTTTTTTTTTCGTCATTTTTTTTAATTTCTTATTCGCTGTTACTTATTGATAATTTATTGATGCCTCTTTGTTTATACTTACATTATTTTGTTTATACTTATTTTGTTTTGACTTATTTGCTTATACTTGTAAATACTTATTTGTTTATACTGATTTGTTACTACTTATTTGTTAATACTTATTTGTTTGTACTTGTTTGTTAATACATGTAATTATTCGGTATCCCTAATTTGTTATTGCTTATTAAGCAGGCGAGCTCTGTTCAGTAAAATATATCAATCAAGTGTGTCGATCAATGTTAGAATAGCAATTTAGATATATAATTTTGTCAGGTAGCCTTAGAACGTTCAGTCGAAATAATCTAATAAGAAATAAGTTATGACAAATAGGTAATATGCAATTAAAGCTTTTTGATAAGATAAATAAACGGATTTATGAACCTGAAAAATTGACCGAAAACAGAAGACTATACTAGTTTTATCATAAAATAACTGTTTTTATTTTTAATAATCATGCAGTATATATGTATAGACTTGGATATGTATTGATAGAGACTGATTTGGGAAGCATTTGTAAATAATTCATAATTAATCTATTTTTAGAAACACCCACTTAACCAGCATTTTTACCAGCTTTTTTTGCACGGCCGGTCAAATTGGCCCTTTTATCGGGAATCACGTAACACTATTTTAGCCTATCAGAGATTTTCGAAAAATGGATCTATGATAGTAACAAATAAGTTAGATAGGCGGTAACTGAAATGTACCTTAATTCAAGGGCTTCCGTAGCTAGATGATATAGTATGAGTACGTCGTATATGTTGTATGTATACACTACAACACTACAGAGTTTGATACATCTGTCGTTATAACAGACTCGTAAATCGTTCGATGTAACACAAACACAGTTTAAGAGGTTATTGACTCCTTTTTACAAATAACAACAGACAATACTCCTTAAAACTAAGGTCCGTTATCTGGTTTCAGTGAATTCGGCACCAAATGTATACCTGTAATGAAATATCTTGCACTGCATCAATTATTTGTCTGTGGTAGCGTTAGTGACAGGTAGCGGTGACCTGCAGACCCAGTTTAACTCGCTCAATTACCTGTGGTATACAGTGATTAATGTCTACACTCTTACTCTCCCTCGGCTTCTAACTTAGCGCCGTCTCCGATTTCTGTGAAATTCAACGGCCCGCAAATGTTTCTCTCGCACAACCTCTCAGCCAATCAAACTTCATGGCTGATCACTCGTAACCCAGGAATGGCCAATCGCATGCGATCATGCAAAAGTTGTAAAATATAATTCGACGAATGATAAATCTGTCCTGTTCTGCACAATGAAAATCTTTAACACAACATACTGACATTTCACTTTGAATGGCTTTCTGCAATTGATGCCACAAAAAAACCTATCCTAATCTTTTGATCATTCTAAAAAAAAAGAAATAAAAGCTCCTGCTAGTCGTAATTAATTTACAGATACGGTGGTGAAGATCATCCTATGAGTTGTCTCCCGTGCGTGTTAATGCGACTCCGTTTTACCGTGGCCTTCTGTCATAGATCTAGGTTGACGGTAAGTGCCTGGTTCACAGGCTCATTTTGTTTATGGCTGTTGACCTAGTCATACGTTCGGACATTCGTAAACACAGGCACATTGGAAGTGTTACGCTACCTGCGTAGGACTGACCACGGTCATCAGTCTCCTCTCGCTCTAATTATGAGTTATGAAATGATACTATAAACATTTATAGTAAAATATTTGTTTAAATGTAGTTCAAACGCCACAGAGGAAAGGGCTGTAGTACATTCTAGTTGACCACAACGTGTGTCAGAGTGTTTATTTATCTAACATTCATTATCAACTATTGATTGCAGAAGAAACAAGAAAATTCCGACGACGAGGACGACGATACCTACGACGACTTCGACTTTAGTGCTCCGGACCACAGTGACCTCTCAGATAGTGTAGGTGAGGACAGTTCCAGGAACTCAGGTTCCACTGCCAATACGATGGAGCTCCAGGCGGTTATTCCGACAGATATTTCCAAGGACCAGTTACAAAACGGCAAGGACCCTCCACGAGACAGTCCAGATGCCGAGAAGAACTCTCTGTTGTCAGAGAAAGTAGACGATATTGACGACATTCCTGACCGCTACCCAGACGAAGACGATATCAAACTTCCAGTAGAGAACTGGGGTAACAAGGCCGACTACCTGTTAGCTGTGATTGGTTACTCTGTAGACCTCTCCAACGTCTGGAGATTCCCGTATCTGGCCTACAAAAATGGCGGCGGTAAGTACCTTAAACCTCTCTACAGGCTGAAAACGAACATGTTATGATTGTAAATGACTAGTGAAAAATATCATTTCATCATTGTAACAAAAACATCTTACATTTTAATCGTTCAGTTAAATAAAATCACCGATTAAAGCCTTATCACAAATAGTGTAAGTGAATATCACTATCAGTCTATAACCACATCACCATCCGTTTATAACCTCATCACTATCAGTTTATAACCACATCACTATCAGTCTATAACCACATCACCATCCGTTTATAACCTCATCACTATCAGTTTATAACCACACCACAGTCAGTTTATAACCACATCACTACCATTTATAACCACATCACTGTCAGTTGATAACCACATCACTGTCAGTTCATAACCACATCACTGTCAGTTTATAACCACATCACCATCCGTTTATAACCACATCACTGTCAGTTGATAACCTCATCACTGTCAGTTGATAACCTCATCACTGTCAGTTTATAACCACATCACTATCATTTTATAACCACATCGCTATCAGTTTATAACCACATCACTAACAGTTTATAACCACGTCAAGTTCAGTTTATAACCATATCACTGTCAGTTGATAACTACATCACTGTAAGTTTATAACCACATCACTACCATTTATAACCACATCACTGTCAGTTTATAACCACATCACTGTCAGTTTATAACCACATCATTGTCAGTTTATAACCACATCACTGTCAGTTTATAACCAATCCACTGTCAGTTTATAACCACATCACTGTCAGTTTATAACCACATCACTGTCAGTTTATAACCAATCCACTGTCAGTTTATAACCACATCACTGTCAGTTTATAACCACATCACTATCAGTTTATAACCACATCACTGTCAGTTTATAACCACATCACTGTCAGTTTATAACCACATCATTGTCAGTTGATAACCACATCACTGTCAGCTGATAACCACATCACTGTCAGTTTATAACCACATCACCATCCGTTTATAACCACATCACTGTCAGTTGATAACCACATCACTGTCAGTTTATAACCACATCGCTGTCAGTTGATAACCACATCACTGTCAGTTTATAACCACATCACTGTCAGTTGATAACCACATCACTGTCAGTTTATAACCACATCACTATCAGTTTATAACCACATCGCTGTCAGTTTATAACCACATCACAATCAGTTTATAACCACATCACTATCAGTTTATAACCACATCGCTGTCAGTTGATAACCACATCACTGTCAGTTTATAACCACATCACTGTCAGTTTATAACCACATCACGGTCAGTTTATAACCACATCACTGTCAGTTTATAACCACATCACGGTCAGTTTATAACCACATCACTACCGTTTATAACCACATCACTGTCAGTTTATAACCACATCACTATCAGTTTATAACCACATCACCATCCGTTTATAACCACATCACCATCCGTTTATAACCACATCACCATCCGTTTATAACCACATCACCATCCGTTTATAACCACATCACTGTCAGTTTATAACCACATCACTGTCAGTTTATAACCACATCACGGTCAGTTTATAACCACATCGCTGTCAGTTGATAACCACATCACTGTCAGTTTATAACCACATCACTGTCAGTTTATAACCACATCACTGTCAGTTTATAACCACATCACTGTCAGTTGATAACCACATCACTGTCAGTTTATAACCACATCGCTGTCAGTTGATAACCACATCACTGTCAGTTTATAACCACATCACTGTCAGTTTATAACCACATCACTATCAGTTTATAACCACATCACTGTCAGTTTATAACCACATCTATGTCAGTTGATAACCACATCACTGTCAGTTTATAATCACGTCACTTTCAGTTGATGTCCAGACCATTATAAGTTAAGAATTGAATGTATATCACTGTGAATTGATAACATGATTACTGTTATCTAATTACCTATTTTTCTTCTTTCTTAGTATAACTGCTTGTAAACATTTTAACTAGAAAAGTTTGCTACTATTGTTAACTTGATACGGAGATGTATTGATGGAACTGTTTATTTCATACCGTTGATGTACTTTTACATTGCAATGTTTACCTACAATGGATTTTTTGTATTGTACGATATAAAAATTGACATACAATATTCGCTACAAATAAACGTCCGAGACTTTGATATCAGTGGAGTTTATGTAGTGTTGTATCTACCGAGGTCTGGGAATGTCTTTGATATCTTGAGGTAACCTTGAGGTAACTATGTAAATATCTTATAATGTCATTTTATACTTCAAACTTAATATTAGATAATGATATCCGAATTCCAGCCACTTCAATTCAATAACACTTTTAAACATTCATTCAGGGCGTCATGTAGATTCGATTAATGTTCCTCCTTATTTCAAATGCGAACACCAGTGAATAATGTAAAATGATGATAACGAAAAGAACTAGATAGAAAGGAAAGGATATCGTTTAAAGGGAGTACAAGAGGACATTTGTAGGCCCGCATAGAACATTTGTAGGGTAGTATAGAACATTTGTAGGGTAACATAGAACATTTGTAGGGTAGTATAGAACATTTGTAGGGTAGTATAGAACATTTGTAGGGTAGTATAGAACATTTGTAGGGTAGTATAGAACAGTTGTAGGGTAATAGAACATTTGTAGGGTAGTATAGAACATTTGTAGAGTAGTATAGAACATCTGTAGGGTAGTATAGAACATTTGTAGGGTAGTATAGAACATTTGTAGGGTAACATAGAACATTTGTAAGGTAGAATAGAACATTTGTAGAGTAGTATAGAACATTTGTGTGTAGTATAGAACATTTGTGTGTAGAATAGAACATTTGTAGGGTAGTATAGAACATGTTGTAAGGTAACATAGAACATTTGTAGGGTAGTATAGAACATTTGTAGAGTAGTATATATAACATTTGTAGGGTAGTATAAAACATTTGTAGGGTAGTATAGAACATGTTGTAAGGTAACATAGAACATTTGTAGGGTAGTATAGAACATTTGTAAGGCAGAATAGAACATTTGTAGAGTAGTATAAAACATATGTAGGGTAGTATAGAACATTTGTAGAGTAGTATGGAACATTTGTAGAGTAGTATAGAACATTTGTAGGGTAACATATAACATTTGTAGGGTAGTATAGAACATTTGTAGGGTAGCATAGAACATTTGTAGGGTAGTATAGAACATTTGTAGGGTAGTATAGAACATTTGTAGGGTAGTATAGAACATTTGTAGAGTAGTATAGAACATTTGTAAGGTAGTATAGAACATTTGTAAGGTAGTATAGAACATTTGTAGGGTAACATATAACATTTGTAGGGTAGTATAGAACATTTGTAGGGTAGTATAGAACATTTGTAGGGTAACATATAACATTTGTAGGGTAGTATAGAACATTTGTAGGGTAGTATAGAACATTTGTAGGGTAGTATAGAACAGTTGTAAGGTAGTATAGAACAGTTGTATGGTAGTATGGAACATTTGTAGGATAGTATAGAACATTTGTAGGGTAGTATAGAACATTTGTAGGATAGTATAGAACATTTGTAGGATAGTATAGAACATTTGTAGGTAGTATAGAACATTTGTAGGGTAGTATAGAACAGTTGTAGGTAGTATAGAACATTTGTAGGATAGTATAGAACATTTGTAGGGTAGTATAGAACATTTGTAGGGTAGTATAGAACATTTGTAGGATAGTATAGAACATTTGTAGGGTAGTATAGAACATTTGTAGGGTAACATATAACATTTGTAGGGTAGTATAGAACATTTGTAGGGTAGTATAGAACATTTGTAAGGTAGTATAGAACAGTTGTAGGGTAACATATAACATTTGTAGGGTAACATATAACATTTGTAGGGTAGTATAGAACATTTGTAGGGTAGTATAGAACAGTTGTAAGGTAGTATAGAACAGTTGTATGGTAGTATAGAACATTGTGGGTAGTAGAACTAGAATAACATTGGTTAGGGTAGTATAGAACATTTGTAGGGTAGTATAGAACAGTTGTATGGTAGTATAGAACATTTGTAGGGTAGTATAGAACATTTGTAGGGTAGTATAGAACATTTGTAGGGTAGTATAGAACAGTTGTAAGGTAGTATAGAACAGTTGTAAGGTAGTATAGAACATTTGTAGGGTAGTATAGAACATTTGTAGGGTAGTATAGAACAGTTGTAGGGTAGTATAGAACATTTGTATGGTAGTATAGAACATTTGTAGGGTAGTATAGAACAGTTGTAGGGTAGTATAGAACAGTTGTAGGGTAGTATAGAACATTTGTAGGGTAGTATAGAACATTTGTGTAGGGTAGTATAGAACATTTGTAGGGTAGTATAAGGTAGTATAGAACATTTGTATGGTAGTATAGAACATTTGTAGGGTAGTATAGAACAGTTGTAGGGTAGTATAGAACATTTGTAGAGTAGTATAGAACATTTGTAGGTAGTATAGAACAGTTGTAAGGTAGTATAGAACATTTGTAGGGTAGTATAGAACATTTGTAGGGTAGTATAGAACATTTGTAGGGTAGTATAGAACATTTGTAGGGTAGTATAGAACATTTGTAGGGTAGTATAGAACAGTTGTAAGGTAGTATAGAACATTTGTAGGGTAGTATAGAACAGTTGTAAGGTAGTATAGAACATTTGTAGGGTAACATAGAACATTTGTAGGGTAGTATAGAACATTTGTAGGGTAGTATAGAACATTTGTAGAGTAGTATAAGAACATTTTATGGTAGTATAGAACATTTTGTAAGGGTAGTATAGAACATTTGTAGGGTAGTATAGAACATTTGTAGAGTAGTATAGAACATTTGTAGGGTAGTATAGAACAGTTGTAGGGTAGTATAGAACAGTTGTATGGTAGTATAGAACATTTGTAAGGTAGTATAGAACATTTGTATGGTAGTATAGAACAGTTGTAGGGTAGTAATAGAACAGTTGTAGAGGTAGTATAGAACATTTGTAGAGTAGTATAGAAACAGTTGTAAGGGTAGTATAGAACAGTTGTAGGGTAGAATAGAACATTTGTATGGTAGTATAGAACAGTTGTAGGGTAGTATAGAACATTTGTATGGTAGTATAGAACAGTTGTAAGGTAGTATAGAACATTTGTAAGGTAGTATAGAACATTTGTAGGGTAGTATGGAACATTTGTAGGGTAGTATAGAACATGTGTAGGGTAGATGGAACAGTTGTAGGGTAGTATAGAACAGTTGTAAGGTAGTATAGAACATGTGTAAGGTAGTATAGAACATTTGTATGGTAGTATAGAACATTTGTAAGGTAGTATAGAACATCTGTAAGGTAGTATAGAACATTTGTAGAGTAGTATAGAACAGTTGTAAGGTAGTATAGAACAGTTGTAGGGTAGAATAGAACATTTGTATGGTAGTATAGAACATTTGTAGGGTAGTATAGAACAGTTGTATGGTAGTATAGAACAGTTGTAAGGTAGTATAGAACAGTTGTATGGTAGTATAGAACATTTGTAAGGTAGTATAGAACATTTGTAGAGTAGTATAGAACATCTGTAAGGTAGTATAGAACATTTGTAAAGTAGTATAGAACAGCTGTAAGGTAGTATAGAACAGTTGTAGAGTAGTATAGAACAGTTGTATGGTAGTATAGAACAGTTGTATGGTAGTATAGAACAGTTGTATGGTAGTATAGAACATTTGTAGGGTAGTATAGAACATCTGTAAGGTAGTATAGAACATTTGTAGAGTAGTATAGAACAGTTGTAAGGTAGTATAGAACAGTTGTAGGGTAGAATAGAACATTTGTAGGGCAGAATAGAACATTTGTATGGTAGTATAGAACATTTGTAGGGTAGAATAGAACATTTGTAGGGTAGTAAGGATCATTTGTAGGGTAACATAGAACATCTGTAGGGTAGTATAGAACATCTGTAGGGTAACATAGAACATCTGTAAGGTAATTGAGAACATTTGAAGGGCATCATATAACCTGAATACCATACAATATCAATAGTGTACCATAGAAGATTTCTAGGGTATCATTTAACATTGGTAAGTTACCCTAGGGCACCATTGAACATTCATTTGGTACATTAGAACAATAGAAGTGTTTCATTAAACATAAAGAATGCTACCTTAGAACATCTGTAGAGTACCTTCGAATATCAGTAGGGTATCATTCAACATGGGTAAGGTACCTATACACATATGTATGGTATCATAGAACATTATTACCTTAGAACATCAGAAGGATCCCTTAAAATATACTAGTATGTTTGCCACCTTAGAACATTTGTAGGGTACAATAAAACATATGTAAAATATCATACAATATCTGTAGGGTAGTAAACAACATCTAAAGGGTACATAGAACTTATGTGTAGGGTTCCATAGAACTTATGTAGGGTACCATATAACTTCTGTAGGTTACCATAGAACTTCTGTAGGTTACCATATAACTTCTGTAGGTTACCATAGAACTTCTGTAGGGTACCATAGAACTTCTGTATGGTACCATAGAACATATGTAGGGTACCATAGAACTTCTGTAGGGTACCATAGAACTTATGTAGGGTACCATAGAACTTCTGTAGGGTACCATATAACTTCTGTAGGTTACCATAGAACTTCTGTATGGTACCATAGAACTTCTGTAGGTTACCATAGAACTTCTGTAGGGTACCATAGAACTTATGTAGGGTACCATAGAACTTCTGTAGGGTACCATAGAACTTCTGTAGGGTTCCATAGAACTTCTGTAGGGTACCATAGAACTTATGTGGGTTACCATAGAACTTATGTGGGTTACCATAGAACATATGTGGGGTACCATAGAACTTCTGTACGGTACCATAGAACTTCTGTAGGGTTCCATAGAACTTCTGTAGGGTACCATATAACTTCTGTAGGGTTCCATAGAACTTCTGTAGGGTACCATAGAACTTATGTGGGTTACCATAGAACTTATGTGGGTTACCATAGAACATATGTGGGGTACCATAGAACTTCTGTAGGTTACCATAGAACTTCTGTAGGGTACCATAGAACTTCTGTAGAGTACCATAGAACTTCTGTAGGGTACCATAGAACTTCTGTAGGGTTCCATAGAACTTCTGTAGGGTTCCATAGAACTTATGTGGGTTACCATAGAACTTATGTGGGGTACCATAGAACTTATGTAGGGTTCCATAGAACTTATGTAGGGTACCATAGAACTTCTGTAGGGTACCATATAACTTCTGTAGGCTACCATAGAACTTCTGTAGGGTACCATAGAACATATGTGGGTTACCATAGAACTTCTGTAGGGTACCATAGAATTTATGTAGGGTACCATAGAACTTCTGTAGGGTACCATAGAACTTATGTGGGTTACCATAGAACTTCTGTAGGGTACCATAGAACTTCTGTAGGGTACCATAGAACTTCTGTAGGGTTCCATAGAACTTCTGTAGGGTACCATAGAACTTCTGTAGGGTACCATAGAACATATGTTTGGTACCATAGAACTTCTGTAGGGTTCCATAGAACTTATGTATGGTACCATATAACTTATGTAGGGTACCATAGAACTTATGTAGGGTACCATATAACTTATGTAGGGTACCATAGAACTTATGTAGGGTACCATAGAACTTATGTAGGGTACCATAGAACTTCTGTAGGGTACCATAGAACTTCTGTAGGGTACCATATAACTTCTGTAGGCTACCATAGAACTTATGTAGGCTACCATAGAACTTCTGTAGGGTACCAAAGAACATTAGTAAGGTACATTAGAACATATGTAGGGTACCATATAACTTATGTAGGGGTACCATAGAACTTCTGTAGGGTACCATATAACTTCTGTAGGGTACCATAGAACTTCTGTAGGGTACCATAGAACTTCTGTAGGGTACCATAGAACTTCTGTAGGTTACCATAGAACTTCTGTAGGGTTCCATAGAACTTCTGTAGGGTACCATAGAACTTATGTAGGGTACCATAGAACTTATGTAGGGTACCATATAACTTATGTAGGGTACCATATAACTTCTGTAGGGTACCATAGAACTTATGTAGGGTACCATAGAACTTCTGTAGGGTACCATATAACTTATGTAGGGTACCATAGAACTTATGTAGGGTACCATAGAACTTCTGTACGGTACCAAAGAACATTAGTAAGGTACATTAGAACATATGTGGGATACCATAGAACCAATTGTATACTAGAACATGAACTAGATATTGTATGAAGTATACATTGATACAATAGGTTTACTGGTTAATATTTGTTCCATGTACATGATCAAAAGTCCACACATTGTTCACTATGTACCATATGCACTATGTGCTATTTACTGTAGGTAAGTCTGAATAGTCTGAACAGATTTTGTTTTCCCTAAATCATGTTTACTTAGACAACGAATTCCTCTTTTACACAAAATACCGATATTCTTATCATTTATTAATAATCTAAAGATGAAACGTGAGTATAATATGAAAGGTTTGTTTCAGGTGCGTTTATCATTCCATATTTCACTGTATTACTGCTGGGAGCCATTCCCGTATTTATGATGGAACTTTCCATGGGCCAGTACACACAAGAGGGACCTATAGGTGTCTGGAAAATGTCTCCGATTTTTAGGGGTGAGTATTTCTAAGGGGAAATATTCGATGTTTTCAGGGTTCATGATTTTGAAAAGTAAAACACCCGAGTCCCCTATTTGATAACGTAACGCAAAATGTGTTTGCTCTCGATTTCCAAATTATTATGATATCAAACCATTTACCGAACATTTAGCTGGCACTTTTTAATATGAAAATTCCGAAAAATTTTGTGGGTAAGGTGTCTGGCGTGAGAAGATTAGCACTCGGTAGGGATACCACACATTCATACATTATCCCGTAAGGTAAGTGCCTTGCTGAACATTTATAAATCCTCTTTCACCTGTAACACTGCAGAAAGTGTCTATCGGACAATCTTATCAGAATCAGGAGAGTAATGCACCAAACCAGATCTCTGAATGAAACAGATTCAACGTGTAGATAGAGAAATAGACAGTACTGTTAGATGTGGATTTCGGAGATATGGCTTAGAGTGTGTTTACGGATGTTGATGTGTGTAGTTAAACAGACTTAGTATAAAATAGTTCGGAGGGTCAGTATTACTGATATATAAGACGGTAGTGTCCATTACTTTACATTATATTACACAGACTAAGTATAAAATAGTTGGGAGGGTCAGTATTACTGATATATAAGACAGTGGGTACATTACTTTACATTATATTACACAAACTAAGTATAAAATAGTTCGGAGGGTCAGTATTACTGATATATAAGACAGTGGTGTCCATTACTTTACATTATATTACACAGACTAAGTATAAATAGTTCTGAGGGTCAGTATTACTGATATATAAGACAGTGGTGTCCATTACTTTACATTATATTACACAGACTAAGTATAAAATAGTTCGGAGGGTCAGTATTACTGATATATAAGACAGTGGGTACATTACTTTACATTATATTACACAGACTAAGTATAAAATAGTTGGGAGGTTTAGCATTACTGATGTGTCCATTACTTTACATTTATTCTGTATGTACTGATGTTCTGGTTAAATCGTAATACGGTTTTACAGAAGTGTTAATATATGCAGATATGCCTTATATCATTTTTAAACAATAACACACTTTCACAGAGTTATCAAAGACATTCATTGAACACTTTCTGTTGTGAGACCATCATACAATACGGACCATTTTTCAGTGTCCTGTTTTATTGAAGTGTCGTTAATTAATAATGCCGATTAAATGATATGATTTTTTATGTTTGTCAAAATTTCTTCTCGCTGTCATTAATATAAGATAGTGGCAATAGTAAGTTTTACCTATAATACTAAACCACAAGTATCAGGGTATATGGTATCGTTTAAGATATACACAATCAATGATCTGTATCCAGTATACCCGACCGGGAAGTTATACACAGTGGACGGTGTGTATCCAGTATACCCGACCGGGAAGTTATACACAATGGACGGTGTGTATCCAGTATACCCGACCGGGAAGTTATACACAATGGACGGTGTGTATCCAGTATACCCGATCAGTAAGTTATACACAGTGGACGGTGTGTATCCAATATACCCGATCGGGAGCTATACACAATGGACGGTGTGTATCCAGTATACCCGATCGGGAGCTATACACAATGGACGGTGTGTATCCAGTATACCCGATCGGGAGCTATACACAATGGACGGTGTGTATCCAGTATACCCGATCGGGAGCTATACACAATGGACGGTGTGTATCCAGTATATCCGATCGGGAAAGTTATACACAATGGACGGTGTGTATCCAGTACACCCGATCGGGGAGTTATACACAATGGACGGTGTGTATCCAGTATACCCGATCGGGAAGTTATACACAATGGACGGTGTGTATCCAGTATACCCGACCGGGGAGTTATACACAGTGGACGGTGTGTATCCAGTATACCCGACCAGGAAGTTATACACAATGGACGGTGTGTATCCAGTATACCCGATCAGGAAGTTATACACAATGGACGGTGTGTATCCAGTATACCCGACCGGGAAGTTATACACAGTGGACGGTGTGTATCCAGTTTAACCGATCAGTAAGTTATACACAATGGACGGTGTGTATCTAGTATACCCGACCGGGAAGTTATACACAATGGACGGTGTGTATCCAGTTTACCCGATCGGGAAGTTATACACAATGAACGGTGTGTATCCAGTATACCCGACCGGGAAGTTATACATGTACACAGTGGACGGTGTGTGTCTAGTATACCCGACCGGGAAGTTATACACAATGGACGGTGTGTATCTTGTATACCCGACCGGGAAGTTATACATGTACACAGTGGACGGTGTGTATCCAGTATACCCGATCGGGGAGTTATACATAATGGACGGTGTGTATCCAGTATACCCGATCAGGAAGTTATACACAATGGACGGTGTGTATCCAGTATACCCGATCAGGAAGTTATACACAATGGACGGTGTGTATCCAGTATACCCGATCGGGGAGTTATACACAATGGACGGTGTGTATCCAGTATACCCGACCGGGAAGTTATACACAATGGACGGTGTGTATCCAGTATACCCGATCAGGAAGTTATACACAATGGACGCTGTGTATCCAGTATACCCGACCGGAAAGTTATACACAATGGACGGTGTGTATCCAGTATACCCGACCGGGAAGTTATACATAATGGACGCTGTGTATCCAGTATACCCGACCGGAAAGTTATACGCAGTGGACGGTGTGTATCCAGTATACCCGACCGGGGAGTTATACACAATGGACGGTGTGTATCCAGTATACCCGACCGGGAAGTTATACACAATGGACGGTGTGTATCCAGTATACCCGACCGGGACGTTATACACAATGGACGGTGTGCATCCAGTATACCCGATCGGGACGTTATACACAATGGACGGTGTGCATCCAGTATACCCGATCGGGAAGTTATACACAATGGACGGTGTGTATCCAGTATACCCGATCAGTAAGTTATACACAGTGGACGGTGTGTGTCCAGTATACCCGACTAGGAAGTTATACACAATGGACAGTGTGTATCCAGTATACCCGACCGGGAAGTTATACACAATGGACGGTGTGTATCCAGTATACCCGACCGGGACGTTATACACAATGGACGGTGTGTATCCAGTATACCCGACCGGGAAGTTATACACAATGGACGGTGTGTATCCAGTATACCCGATCGGGGAGTTATACACAATGGACGGTGTGTATCCAGTATACCCGATCGGGAAGTTATACACAATGGACGGTGTGTATCCAGTATACCCGATCGGGAAGTTATACACAATGGACGGTGTGTATCCAGTATACCCGACCGGGAAGTTATACACAATGGACGGTGTGTATCCAGTATACCCGATCGGGGAGTTATACACAATGGACGGTGTGTATCCAGTATACCCGATCGGGAAGTTATACACAATGGACGGTGTGTATCCAGTATACCCGACCGGGAAGTTATACACAGTGGACGGTGTGTATCCAGTATACCCGACCGGGAAGTTATACACAATGGACGGTGTGTCTCCAGTATACCCGACGGGGAAGTTATACACAATGGACGGTGTGTATCCAGTATACCCGATCAGGAAGTTATACATGTACACAATGGACGGTGTGTATCTAGTATACCCGATCAGGAAGTTATACACAATGGACGGTGTGTATCCAGTATACCCGACCGGGGAGTTATACACAATGGACGGTGTGTATCCAGTATATCCGATCGGGGAAGTTATACACAATGGACGGTGTGTATCCAGTATACCCGATCGGGAAGTTATACACAATGGACGGTGTGTATCCAGTATATCCGATCGGGGAAGTTATACACAATGGACGGTGTGTATCCAGTATACCCGATCGGGAAGTTATACACAATGGACGGTGTGTATCCAGTATACCCGACCGGGAAGTTATACACAATGGACGGTGTGTATCCAGTTTACCCGATCGGGAAGTTATACACAATGGACGGTGTGTATCCAGTATACCCGACCTGGAAGTTATACACAATGGACGGTGTGTCTCCAGTATACCCGACGGGGAAGTTATACACAATGGACGGTGTGTATCCAGTATACCCGACCGGGAAGTTATACACAATGGACGGTGTGTATCCAGTATACCCGATCAGGAAGTTATACACAATGGACGGTGTGTATCCAGTATACCCGATCGGGGAGTTATACACAATGGACGATGTGTATCCAGTATACCCGATCAGGAAGTTATACATAATGGACGGTGTGTATCTAGTATAGCCGATCAGGAAGTTATACACAATGGACGGTGTGTATCCAGTATACCCGACCGGGAAGTTATACACAATGGACGGTGTGTATCCAGTATACCCGATCGGGGAGTTATACACAATGGACGGTGTGTATCCAGTATACCCGACCGGGAAGTTATACACAATGGACGGTGTGTATCCAGTATACCCGATCAGGAAGTTAAACACAATGGACGTTGTGTATCCAGTATACCCGATCGGGAGCTATACACAATGGACGGTGTGTATCCAGTATACCCGACCAGGAAGTTATACACAATGGACGGTGTGTATCCAGTATACCCGACCGGGAAGTTATACACAGTGGACGGTGTGTATCCAGTATACCCGACCGGGAAGTTATACACAGTGGACGGTGTGTATCCAGTATACCCGACCGGGAAGTTATACACAGTGGACGGTGTGTATCCAGTATACCCGATCAGGAAGTTATACACAATGGACGGTGTGTACCCAGTATACCCGACCGGGAAGTTATACACAGTGGACGGTGTGTATCCAGTATACCCGACCGGGAAGTTATACACAGTGGACGGTGTGTATCCAGTATACCCGATCAGGAAGTTATACACAATGGACGTTGTGTATCCAGTATACCCGACGGGGAAGTTATACACAATGGACGGTGTGTATCCAGTATACCCGACCGGGAAGTTATACACAGTGGACGGTGTGTATCCAGTATACCCGATCAGGGAGTTATACACAATGGACGGTGTGTATCCAGTATACCCGATCAGGGAGTTATACACAATGGACGGTGTGTATCCAGTATACCCGACCGGGAAGTTATACACAATGGACGGTGTGTATCCAGTATACCCGACAGGGAAGTTATACACAATGGACGGTGTGTATCCAGTATACCCGACCAGGAAGTTATACACAATGGACGGTGTGTACCCAGTATACCCGACGGGGAAGTTATACATGTACACAGTCGACGGTGTGTATCCAGTGTACCCGACCGGGAAGTTATACACAATGGACGGTGTGTATCCAGTATACCCGATCAGGAAGTTATACACAATGGACGGTGTGTATCCAGTATACCCGACCGGGAAGTTATACACAATGGACGGTGTGTATCCAGTATACCCGACCAGTAAGTTATACACAATGGACGGTGTGTATCCAGTATACCCGATCAGTAAGTTATACACAATGGACGGTGTGTATCCAGTATACCCGACCGGTAAGTTATACACAATGGACGGTGTGTATCCAGTATACCCGATCAGGAAGTTATACACAATGGACGGTGTGTATCCAGTATACCCGATCAGGAAGTTATACACAATGGACGGTGTGTATCCAGTATACCCGATCAGGAAGTTATACACAATGGACGGTGTGTATCCAGTATACCCGATCAGGAAGTTATACACAATGGACGGTGTGTATCCAGTATACCCGATCGGGAAGTTATACATAATGGACGGTGTGTATCCAGTATACCCGACCGGGAAGTTATACACAATGGACGGTGTGTATCCAGTATACCCGATCGGGAAGTTATACACAATGGACGGTGTGTATCCAGTATACCCGACAGGGAAGTTATACACAATGGACGGTGTGTATCCAGTATACCCGATCAGGAAGTTATACACAATGGACGGTGTGTATCCAGTGTACCCGACCGGGAAGTTATACACAATGGACGGTGTGTATCCAGTATACTGTACCCGACCGGGAAGTTATACACAATGGACGGTGTAATGTTACAATCGTATTTAACTAAATCTCTTCCAAAACAGCGAAGAGTTATGGTAACCAAATTACGACTCACATCACACAATTTAGCAATCGAATCCGGAAGATACAGGAATATTGATAGACGTTTTAGATATTGTTTAAACTGTAATGTTTTAGATGTTGAAGATGAATATCATATTCTTCTTGTATGCCAGTGCTACGCTGATATCAGGAAAAAATATATCAAAAAGTATTTCTGGGATAAACCTTCAGTTTTGAAGGTTATTGAATTATTAAAATCAAACAATCTAAAGGAATTAAACTTGTTAGGTAAATATATTATTGAAGCTTTCAAGCGTAGAATTGTTTAACTTAATCCGTCAGTGTGTATCTTATTTCACATAAACACGGCTCTCTGACCGATCAGTAATATTTAATGTTCTCCTTCCGGACAGACCACTATTTATGGAATCTTAACAATAAAAATGTATGGTTTAATTGTTTATGATTCTGTTATTACATGGTTCTACATCTTATGTTCTGATTATGTAGATGAATTACAGAAAATATTGAATGTAATTTTTGTACGGATAATAGCTCTTAAGTAACATTCGTATATACATTGACTTAACTACATAATGTAATTTTTGCCATATTTTGTGTTCTTGTAAGTCATATTAGCATAGTTACTCCATGCCATATTTTGTATTATCGATGTTACAAATGAATTCTGTATATACTGATAGGCTGTATGGCCTAAAGTGAATAAAATTGAAATAAAATTGAAAATTGAAATCACAATTCTCGTGACCTTTTAATCCATACAGAAACATATACTACTGTCCATGTTTTTATTACCATATCTCGTCACCTTATAATCCAGACAGAGGTCTACTGTCCAAACCTTTAATCTCATATCTTGTCACTTTAAAATCCAGACAGAAGCCTATACTACTGTCCATGTTTTTATTATCATTTCCCGTCACCCCATTTTACAGACAGAAGCCAGCTTTTCATGCCTTTAATCTCAATTCTTGCTCATTGACAACATCATAGCATGGTTTATTTTTCCGTGGTATGTATCATCAGGTTCGTTTACTGCTACAAAGTCCCGATATGATAGAAATATAAAGAATACCTCAACTGTTTTAGGATTACTTGAAATGAATTTGGCGCATTGGAATAAAACGTATACATACCACAAAAGTAAAAAAAAAATAAAACTGCGATTTCATAAAGAAGATACTCCACTGTAAATAAGACTTCATTGGACATTTCCATCATAAATGCTTCTTTATTCGAGTTAACAAATTGTTGAATGTTGTGAAGTTAAATGCATCTTTCCAAACGAAAATGATATAAGAACCATTACGGAGAGTTTGTACAGACACGTGGCCATACGTTGGGTATAGACTATCATCACACCTTCCGCTACAGGCACACCTGACTTCACCGAGTCGGGCCAATTCTCACACTAATAATATCAGTTCAAAGACAACTGTAGACCGACAAGTGCTTGTTTATAGCCGAGCCTGAGTGAGGAGAGGCAAACATTTTGAAAGATTTACCAGCTACAAGGATAATGTATCGTGTATGTACTCCATTGTTCGCCTAGGTGAACAGACCGTCTTTAAGTGATGGCAATCAGTTAAGTAGACAGCGTTTGTTTCTGAGTCCTTGTAATAAATGATCACTTACTTGTTAAAACTTTCTTTAAAATAACTTAACAGGTGATAAAATTAACATGTGGCTTAATGAATTGTTAAATGGCAGCACTTGAGTACACAAGCGTTATGTGTTACCGGTAAAGTCTTCACAAACATTAGCAAATGATTCTAACATCAGTGATGTACACTTTCCGAATGTTGTCTTGTTGTTTCTCGGTGATCGTAGTTTTAATTAGTCACTGTTAATACGCCAGACAACAATATTGTAAAGAAACAAAGAAAAGACACCTGGCATTTCCCGTCAAATTAAGTCGCGGAATCGGTAATCAATTTTCTAACAAAAAAGCCACTAACCACAGTACACATCCAATACATGATAGATTTCCGTTCAGTGCATCCATAGTGAAAATTGTCATTGGAATAATTAATATAGGTCACTGCATGCCGGGAAAGAGAAAAAAAACTATTCTGAAAATCTTAATTACGATTATAAACACATGTGACTTGTGATCTGTGGAAGACAATTGAGATATGATTGTTATTTTAATTCATTAATTCGGTACGCCTCCTGTCTGATGGCCTATATTGTGATCTGTCTGTCTCTATTTCAGGTATCGGGTACGCCTCCTGTCTGATGGCTTATATTGTGATATGTCTGTTTCTATTTCAGGTATCGGGTACGCCTCCTGTCTGATGGCCTATATTGTGATATGTCTGTCTCTATTTCAGGTATCGGGTACGCCTCCTGTCTGATGGCCTATATTGTGGCATTTTACTACAATCTCGTCATAGGCTGGTCGTTCTACTACCTGTTTTCCTCTTTCTCATTGGTCCTACCTTGGGCCACTTGTTCTCATGAATACAACAGCGATAGATGCTGGCAGATTGACTGGGACACCAACAAGACATACCTGAATCGTTCATACGACGCCAACACTTCCGTGTCCTCAGCTTTCGAGTTCTATGAGTAGGTACATGTTGCGCAAACCATTTTAAGTGAGCGCTTGGTGCGTTAATATCTTTATTGCGGTTATAGATAAGTCAATATATGCATGGGAAACATGTTTATTACGGTTACAAACAAAGTCATTATATGCATGGGAAACGTTGCAACTAGAGTCATTATTGAGCATTAACTCTTCAAGATTTTTGTAATAATGTGAACATATTTACAACAAGTACTAGTCGTACAATATGTCATTGGTAATTGAGAAGGCATCACATTCCCCAAAACTAAAAACATACCCAAATATATGGCCACGTGATGGCAGAATCATATATATACAATGATTACACGATTGGTTAAAATGTACCTAAATATAGCGTTACTGATGTCAGATCACATTTCGGTTAGAGGTAGAATGATATTGCAATGAAAACGACTTGTTCATTTATATTAGGGACAATTTAAGCCCGATAAAACACGTGCGTTTGTCAAACACAAATCTCACGTGATACCATGTATGACACGAATTGTTATGTCAGTTTCTACCACAATCTAATTAAAATCAAGATGGTCATTCTCACTACGTTACATGAACATCTAACAACATCCCATATGGGGTCACGTTCTGATGACCTTTGAGATATGTGTATGTCACTTTCAGGGCGAATTGTCTATTTGTCGATGAAATTAAAGCAAACCATTTCGTCATAGCATGCATCTGAAGCAAACCATTTCGGCACATCATGTATCTAGCTATATGCTTTGTAGGACGAAATGACTTGAAACAAATTGACGGATGATTCAACCTATGCACTATAGTCATGCTAATTCGGACATATAAAATTCACTTCCAAGATTCTGGAAGTAGTCATTTGATTGCCTAATCCAAAAGGTCACCCTGACGTGACCTCTTATGGGATGCTGTTAAATGTTCGTGTAACGTAGTAATAAACATATTGGTAACATACTTTATAGATTACATTCCTTGGTGACCTTTGATGAATTATTAGTGTACTTACTTGATACAGGAGAGGGATGCTGGGGCTACATAAGAGTAAAGGGATAGGCGACCTAGGTCACATCAAATGGGAGCTGGTTCTCTGTGTTCTCCTCACCTTCATCATCCTCTACTTTAGTCTCTGGAAAAGTGTCAAGAGTGCTGGAAAGGTAAGCTTTATTCTAATTGTTTAAACTAGGGATTATAATATCGATATGTCATTGTTTATATTTGTGATAATAATATCGATATCTGATTGTTTTTTGTTCGTGATAATAATATCGATATCTTATTGTTTATAATCGCAATAACAATATTGATATATCATTGTTGAGACTCGCAATAATAATAACGATATGTCATTATTTAGACTCGCGATGATAATATTGATATCAGATTATTTAGATTCGTGATAATAATATCGATATCTCAATGTTTAGACTCGCGATGATGATATCGATATCTGAATTATAAGACTCGAGACGATAATATCGATATCAGATTATTTAGATTCGTGATAATAGTATCGATAATAGTATCTATATCTGATTGTTTAGACTCGCGATGATGATATCGACATACCATCCTTATTCTGAATGACGAGTTTTCATAAAACTTTTACTTCAGCATTTAACCAATAAATGCATTTACTTTCATATCACATCGCATCTGTTTATGATTTTACCTGTCCGCTTTGAGTAGAGACAGCCACTGTCACTAGTTATCAACACAGACATCGAAACATAAAACAATCTTTTGTTTTAACATGTGAACACAGCCAATCACAGATGACGTCATGAAAAATGCCGTCATATGCGATTGATTAATAGAATCTTAAGTGTAAAATTGTTTTATTGTTTGTATTATCCCAACATTAAAAAATGTTAGGAGAGGCTGAGCGGAAACGTAAAAAGAATACTTTTATCAAAATTAATAATACTGGAATATAGCTCTGTGAGCGTTAACAGTGTTTTTGTAAGAGGTTTACTCTAAGAGACTGTGTATACATATCGCTATACTATTATCGACCATAATTCCAATAAAATGAAAGTTAGATAATGTCACATGACAAACTTAGAGGAGAAGATTATTTTCTGCTTAAAATTGTTAGTGTACTATTTGTAATTTCAGTTCAAACAGTAATTTTCACTCGAATTCTTATCTAAACCTTATATACTATTTTATCCACATGTCGTGTGGCTTACGTTATATGATGTTTTACCCACAGGTCGTGTTATATACTGTACCTTATATACTGTTTTACCCACAGGTCGTGTGGTTTACCTTATATACTGTTTTACCGACAGATCGTGTGGTTTACCTGATATACTGTTTTACCCACAGGTCGTGTGGTTTACTTTATATACTGTTTTACCCACAGGTCGTGTGGTTTACTTTATACACTGTTTTACCCACAGGTCGTGTGGTTTACCTTATACACTGTTTTACCCACAGGTCGTGTGGTTTACCTTATACACTGTTTTACCCACAGGACGTGTGGTTTACCTTACATACTGTTTTACCCACATGTCGTGTGGTTTACCTTATATACTGTTTTACCCACAGGTCGTGTGGTTTACCTTATATACTGTTTTACCCACAGGTCGTGTGGTTTACCTTATACACTGTTTTACCCACAGGACGTGTGGTTTACCTTACATACTGTTTTACCCACATGTCGTGTGGTTTACCTTATATACTATTTTACCCACATGTCGTGTGGTTTACCTTATAAACTGTTTTACCCACAGGTTGTGTGGTTTACCTTATACACTGTTTTACCCACAGGTCGTGTGGTTTACCTTATACACTGTTTTACCCACAGGTCGTGTGTTTTTTACCTTATACACTGTTTTACCCACAGGTCGTGTGGTTTACCTTATACACTGTTTTACCCACAGGTCGTGTGTTTTTTACCTTATACACTGTTTTACCCACAAGTCGTGTGGTTTAACTTATATACTATTTTACCCATATGTCTTGTTGTTTACCTGATATACAATATTACTAAAAATGTCGTGTCATTTACGTTAATTACTGTTTTACCCACAAGTCGTGTAGTTTACGTCATATATTGTTTTACTCAGAGGTCGTGTGGTTTACCGGACCTACTATTTTACCCACATGTCGTGTGGTTTACCTTATATACTGTTTTACCCACAGGTCGTGTGGTTTACCTTATACACTGTTTTACCCACAGGCCGTGTGGTTTACCTTATACACTGTTTTACCCACATGTCGTGTGGATTACCTTATACACTATTTTACCCACATGTCGTGTGGTTTACCTTATATACTGTTTTACCCACAGGTCGTGTGGTTTAGCTTATATACTGTTTTACCCACAGGTCGTGTGGTTTACCTTATAAACTGTTTTACCCACAGGCCGTGTGGTTTACCTTATAAACTGTTTTACCCACAGGTCGTGTGGTTTACCTTATAAACTGTTTTACACACAGGTCGTGTGGTTTACCTTATAAACTGTTTTACCCACAGGTCGTGTGGTTTACCTTATAAACTGTTTTACACACAGGCCGTGTGGTTTACCTTATATAATGTTTTACCCACAGGTCGTGTGTTTTACCTTATACACTGTTTTACCCACATGTCGTGTGGATTACCTTATACACTGTTTTACCCACAGGCCGTGTGGTTTACCTGATACACTGTTTTACCCGACAGGTCGTGTGGTTTACCTTATACACTGTTTTACCCACAGGTCGTGTGGTTTACCTTATATACTGTTTTACCCACATGTCGTGTGGTTTACCTTATACACTGTTTTACCCACAGGTCGTGTGGTTTACCTGATACACTGTTTTACCCACAGGTCGTGTGGTTTACCTTATACACTGTTTTACCCACATGTCGTGTGGTTTACCTTATACACTGTTTTACCCACAGGTCGTGTGGTTTACCTTATACACTGTTTTACCCACAGGTCGTGTGGTTTACCTTATACACTGTTTTACCCACAGGTCGTGTGGTTTACCTTATATACTGTTTTACCCACATGTCGTGTGGAGTACCTTATACACTGTTTTACCCACAGGTCGTGTGGTTTACCTGATACACTGTTTTACCCACAGGTCGTGTGGTTTACCTTATACACTGTTTTACCCACATGTCGTGTGGATTACCTTATACACTGTTTTACCCACAGGTCGTGTGGTTTACCTTATACACTGTTTTACCCACAGGTCGTGTGGTTTACCTTATACACTGTTTTACCCACAGGTCGTGTGGTTTACCTTATACACTGTTTTACCCACAGGTCGTGTGGTTTACCTTATACACTGTTTTACCCACAGGTCGTGTGGTTTACCTTATACACTGTTTTACCCACAGGTCGTGTGGTTTACCTTATATACTGTTTTACCCACAGGTCGTGTGGTTTACCTTATACACTGTTTTACCCACAGGTCGTGTGTTTTTTACCTTATACACTGTTTTACCCACAGGTCGTGTGGTTTACCTTATAAACTGTTTTACCCACAGATCGTGTGGTTTTACCTTATAAACTGTTTTACCAACAGGTCGTGTGGTTTACCTTATAAACTGTTTTACCCACAGGTCGTGTGGTTACCTTATACACTATTTTACCCACAGGTCGTGTGGTTTACCTTATATACTGTTTTACCCACAGGTCGTGTGGTTTACCTTATACACTATTTTACCCACAGGTCGTGTGGTTTACCTTATATACTGTTTTACCCACAGATCGTGTGGTTAACCGTATACACTGTTTTACCCACAAGTCGTGTGGTTTACCTGATATACTGTTTTACCCACAGGTCGTGTGGTTTACCTTATATACTGTTTTACCCACATGTCGTGTGTTTTACCTTATACACTGTTTTACCCACAGGTCGTGTGGTTTACCTTATACACTGTTTTACCCACAGGTCGTGTGGTTTACCTTATACACTGTTTTACCCACAGGTCGTGTGGTTTACCTTATCTACTGTTTTACCCACAGGTCGTGTGGTTTACCTTATACACTATTTTACCCACAGATCGTGTGGTTTACCTTATATACTGTTTTACCCACAAGTAGTATGGTTTACCTTATATACTGTTTTACCCACAGGTCGTGTGTTTTTTACGTTATACACTGTTTTACCCACAGGTCGTGTGATTTACCTTATATACTGTTTTACCCACAGGTCGTGTGGTTTACCTTATACACTGTTTTACCCACAGGTCGTGTGGTTTACCTTATACACTGTTTTACCCACAGGTCGTGTGGTTTACCTTATCTACTGTTTTACCCACAGGTCGTGTGGTTTACCTTATACACTATTTTACCCACAGATCGTGTGGTTTACCTTATATACTGTTTTACCCACAAGTAGTATGGTTTACCTTATATACTGTTTTACCCACAGGTCGTGTGTTTTTTACGTTATACACTGTTTTACCCACAGGTCGTGTGATTTACCTTATATACTGTTTTACCCATATGTCGTGTGGTTTACCTTATACACTATTTTACCCACAGGTCGTGTGATTTACCTTATATACTGTTTTACCCACAGGTCGTGTGGTTTACTTTATACACTGTTTTACCCACAGGTCGTGTGATTTACCTTATATACTGTTTTACCCACAGGTCGTGTGGTTTACCTTATACACTATTTTACCCACAGGTCGTGTGTTTTTTACCTTATACACTGTTTTACCCACAGATCGTGTGTTTTTTACCTTATACACTGTTTTACCCACAGATCGTGTGTTTTTTACCTTATACACTGTTTTACCCACAGGTCGTGTGATTTACCTTATACACTGTTTTACCCACAGATCGTGTGTTTTTTACCTTATACACTGTTTTACCCACAGGTCGTGTGTTTTTTACCTTATACACTGTTTTACCCACAGATCGTGTGTTTTTTACCTTATACACTGTTTTACCCACAGATCGTGTGTTTTTTACCTTATACATGTATACTGTTTTACCAACAGGTCGTGTGGTTTTTACCTGATACACTGTTTTACCAACAACTCGTGTGGTTTTTACCTCATACACTGTTTTACCCACAGGTCGTGTGGTTTACTGCCACCATACCCTACCTCATACTCACCATTCTCCTCATTCGGGGTTCTCTACTGCCAGGAGCAGGAGACGGTATCAAGTACTTTGTCACTCCCAACGTTAGTCGGTTAGGCAACGTCCAGGTAATGATGCACCTGTTGGAATGTCTGAATCTATATAAGTAATGAATGTATACAGTGCTTTTTAAGATACCTGATTATTCCCTCATCGTTCTTAATTATTTACACATATTATCTTATTTACCACTTACTGACTAGATATTGTAAGACGTATTACTAAGATAGGTAAAAAAACAAAACAAAAATAAAGTTAGATTTTTTTTCTTTTGTTACCAACAACGACATGTACGTGTCATGCTTAACTGATTGATTAATAAATTATATATACACAAGGATGTTGTAGTTGTATCTGTCGAGTTTTCTCCAAGTATCCCATTAAATCAAATTGTTTTATACAGTAAAATTGATTTGAAAAATGAGCAAGACACCGGAACCCGGCCTTACTGTTTTAACCATTGTAGACAAATTATACTCTCCCAAGACCTATGATGTGTGATTTTGAATTACATTTAAATGTTTCTTATTTATTCTTTTATTAGTCCAATTATATTTTTTTGTATTTATTTTAATCTTTAAACAATTTTTTTGCTCTTTGCTTTTTGTTTTTGTTTTTTGTCTGGTTATTTCAAAGATTCAAATATCTGTAAAAATAAATATGCAATGTCAGTGTTCGGTGTTAATTTAACTACCGGTATAGGGTTTTTTAAAATCCATAAACTTAACGACAAAAACTATGGCGCGTTCCTCAGAATAACCTTGGTGGTATGGGCTCATTATTTCCGTAAGTGCACGGATCTGACATGATGTTTGGGTTTATTGAGGTTTCCTTGTGTTACAGGTTTGGATTGATGCGGCTGTGCAGATTTTCTTCTCCATAGGTGCAGGCTTTGGGACGCACATAGCCTACGCCAGCTACAACAAATTCCACAACAACTGCTTCAGGTGCGTCCGTCGAATCAATTCGATCTATTTAATTGGTTTCAATACGTGCCAAAAATATTTCAAGACAAAAATGTCATTTAATCTTTGCGATACCTTTCGGTTAACCACTACTTCCACGTCCTTTGCAGTCAAAAATTTCAAAATAGTGGTGATAGATTTAGCCTAGGTAGACGGCATATCTTATCTGTAAAAGTTTTAAAATGAAAATGTGTGCGGCCGACTGCTGAGTGTTCCTATCTGATGGCCTGGCATCACTCATCGATGTCGACGTATTTTCCTTCACCGCATTCTTCATCAACTCAATGTTACGTCAAGGTCATACACCTCCTTAACTTCAAACTAAAGAACAAACACGTTTGCTTGCAGAAATATGTATATGAAAATTACTTACACGTGCTTATTGCGATACTACATGTAATTGTGTTATGGTATTGTAACAGACCCATGAATAAACCAATCTCATTGTCCACCACCAAACCTGTACATGATTACATGGCATGTTAAACCAATCTCGTTGTCCACTACCAAACCTGTACACAATGACATGGCATGTTAAACCAATCTCATTGTCCACTACAAAACCTGTACATAATTACGTGGCATGTTAAACCAATCTCATTATCCACTACCAAACCTGTACACAATTACGTGGCATGTTAAACCAATCTCGTTGTCCACTACCAAACCTGTACACAATTACGTTGCATGTTAAACCAATCTCATTATCCACTACCAAACCTGTACACAATTACGTGGCATGTTAAACCAATCTCGTTGTCCACTACCAAACCTGTACACAATTACGTTGCATGTTAAACCAATCTCATTATCCACTACCAAACCTGTACATAATTACATAGCATGTTAAACTCAGGGTATAAATGTTACTAGTAATGAGAATTTTCTGGAATTTTTCTTCAAGTTAGATCTGATATTTTAATGGTGAAAGGATTGTACAAATATATTGTGACATTTTTATACCCATACTGAGTTAGATACAGTATAGCCAAATATTACCTTATCTGTATCATACAACTGCTCCTTCTTTCTAGAATCAAAGTGTTGTCATCACCTATGAGACAATGTAGAATACAAAGTCAAAACAGGTCGAACAAGATGTCAAAGAATGACTTGTGTGGTGCAATTGTCCCGTAAATAGAACATTTCATAATTTTCAATACTGGATTTCATAAGAATATGTGTACATTCTGAGCCCTGTCACTATCCAAATGAATTGAACAGTAACAGAGGTTACATAGAAAAACCATGGGGAATAAAGTCTGCCAGCAGTGTCTACCACCAGTAATCCAAAGGATCATACAAAAGACATACAAAATATTGACATCATTAATACAAATCGATACAGAAACTAATGCATACTTGTTCTCTCACCCGTATAACGAGATAAAGTTCTTATTTTGACATATAAACGTTTATCGATATAACACCATGTCGTTTTGTTTCTAGTTGTTTGTTTTCCTGGTTGTTGCAGAGATTGTTTGATCACGGCGGGAGTGAACAGCTTCACCAGTATATTTTCTGGGTTCGTGGTATTCACCTTTCTTGGCTACATGGCGGCTAGACAGAACAAAGATATCAACGACGTGGCCCAGGACGGTAAGTGTCACTGTATAGCAAATTAATCTCGTTAAACATAACGGGTACCGAGGGGAATGTTAGCTGCGTTTTGAGTAGTTCATAATTGATTTCCCAATTTCCTGGATGTACGAGGTAAAAACAGTAGTTTTTAAAGGATCTTCGTCAGATTGCCCAATTATTGCGAACAGAGCACATCTAATGTTTACGTTATACAACAAAACTGAGTTTCCAACTAATAACAATTTAGGTCAGTATAGGTCAATTAAGGTATATGATAGAAAAATAAACAAATATACACTATAAATTGATAAACAGGTGTGTTGATATGTTTATACTACCGACAGGGCCCGGACTGGTCTTTATTGTCTATCCTGAGGCCATCGCCACACTGCCTGGCTCTACAGCCTGGGCCATCATCTTTTTCTTCATGCTGGTCACCCTTGGTATGGACAGTGCGGTAAGTTCTTAGATCTAGTCATGGACGTATGTTGTAAGTCCTAGATATGGGTTGTGTTATTCAAAAGTTGAAATTCGACAAAGAATCGATAGATATGCACTTTGTGATTGAATATCCTAGCACTTATGTTACGTATACTTTCACATCGATGCACGTGATTGCTATTATTTTTTTTATATTTTATATAATCTACAGTAGAGTAACACTATATACATGTATATGTAGATATTTTTCATATCTGATTATCATATAATTCCTTATTAATCTAGGAACCAAGAAACAATTGAAATTAATATGTTTGGTAGCTTGGTGACATTGATTAAATTAATATACTCTACAGTAGAGTAAAATATATTTGTGGATATTTTATCTCATATATGTTTGGTAGTTTCGGGATATCGAGTAAATCCTGACCATGTGTATTTAATAGTTTGGTGGTTTGGAGTCGCCTCTGACTGGCCTTGGTAACCAGTTTTACCGCCTGATCCGGTTCGGCTGGTCACGTGAGATTCTCACCTTCATCATTGTGTGCACCGCTTTCCTCTTCTCATTACCCTGTACAACTAACGTACGTAGCTTCTCTGTTTTCTATGACTGTGACGATATCAGATACAAAATACATGTAAAATGCTCTCGTGGTTCCTGTGTTTTTCTACTCTACCCGAATCGAGACTTAGTGTAGAGATATACAAATATAATTCGGATAACCAAAAGAACTGTAACTGACACCCTTTGGTAGAGTAACAGATGAGGCATTCAATGTCTTTTCTCCTAACTATCCACCCTAGTGCCAGTATATTTAAGTGATGCTGACTCTGATCGCCTTGTTATTCTTGGTAAAATCCGTGAAACGTTCTTGAAGAGATGATCGAGGTAGTGACAACAAGCAAGACCACTATTTAACTGTTGATAGTCTCCAGGAACTTGCAGATTTGTCCTTAAGCACTTGGTGTCTACCATGGAAGTGTCTTTGACGTGACATGACGTAATGAAGTTAAACACTTTGACTAGATGTTAGTACTGATCTTTTAACTCGAACCATTATTTAACATAAACTAATGTCTTATGGTTTACCTTCCACAGGGCGGCATGTACGTGTTTAAGATTCTGGACACATTCGCGGCGGGGACATCCATCCTGTTTGCTGTGCTTTGTCAAGTGATTGCTGTGTCCTGGGTGTACGGTAGGTATTTCTACAGGTATTGGGTAGAGCATATCACCATTTGTGAGTTTGCTAATTTTGGGTTTCATTTTCAAGTCGCTACATACTTTTACGGTATCCAGAAGTTACTTACATTTGACCTAGTTAAAACTTAACAATATATCATTTGTTTTGATTTTTTGCGTTTTGTTTTTATCAATATAAACGTATCATCTTAACACTTATTAATGTTTCTCATGAATGGATTTGCCCTGTTGTAGGTGTGGACCAGTTTTGTCGAGACGTTAAGCAAATGACCGGATACACGCCGGGATTGTACTGGAGAATCTGCTGGAAATTCCTTTGTCCAACATTCCTCTTAGTAAGTCGCTCTATACGTTACACGTTATACTTTTACATTACACATTATACTTTACATTACACTATATACTTTACATTACACATTATACTTTACATTACACATTATACTTTACATTACACATTATACTTTACATTACACGTGATGCTTTAAATTACACATTATACTTTACATTACACATTATACTTTACATTACACATTATACTTTACATTATACCTTACATTACACATTATACTTTACATTACACGTGGTACTTTTAAATTACAGATTATACTTTTACATCACGCATTACACTTTACACCACAGTTATATTTTTACATTACACATTATACTTTACAATAAACTCTATACTTTACATTACACATACTTTACATTGTACATTTTACTTTTACATCACATGTTACAATTTTACATTTCACGTTATGAATTCATCAAACTATATGCTTTACATTAAACGTTATACGTTTACATTACACAGTATACTTGACAATACTCTTAATACGTTTTCATCCGTCCCCTAGGACCATTTTCTTTTGATTGAGTGGTGTCAATTGTTTCTTGATATTTTCTTATGTTGAAATTTTTCTGCATCGAACTACACCAATTCATAACTCGTAAAAGGGTTAAATCTTCTCTTTTCCTACGTTTTTTAATTGGATCTTAGTGACGACATATTTTTACATATATATTTATTTCACGAAGTTGTCATTTTATCAAGAGGACCTAATTGTACTTTATATTACACGTAAAAGATGACGGTACAAGTTACATATTTATAGTTAAAATTTACTTGTTTTTTTATTAATAAAACTACGTGACTTTTCGCGCATGCTTTCACTCATCACTGACCGTTCGTGTAAAGATAATTAGTATCACACTCCCCGTAACCTGATTGACCTAAAAACCGAGGACTTACGACGACTTACCTGAGGTCATAACAGAGTAGAGAAGATGGTCGATTCTTCTCAGCTCTCGAAAGTTCTCTCAAAATAATATTTGCACACAATGAAACTGAAAATAATGAATGCATATACGTTTCTTTCATGTCGGCTCATTTCATGTTTTATTAACAGTCTTTATTATAATTTGTTTCTTTAATTTTCTTTCATATTGCAACCATTTTGTGGTAACTACCTCGTCATATTCCATATCCTGTTCTGTACTTGGTATACTGTAAAAGTCCTTGGGGGAAATTCGAGAGCGTACGTCGTACGAGATGTGCCACTTATATTGGACTGATAACCGGTTTGATCTTAAGACCTTTCGACCTTTTACTTACGTTATAAGCTTTAACAGTTTTGTTAATTATGAAGGGCGATATGTGCTTATAAAATATTAAATTTCTTGTTATACTTACAGATCCTTGTGATATCAAGTTTTTTACATTACCGACCGCTGATATACAAGGGCGGAGGCGGGGTATACACATACCCGGCCTATGCCAACTCCATAGGGTGGAGCGTCGCCTTCTCAACAATGGCGCTAATACCACTCTACGCCATCTACAAACTCATCACCACGGAAGGCTCGTTCAAACGTGTAAGTAGGTCATTCGATTGCAAAATATAGCATAGTGTAGATTATTACGTTAAATCACCGTTAAATGGATAATAGCAAACACCGAGACAATAAAATGTACATTAGTGTTTGACAATTCATGATGCTTGTAACAAATTTGTTTGAGAGTTCATGATGCTTGTAAAAAAATTGTTTGACAATTCATGCTGCTTGTTACATATTTGTTAGACAAGTCATGGTGCTTGTTATATATCTGTTTACCCTTTTCCAACAGTAACGAAAATCAATACGAACAGAAAATATTACCAATCATGGTGTTTATAAATATTTCCATATAATTGAGTCTACGACCGGTTCAATAATTAGTAGCGTGATTCATTGGCAGAATTGTTTATACCTATATTAATAATTATTGTCCGTTCATTTCCTATCCTAAACTTTCAGAGACTTGCGCTGTGTATATCCCCGACAAGAGAGCACGCCCTCATAGAAAGAACCGGCGTTGTCCGGCGTTTCAAGGTAATACTCATCAGTTTTAGTTACGTAATTAATTATAATTCTTCCTTAATTTTAGTTACGTAATTAACTATGATTCGTAGTTGATTTTAGTTACGTAATTAACTATGATTCGTAGTCGATTTTTGTTGCGTAATTAACTATGATTCGTAGTTGATTTTAGTTACGTAATTAACTATGATTCGTAGTCGATTTTAGTTACGTAATTAACTATGATTCGTAGTCGATTTTAGTTACGTAACTAACTATGATTCGCTGCCGATTTTCAGATTCTATAAGCGCACATTTCTTAAACATATCTTTAGATGTATAATATTCTTGTAATGTCTTGAAACTGAGTTTGTCGATATATGAATGTGTATTTATTATTAGATTAAATCAAAAGAACAATGTGCTGTTTATTATTTACTTTTTTTTTTAAATTTTCGATAATTTTTTTCAAAGTTAATACAAAAGAGATAAATGTGGAAGCAAATGATCATGCATACGTCTACAAATTAAAATGAAATAATTGGTTTTGTTTTCAGAAGGAGCACTGGATATCCATCTAGAATGCGCTTCCCTACAGATAACGGTTTACCCATGTACCAGACAACAGGTTATGCCACATGCGGTGAATGTATAGTGAAGACATTGAGTGATAATTCACATATAATGGATACTCCTCCTTTGGCATATGATGTTTATGCGTATTCGTTGTAAAAGCTTGTGTAATACGTACGTGTCCTGTGGTGTACTGACTAAACCGGTGAGACTTGGTTCAACTAGCGACGGATCAAGGACTAACAAAGACATGTGTTCACGACAATGTGTTCACGACAATGTGGTCACGACAATGTGTTCACGACAATGTGGTCACGACAATGTGTTCACGACAATGTGTTCTGTAATGGAAGTCTTGTTTTACAGTCTCCGAATTAGTGACGGACGTAAATTTCATGTTGGTTTATATATACCAGTGTTATAATGTGATATGTTTTATGTCATATATAACCGTCGTAGACAGACGCCAATTGTTACACGTTATGGTGTTCATTACTCTATAACGGCCATCGCTGTATTACAATGAGACGCTTTGATAGTCGGATGTAATAGCGTCCGTCACAGTTGTGTAACGGCCAACTTTGTAGAGTGATTTGGCACTGCTGTTTGCGTTAGTATTAGCCAATCATATCTCAGGATCTCTGACAGTCCTCTGACATCACCTTATAATGATTATATTCCCTCATGTATCATTAAATATTCGCATGTTTTGAATCCTGACCATGTTGAACATTTCCTATGTAGAAAGCATATCAGATGTACATCGTGAGCCATCACGTGATAACACGGGCCAATCGTTGTGGATAGTTATTATGTATATAAATTGTGCGTATATGAATGTGTATGTAAACATACATAGTGTTACAAGACACATGGCTGGTATCCCTGTGCATTCATTAGAAATAAATACATATTTAAAAAAAAAACACAATTTACTGGTTTTTCTTTACAAGATTTGTTTGTTTTCAATACTTTATAACAGAATAATTAATCTATGGAAGAACACGGCGTGGAAATATTCACCAATGTCTTGTGGAGCAGATAAAAAAGACTAGAAAGATTAATGAATTCTCCAGGATTTCAATAGCATGGGAAGATCATCAATAGGAGATTAAACACTTCACCAAGGTCAATATCACACAGAGCTAAGAAACCATCTCGAATCACATGCTCTTGTATGCAAATGGTTTTTGTCAACTGACTTCAATTGGGAGAATATGGCGGGCGTCAACATGTCACACGAAATGAAAATGTCTCCAGCATGCTACAGTGTTTCAGCATTCCTTCCAGATTTCCAAACATGACGCCGAGTACCACTGATGAGTGGTAAAAAGACGAGCGAGAGGCATGATTTGCATACTCACTGTGTATCATATACTGACTAATACCCCCATAGTGTTCAAGTGTCATTCAATCTTTTATACGATCCTCAAGAAAAAAAAAATCATTTTGATTTTTTAAGTGAACTTATAACAATACTTCCTATTTCCTTCTTATTTCGAAATTGTAACTTGTACTATTTTTGTTTTATAATTGTAGGCCAACAGTATTAATAAGATATTTTACTATGACGTGATTTAAGTAGTACAACTGTATTAATACGATATTTTACTATGAGATTTAAGCAGTAAAACTGTATTAAGGAGATAATCCAATATAGCGAGATTCAAATAATAAAACTTTATTAATGAGATACTTTACTATGACGTGATTTAAGTGATAAAATTGTGTTAATGAGATAATTTGCTTTAACACGATTCAAGTAGTATAACTGTATTAATGAGATAATTTACTATAACGCGACTCACTGTGTAAAACTGTATTAATGAGAGAATTTACTATAACGCGACTCACTGTGTAAAACTGTATTAATGAGATAATTTACTATAACGCGACTCACTGTGTAAAACTGTATTAATGAGATAATTAACTATAACGCGATTCATTTGGTAAAACTGTAATAATGAAATATTTTACAATGACGTTATTTAAGTAGTCAATTTGTATTAATGAGATAATTTGCTATAATGAGTTTCAAGAAGTATAACTGTATTAATGAGATAATCTTCAATAACGGGATTCAAGAAGTAAAACTGTATTAATGAGATAATCTTCTATAACGGGATTCAAGAATTATAACTGTATTTATGAGATATTTACTTTTACGTGTTTCAAGTAAGATAGGTGATCTGTGCAACCACCTGAATTATTTATGGTCTATATATATCTTGGATTAATCTGATGTGGCGTGTTTGAATTAGCGCCTTGATATCAATGATATGACGTGTTTTTTTATTCTGATATGGTTGAACATCTCGCCAATTCTATCTATAGACGTCTCATCAGCGTTTAATCATCTTATCTAAAACCACATATTACCGTTATAGCTCTCTCTGTGTAAATCCAGCCTGTTTGTGCGGTATCACTAGCTCTAGTTGCTCGCTGATGTGAGCGCAATCGACAGGTATTAAATGTACCAAGAATCAGTTCGACATAAATCTTAACGGGGCTGAAAATTCCAAACTGACACTCAGATGAGTATCTAGATCTGATTAACAGTTTACCAACTAAGTATTTGACATCATTATTTCGTAAGGAGATTGTTCATACATACATGATAATGTATGATATATAACTCATGTTACGCCCAAAATACCTACTATGAATGTTTTGTAGATACATTTAGTTTCATTTCTGTGGTTGAATAATATAAAACAAATAAACTTTAAAATTTTGGCTTTCTAAACAGATGATGTTCTGCACCTAAATCCCTTACCCGTCCACACCCTAGTACTTTGGATAAACTCTACCAGTAGTAAACCTAGTTTATAATAGACGAGATATTTTGTTGTTTTTATACTGGTTATATGCTGTTTTATGACTCAAGGAAGTAATGAAATTCCAAGCCAATAAGTCCATATCAGAGAGCGTTCTAGCCTTCCACGATTCTCTGAACCTGTTCTCAGAGTACTTGTGATATCATGGATCCTTAGCGCCATCGGTTTACTTTTATTATCTGGTACAAAACACGGACATTATATTATTATTATTGGTAAAGATTTGACGCTAAATAAGCAATTTATCATTTCATTTAACTCGAAACGTAAAATACGCATTTACTCTTGTGATGAAAATGTATCTTCTTACTTTATTTGTATCTTTAAGCATTTCCAACGAGTTTTGTCCAAGTGCTTGTGGTAAAGATTTATTTTAAAGAGTAACCAATGCCTGTCAGACATCATTATCTAAGGCAAAGTACATTATACAAACAATAAGGTATTATTTTATCTTCCTGAAAATTATTTTATTGAATGAAAATGAAAAATTATCTTCCGCATCAAATGATGCACGATGACTGAAATTGCATATTTTCTGAGCAAATAGATCAAATCCCGTATGGCGTAATCAAATTAATTAGCCAACAAAGGATTGTGAATCTCCAAGGAAAAGAAAGAGGAAGAATCACTTTTGTTTTCTTTCTTCCTGTTTTCCTTGGTGTATTAAATTAATCCGGATAATCTCCGCGGACTATTGTATAGTTAGTATCCTGGTAAACTTTACTTCTACTTATTTCATCCAGGTTTACAACTTCATGTATTTTTTCTGTATATTTTTGTGAAATGTAATTTTGATGCTAAAACGTTATCACTAAACTAAACCAGGAAATTCTTAACAGAGGTGTTTATGACCACCATTATCGATGCAATACAGCTAATTGCAAATAAATGTTTTTTCTTCTTTTTTTTCATATCCCGTGCTAACGTCATTAATTTCTATATGAGAACTAAGTAAACTATGTATATAAACATATATAACATGGTATTACATTATAAGTATATGGTATAAATACTAACCATATAGTAATATAATTCGGTCTTTCAGTCCTGTGATGTATATGTATGATATATTATTGTCGTTCGACCCTATGTTGTATATGTATAATATATTATTGTCGTTCGAACATATGTTGTGTATAATATATTATTGGTCGTTCGACCCCGTGTTGTATATGTATAATATATCATTGGTCGTTCGACCCCGTGTTGTATATGTATATTAGTTTATAAAGACGTGCATTATAACGTTATAATACCATGTTGTA
The DNA here is from genome assembly GCF_902652985.1 of Pecten maximus. Lineage (NCBI taxonomy): Eukaryota > Metazoa > Mollusca > Bivalvia > Pectinida > Pectinidae > Pecten > Pecten maximus. The sequence continues at coordinate 37,316,936 of NC_047025.1, forward strand.
TATGTATTTAATATGCATACATCATGTAAAATGTAAAGAAAAAAGAAAACATAAAAAAGTTCAATTGTGAAACCCGCTTGAGACAGCAGTAGAATAATACTTTCTAACCAACTTCAACATTAAATTGAGACAACGTAGGATATCTATAAAGTCAACTGAATTAATGATAAAGCTTCGAAAGTCAACACTTTAAATAAAAAGTTTTAAACGAAGTTAAACATTAAAAAAAATAGTAAGCTACATTTGATCTTGTAATGGACTTTTGAATTAAGCAGTATTGCTCTAACATAAAACCAGCAAATATATGTCGAATTGGTAGACATCCAAACGCTATCTTTAAGCAAAATCAGAACTCGTGTAGAACGAAGGGTTAGATCAAGAACATGGTGAAATTAAGGGAATGTACAACGGATTACTGATATATCTGTAATGATTGAAAGTACCCTTATGGAATTATAAACCATCAAAACCTTACAGAAATAAAACCACATTCAAGTGAGTTTTAATGCCATGTGCAAGGTATGTTTTAAAAATCACACATATCTTCAACTATTGCCACAGCATCACGCCTAGATCTCATGTGCCAAAACAAGAGCGATGGGGGTGTTGGATGTATCAATTTGACTTTCGATAACTTACCGCAAAAACATTAAAAAGTTAAGTGAGTCCAAAATATAGCCACGAATTTGAAAAAAAGGCAGCAAAATTAGTGAGGTACGAACGGTATGACCTCACTCATTCGTACTCGGTGATCTAATCACAGGCGTGTCATACGGCTGCTGACAGGCTTATCCTGGTCCTGTCTATTTTAGTTAAACCTGAATAAGTATTCCAATTACGGGTGAAAGCATTTACATCAGCACATGAATCAACCACGTTTAGTATATGTCCTATATGAGGATAACAAGACCGTATATAACAATCATATCATGCGATATTGTTTCATTTTTTTTATGGGATGCAGAACACTTAATAAAAACACTTTATACATGTAGATTATAATCATGCATCTGTTCGCCCTATGAGTTTATGAGTTAATATGGTGACGATGTCCAAGAATGATCATTATCCTGATAACAAACTGACCGTATGCCAGCTTGAAGGCTGTACTTTAAGCAGAAACAGAAGGTGTATTTTAACAGTTTTCTGTTCTCCATCAGGGGATATAGCCGATAACCTTCACTTCGCAAGACTTTCAACTCTTAGGCCGAAACTAAAAGTTTGCGAAGAGAGGCAAGGAACGTGTACGAATACAGAGGAACATTTCCACGGGGAGAGTAGATTGTATTTCTGTTGCTTTAGTTGCCTCTAACAGAGGAATACTTCAATGGTGAGAGTAGATTGTATTTCTGTCGCTTTAGTGGTCTCTAACAGAGGAATACTTAAATGGGGGAGAGTATATTATATTTCTGTCGCTCACCTCAATGACAAGTAAATATTTCTTTGTACACATATTTTCATAATGATAATCACAGATCGGGAAAATAAGTCTTCCATGTGGATCAACGGCTAATTAGATTAAATGTCTTCAGTCTGTAACAGTACTTTGTCTAATGTGATTTTCCCATACGTGTAAGATATCTGTTTACATGTGTTCTCTGGCTTGTTGATGTATAAGCTCTCGACATAGTACCCGAGTGTGCTTCATTTTATGTACGATTCATCATATATCACCATATGTAAAGATTTGTTATGTCTAATGTGGCTTTGTTGTTGGTGAATGGAGCACTTGGAATATACAGAAAATGTACTATAACTTATATATTTACACGAAATTACGAGGTCTACTTAACTTACTTTCACATGCGAAAATCTCATTTGCAAAGAAGTGAGGATGCTTGGTTGTTTAAAGATATTTAACGTCCAAGCAATACAGTTAGCTTACTTGTTTAAAAAAGCAAAAAAATAAAAAATAAAAATAAAATAAATAAAAAAATAAAAAAACATCGAGGGTAATCGTTGAATGATAGCCTTTCTACATCAAGCTCAAAAGGAGCGCGTACATTGTGGGGAAAAAAACGTCCAAATTTGTATCTTTTTTAAAAATATTTTCTTCGTTTGTGAATCAATATAACTCTAAGATTAATACTCTTTTTTGTATTCAAATCAGTTGTTAAGGGAAACAGATGACCCATAGACGTTTTCTCGCAGTTCGCCTCAACTCGGTAGACACAACAGCGTCCATAATATCAAAACGGGTTATGTTCAAGTTTCAACTGAAGCATCGTCTTGGGTTATGCATGTCTTCTTTGGTGGCGTCGTAAACATTCTGCATGTCTGCTGACCCGTGGATATGTCATTTGACCTGTAGACATGAAAAACAATCCCATGGGATCCCTTCTAACAGGTAACCAACCGACCAATGCACCAAATGCGGTCATGCCTAGTCCATTAAAACAGAAGCTATTGCAGTGAATCTTTATGTTATTCTATTATAAAAGACCATGTGATCTTTGACCTCTAAACAAGAATAGCTATCCCATACAACCCCTAGACACGAGTAACATGTAACAAAAAACTGAAGATAGCACAATATAATGTCTGTCGACAATATCACAGACAGACGGGCAAATGGACTGAAAAATAGCACAAAATAATGTCTGCCGACACTATCACAGACAGACAGGAGATCGACCGACAAACAAAACAATTTCTGCCGACACTATCATGAGCTAAAATGTGTCATATTTTCGCTTTATTGGCTAACTTTAGGATTGGCATACATATGTATTATGCACAGGGTTCATCCTGGCAATTTCATAATCCTATCTTTACTTACCTGCTTTTCATATTTTCTTATAAAGTCCTGTGTATGTATTAAACTACCTTACTAAATATCACATATTTTGTAATCATTTATTTTGTCTTGTTTGATACTTTATACTTTATGAATTCATTTCCGATAACTATTTTGTCCTTTATGTATTTATCTTTGTAATACATTATTGATGTCATTCGTAATTCTTCGGATCTTGAGGAATAAAGATATGAATGCATGGAAGATGGACAAACAGCACAAATTAAAATGTCTGCCAGCGGTATCACGGGGAGATAACATTTATCAGATTCTCACATTATTCGCTAACTTTTCAAGATTGAATTACACAACAGAGGGATATACATGTTGCTGATTAATTTTAGCTATAAAATACAGTTACATAATCGTAACAGATCAGTGGCATGTTTATCAAGTATCAGACGATTAAATATTCCTCCTACAACTTTTCGTTTGGAGAGGATCAAGACAATCTCTTGTTGATACGAACATTAAATACTTCCTTTTTTACAATTTATCCTATTGTGTTTTTTTTTGTTTTTTTTTTTGTTTTTGTTTTTTTTAAATAAACACGATATTTATAGATGAGAGACGATCTTAAATATATCTGATAACCACCTACTCACGTGTTAAAGCTTAACTGTGAACGAAGATACCATCGAGCACTTGGCACCGTATGTTCTGTTATTGCTCGAAAGTTTGATAAAAAGTTTTATTATGATCCCAATTAGACTTGGAACGAAACTTAGAAAATCATTGCTACATTAAAACAACTAACAATGAGATGAGAATCAATCCCCACAAATTCCCAGTATATAAAGCTATAAACTCCCTACCACACAGCAGTTCTACACAGCAGTAGAGTAACCAAACACATCAATAAAAATCTACATTCGTACTATCAAACCCACATTAAGCATTATATACCCTCGAGTATAATAGTAATATCCATTTTCTGTTATTTGGTTTCGCTATGTGCTGATGATCGCTTGTAGGAAATGTTCTACAAAATGTTTTTTACAAAAATAAGAACAATGTGTTCCTCCACACAAACGTAATACAATGTAATTATACATCCGTTTTCATTGTGTTTTTTTTTTCTGACGAACGTTGTGGTTGAAAAAAGTAAATGTAAAGACTATTTTCTAAAGAAGTAAAAGAAAAAGTACAGAACATTGTTACCTTGAAATGATTTTATTATTAAAATACTAATTCAACGTTGTATAACTTCATTGTATAATGTATACGTACGATAGATAAAAATAAAGACAAAAGTCTATGTTAACGTTGTTCAACGATCACCAAATATGGAAAACACGTTCAGCGCCGGTGAAATGCGAATGTATTCAGTTTCCATGAGATTTAGGTAAGAACATTGATGAAGAGAACCGTTCAGTCCAGAAGGGCTACACAGAATGGGGACCTCGTTAAGTTATTGAGAGATTTTCGTTTGATGAACGTGGTGATCCGTTCAGTTCTTGTCAGATTTTCGTTTGATGAACCTGGCGAGCAGTTCAGATCTTGTAAGATTTTCGTTTGATGAACGTGGCGAGCAGTTCAGATCTTGTGCGATTTGCGAGGGATCACAGAATATGTAGTGAGCCAATGAGACAGGCCAAACAGCAGCATGAGAAACATGATCATACACATGACAATTACGTAATGACTGATGCTCGTTCCTATCTCAAGCCAGCTTCCGTAGTCACGGACCAGGAAGAAAAAATTCTGAAAGGCAACGATACAGAATATGTCTATAAATAATCGATTATAAACACAAATATTAACATAAAAATATAAGTATGTCTTGAAGACATGACGGCGCTCGTCAATACTGAAGATTATACCTGCTAGAATAGGAATTTTGTATCAGATTTTATTGTGACAATAAATTCATGTATATGTATCTTAATATAGCCACAGTGAAATAAGCTTCATTTGTATGCATACATATTTAAAAGTATGGAACAAACGTCAGGTTGTGTTCAAATTTGCCATGATTTCTGACATGTGATGTTGAAGAAAGAAATATCAAAAACAATTTCGCTAAAACTCAAATATCACAGAGTGGATGACAATATACCCGCCAGCCAAGATTATTAATGCGCACAGTTCTATATGTGCTAACATAGTTTTGTTTATTCATTAATGTTGGTACGGCAAAAATTGATCAAGCTCTTTTGAATGTTAGGAATCACACTGATATCAAGGATTTATATAAAGCTACAGTAGTTAGATAGTTTGAATGGTGGCTTATGTGAAAACAAATGAACAGGAATGAAAATAGTATGGAACTGAAAAAAACCTGATGCTATGAACAATGCAGAACCTAGATATAACTTAATATTATGTTTAAGAGGATTTTAGTACAGTAATACATTGTTGGCGAAAGTGGAAAAAGTGTAATAATACCGATTTTACATTACAATCATTAATGAATGAAATCACTCCATGGGATTACACAGAATGTAAAATAAAATTTTTGAAAAATAATTCAAAACATAGCAAGACGGACGTTTGAAAACATGGCGGAAAGGCCCGAGAATATGCGATTGTCAAACGTTGAGTGCCTGAATCTTCCGGGTATTGTTTAATTAAATGTACTTTAAAAGCTGTCATAAAAATAGTTCGAAAAGGAGTATACGATAGTGATCAGTATCAACATGTCTAACTTACCAGTGCCATGACGTCAGACATAGCCAGAACGAGTAAAAACAATGCCCGGATGGGAACATGCGTAGTAATATGGATGGCTCTGAACGTGCATGTCACGAGCACCAGAGGAATCACATTCTGAAATTACAATACATCGCATTTTTTAATTTATTTGAATTGAGTTGGAATTAACAATGGAAATCAAAATATTGGAAGTTTAGATAAATCAAATCAATCACCTAAAATACTTTCAAAAAAGGCTTTAACTATTTTTATCTCGAATCTGCGTGAATATTATGAATCATATGACGTAGGGGAAAAAAAGTGGACAGGAAAGGTAGACAGGAAATAAGCACCGATAACGATTTGATTATGAGGCATCCCATTTACTTGTCAAGACTGTGAGGTTTAAAATACATTAGAAAGGTTTTTTGTTTCGGTCAAATGAAAACAACGGGAATGTGACACATAAATGCATAAAAACCGACACTAATTCTGACACGTACACATTTATGTATGTCGGACTTGTGACAGGGATTCTAATTAAGACAGTTATAGGTGTGTTTTCTACTCTTCCCCCGCAGGAATACCCGGTATTCTACTCAACCAGTATGACAAGATCATGTTTTTTTCATGTTAAGACAGCCTTGAAGCAGGTGCTACACACCTTGCACAATCATTCAGTAAAGCACAAGTGGGCCAGTTATGTGAGGACACAATTGATAAACAGTAGTCATGATACAGTACACGGTCTGTCAACACATCCGTAACTCTCTACCTGCCTGGGAGCAGCATCCGTGCCAATCCAACAAATATAATCATACTGCTGTGTCCTCGATCGACATATCTCATACAATCGACAGGAGCACGGCACCTGTTTCCACCTGTCCGTGTAGCCTGGATGCCTCGACAGCAAAGATCGTTGATACTCACATAACTTACATAACTCTATCTTAACGATACCTATGCACCAATTCAATAAACGAAACTTGAACTCACACTTTAAAGATAGAGTGTGCTGTTTTTTGTGAAGATTTTCAAGCATATCATGTTTACTTACGTAAGATGTACCTATAACAACTATATGTCTTGCGTCAAATAAAACATGTACCTGTAACAACAATATGTCATGTGACAAATACCAAACATGTATATATAACAATGTGTCGTGTAGTAAATACTAAATACCCAACATGTACCTATAACAACAAAATGTTATGTGACAAATACCCAACATGTACCTATAACAACAAAATGTCATGTAACAAATACCAAACTTGTACATATAACAACAATGTGTCGTGTGGCAAACACTGAAGATGTACTTGAAACAACGTGTCGTATCACAAACACATGAGCAGAGGAGCAGTATGAAATGTCTGGAACAGTAGGAAGTGTGTCAGAAACAGTAGGAAGAGTATCGGGAACAGTAGGAAGTGTGTCAGGAACAGTAGGAAGTGTGTCAGGAACAGTAGGAAGTGTGTCAGAAACAGTAGGAAGTGTGTCAGGAACAGTAGGAAGTGTCAGAAACAGTAGGAAGATTGTCGGGAACAGTAGGAAGTGTGTCAGGAACACTAGGAAGTGTCAGGAACAGTAGGAAGTGTGTCAGAAACAGTAGGAAGAGTGTCAGGAACAGTAGGAAGTGTGTCGGGAACAGTAGGAAGTGTGTCAGGAACTATAGGAAGTGTCAGGAACAGTAGGAAGTGTGTCGGGAACAGTAGGAAGAGTGTCGGGAACAGTAGGAAGTGTGTCAGGAACAGTAGGAAGTGTGTCAGGAACAGTAGGAAGTGTGTCGGGAACAGTAGGAAGTGTGTCAGGAACTATAGGAAGTGTCAGGAACTATAGGAAGTGTCAGGAACAGTAGGAAGAGTGTCGGGAATAGTAGGAAGTGTGTCGGGAACAGTAGGAAGTGTGTCGGGAACACTAGGAAGTGTGTCAGGAACACTAGGAAGTGTGTCAGGAACTATAGGAAGTGTCAGGAACTATAGGAAGTGTCAGGAACAGTAGGAAGAGTGTCGGGAATAGTAGGAAGTGTGTCGGGAACAGTAGGAAGTGTGTCGGGAACACTAGGAAGTGTGTCAGGAACACTAGGAAGTGTGTCAGGAACTATAGGAAGTGTCAGGAACAGTAGGAAGTGTGTCAGGAACAGTAGGAAGTGTGTCGGGAACAGTAGGAAGTGTGTCAAGAGCAGAAGGAAGTGTGTCAGGAACAGAAGGAAGTGTGTCAGGAACAGTAGGAAGAGTGTCAGGAACTATAGGAAGTGTCAGGAACAGTAGGAAGTGTGTCAGGAACAGAAGGAAGTGTGTCAGGAACAGTAGGAAGTGTGTCGGGAACAGTAGGAAGTGTGTCGGGAACAGTAGGAAGTGTGTCAGGAACAGTAGGAAGAGTGTCGGGAACAGTAGGAAGTGTCAGGAACAGTAGGAAGTGTGTCAAGAGCAGAAGGAAGTGTGTCAAGAGCAGAAGGAAGTGTGTCAGGAACAGTAGGACGTGTGTCAGGAACAGTAGGAAAAGTGTCGGGAACAGTAGGAAGCGTGTCAGTAACAGTAGGAAGTGTGTCGGGAACAGTAGGAAATGTGTCAGGAACAGTAGGAAGAGTGTCGGGAACAGTAGGAAGTGTGTCAGGAACAGTAGGAAGCGTGTCAGTAACAGTAGGAAGTGTGTCGGGAACAGTAGGAAGTGCTATAAACAGTAGGAAGTGTGTCAGGAACAGTAGGAAGTGTGTCAGGAACACTAGGAAGTGTGTCAAGAGTAGATAGAAGTGTGTCAGGAACAGTAGGAAGTGTCAGGAACACTAGGAGGTGTGTCGGGAACAGTAGGAAGTGTGTCGGGAATAGTAGGAAGTCTCAGGAACACTAGGAAGTGTCAGGAACACTAGGAAGTGTGTCAAGAGTAGATGGAAGTGTGTCAGGAACAGTAGGAAGTGTCAGGAACACTAGGAAGTGTCAGGAACACTAGGAAGTGTGTCAAGAGTAGATGGAAGTGTGTCAGGAACAGAAGGAAGTGTGTCAGGAACAGTAGGAAGAGTGTCGGGAACTGTAGGAAGTGTGTCAGGAACAGTAGGAAGTGTGTCGGGAACAGTAGGAAGTGTCGGGAACAGTAGGAAGTGTCAGGAACAGTAGGAAGTGTGTCAAGAGCAGAAGGAAGTGTGTCAGGAACAGAAGGAAGTGTGTCAGGAACAGTAGGAAGAGTGTCGGGAACAGTAGGAAGTGTGTCAGGAACAGTAGGAAGTGTGTCGGGAACAGTAGGAAGTGTGTCAGGAACAGTAGGAAGTGTGTCAGGAACAGTAGGAAGTGTGTCGGGAACAGTAGGAAGTGTGTCAGGAACAGTAGGAAGTGTCAGAAACAGTAGGAAGTGTGTCAAGAGCAGAAGGAAGTGTGTCAGGAACAGAAGGAAGTGTGTCAGGAACAGTAGGAAGTGTGTCAGGAACAGTAGGAAGTGTGTCAGGAACAGTAGGAAGTGTGTCGGGAACAGTAGGAAGTGTGTCAGGAACAGTAGGAAGTGTGTCGGGAACAGTAGGAAGTGTGTCAGGAACAGTAGGAAGTGTGTCAGGAACAGTAGGAAGAGTGTCGGGAACAGTAGGAAGTGTGTCGGGAACAGTAGGAAGTGTGTCAGGAACAGTAGGAAGTGTGTCAGGAACAGTAGGAAGAGTGTAAGGAACAGTTGGAAGAGTGTCGGGAACAGTAGGAAGCGTGTCAGGAACAGTAGGAAGTGTGTCGGGAACAGTAGGAAGTGTCAGAAACAGTAGGAAGTGTGTCAGGAACAGTAGGAAGTGTGTCAGGAACAGTAGGAAGAGTGTCGGGAACAGTAGGAAGCGTGTCAGGAACAGTAGGAAGTGTGTCGGGAACAGTAGGAAGTGTCAGAAACAGTAGGAAGTGTGTCAGGAACAGTAGGAAGTGTGTCAGGAACAGTAGGAAGTGTGTCAGGAACAGTAGGAAGTGTGTCAGGAACAGTAGGAAGTGTCAGGAACAGCAGGAAGTGTGTCGGGAACAGTAGGAAGTGTGTCAGGAACACTAGGAAGTGACCATTATTCTTAAAAGTACAATGTAAGAGGGTAGTAGCCATGTCTGTACAGGATCGCCTACGGAAGTTAAAGTATTAAGTCGATGCATTATTTTTATGACGTTTGTCACAAGAGATACAGCATGGGAATCTTAATTCTGATCAACAATCATGCAGAACAGCATACTGGCAAGATAGAGAGAGAACAGTACAAACTACAGCGCTAAATAGTTTAAAAACAATGATAACGTCAAATTTGGGTCTTTTATGATAAGCATTATCTCAAAAGCATCATTAATACATATCTTGCGACGTAAAATTAATGGAAGGATTGGCGAACAAGCTTCTAACATGTACTTCAAGCAATGTGTAGTTTATTGAGTTTCCAGATAATGTCAAGATTATGGAGGTAATAAGTGATAGCGTTAAATAACATCAACGATTCTGACAAGAAAGTGTTGCAATTTAACACATAAAACACTTTGTGTGACAGTATCTCGAGCAGACATCGGAGAAGTCGATCTAAGGTAAAATTAGCTTACAACAGTTGGCTTTGTTTGACGACAGACAGAGTAGCCTAGAAACAGGGTAACCATCGAGGAACCCTAGTGACACATTAACTCTAGAAACAGGATAACCCTCGGGGAACCCTAGAGATATAGTAACCCTCAGGGAATCCTAGAGCCAGCGTACCCCTCGGGATATCTAGTGACACAGTAACCCTCGGGGAATCCCAGAGTCAGAATAACCCTCGGGGAAGCCTTGTGGGAGAGAAAACCAAGAGGAATCATAGATACAGAGAGAGACCCTAGAGACAAAGTAAACCTAGAGGAACCAAAGATATAAAGTGACTCTTGATCCTAGAGGAACCATAGACATAGTGTGACTGTTTGGATAAAGTAAACTTCAAGAAACTATAGAAATAGAGTGACCATGGAGACAGCTTAAACTTCAAGAAACTATAGAGATAGAGTGACCATGAAGACACTGGAAACTGAGTAGCCCTAGAGACAGAGTAACTATAGAGACAGTACCAAAATATACACAGAGGAACCATCGAGACAGGGTAACCATAAAAACAGAGTCACCACAATGGAACCATCGAGACAGGGCCAATAGAAACAGAGCAACCATCGAGACTGAAATCCCTCTTGTGGTAAAACAAGAGTACTAGGATTACAACTCAAGCTACCACAGGGTTACTGACAGTATATCAGTTACTGGTCCATACTTAAGCAGAACATGATCTAAATAGGTGATGAGTATCTGAATCAACAATAACCAAGTTACATAGAACACGATAACTAATCTATGAGACAGATTCACTGCCAACCTATACATATGTTACCTTCCAGCCAGCACCCTTAAAACACTGTTGTAATTTGTACAAACAATCAGTCAAAGCTGTTATAGGGTCGTGTGTGATTTATGACATCCGTTGTGTATGCCATATACAAATATGTATCTTAGCATCAGCTGTTACATAAAACCCATATACCCAGAAATTGTATCGGGTGCGTGTATATATATCCCCACACCAGGGTATTATCGTACCTAAACCAAGCAACGCATGGGATAATTAATCGAATACAACTACTAAATCTAACAAATGAATGGTACAGGTATAAAGATTAAATAAATGCCCAAAAAATCAAATACGTACACACATAAACTTTCGTATGTGTTTGTACTGTCTACTATAGTATCAGATAATGTATTCTCATTTGTCGTACTTGAGTGATAAGTATTTTGTTTTGTAGATAAAATGTCTCACGTTTGAAATATAGACCATCCGTTAATATTTTATGTAAATGTTCGACGGATTACAGACGTTTGATGTTATTCAGAGAATTTGGGTATGTGCGGTACTGACAGGTTGGCAGGTTAGAGAAATGTAACTATCTAGGCCGACGCCTTTCGTTATAAGACAGCTGTTGTCTATGATGAATCTTATAAAAAAAAACGGCTTTATTGTGTTTAGTGATGTTCTAAACAAGGTCTTGTACATTGTACATGTATAACAGCAATGACAAGTACTTACAACACTGAAGGTACAACTACATTTCCGTCGTAAAACAAAACACAAGTATCGACCACCACTCGAAAACTTTGCACATTTGAGAACATTACCGTAAACTAATTATGGATTTTTCAAAATACTCACTTTCACCAAATCATTTCAAACTGTAAACTAATTAACAGAATTATGTTATACTAGTTTATATTCGGTGTAGCTTTACCAATATTACCAAATATATTTGTATATACAGTATAAATCCATCGTTGGGAGCGTAGCATTTTTCAAGTGACGTACTATAAGAATCATTTTTACACGGCCCTGGTATCTAAACATTTACTGGATAAACGTAAAAACACGTGAACCTCTTAAAATATCTAAAACTGCATTTTTGACATAATACAGAACACGACAGCAATTCTACCCGCTGCTATCCCGTTAAAACAACATAATTTGTCTGGAGATTTAGTGAACACGTTTTATGATTATATCCCTGTGTCTCCACCCCTCTTCAACATGTCCATCATCTCAATGTTTGCACGGTTATAGTGGAACAACTAACAAACCCACACAGCAGCTATGTACCTATTAAATACACACAGGTGATGATACTCGATATGTGTTAATGATCCAGCATTAAGAAGAAAATCTCACGTTTTACGCTTTGTAAACCTAGTGTTTATTAATAGTAGTTATGGCTTGTTGAAGAATTAATGGAAATTCCACATTCATCGCAACACGACGTTTTAATAACAACATTAGTTCGATAACATTTCAGGGCCGATGTGTGTTTTACATCACAACTACGGAAATGCTATCAAGACATTACAACCCCAGAGGCCCATTATGAAATTATAACCTTCGTGAAGAAATTTAGTCTATAGTCATGTACATAATTTGTTTAATATGATCCAGAGCAGAGATCCTGGTCATATTCAGTGTTTCATTTGACCACATCCAAGGATAAATATGGATCTGCCAAAGCCTGAAAATTTTGACATGCTCGAACAAAGGATAATAACTCTGTCGATTGATGAACATAACCATATCCAAGGCGGAAAGTCTCTTGCACAAGCCGAACTTTACACTAGAGAGTAAAGTAGAAAGAGACATGTGCATTCTCAAGTAGTATAAATATTGTGCGTGTTAACGCAGCGTGCTGTTAATGAATACCTGACCCACGGAGTACATGTTAACAAACATTGCATAATGCTGTATATATAAAAAAATTGTGATTATAATGGGATTATGAGAGCCTGCATTCTTTATGTATCCCAACACAGTAGTACAATAACAATTCTGTTTCTGTAAGTAAAATTGGTTTGAGATATTTTCTATAAAAGAGTTATAAATAAAACGAGAAACAGAAAGAATATCATAATACTATCTCATAGCAAGGGGAATTAATGTTGGAAGGAGATAAAATAGATAATATTATTAAGTGTCATGATCAGAAAACTGTAACAGATATATTTGATAAATTGGAAAGGAACAAAATAGCAGCAGGGAACCAGAATGTAGATCACAAGAGAGAATTCGCGTCGCCACTTTGTGATAAGTCTTCATATTTCATGAATGATGTACCATACAAATACCTTAGAATCATTAGATATCGAGTATTAAGGCTGTTAAAAGGACGTGTTGTTGTTATCTTAACGACACCATAAGTCATGGCATTGAAACTTGTATGGTGGATATTTATTTATATTTTTTAAAAGAATGCATTAATGAAAATTGGAACAAATACAGAGTTCATACATTCTGTTGATAAACTGCGAGAACTAATGGATTATACATATGAATTTTAAAAAGAATTGAATAACGACGTGCTCTTCCTCTGTTAAAATTCCATTCCAGATCACGCATCATTTAGCTAGAGCATACCACAGGACTTGGCACGAATTTCCAACTCAGGATCCTTATTTACATGTGTGGACCTTAGGTTTGCTAGAACGGCAGATAAATCCCCCTCTCTCCCATCAATCCCACTTCCCTCTCCAACCAAATATACTTGTGCTTAAAAGAGGAACAAATTTAAACCATATAAGAGACACTTTTATACACAATTATGGTCTTGCACATAATAAAGGTTTGTGACAGTGAATGCGGTGTACCTAACAATACCAGGCCAGAACGCAAGCCAGATTGTGTACAGATCATAGTTCAAGCCAGATTGTGTACAGATCATAGTACAAGCCAGATTGTGTACGTAAGTCAGATTAAGCAATGCCATAGCGCAAACCAAATTGTGTAAAGGCCACAACGCAAGCCATATTGTGTACCGGCCATAACGTAAGCCAGATTGTGAACACGCCATAACACAAGCCATATTGGGTACAAGCCATTACGCAAGCTAGATTGAGTAATTCAGGCCATAATACAATCCAGATTGAGGACTAACAATCTTACAGCAATGACAGAATTACCTTTGTGAATTAACACACATCAAATAGTTACTGAGTAAAAGGTAGAATAGCGCATCAATATAACTGTCGCCTTTCTCGCTTTGTCAATATCATAAGCATTTCATATGGGTACTCAACGATGTATTTAAAGAGACTAATGCAATTGAAGGTCATATTTGAAAGTGCTAAATAATCAGATACGTATTAGGGTAAATAAGGATAATAGGTGTGAGAAAGGCAGAAAATAGAACTGTCGTCCGGAGGCCAACTCATAACCCCACCCCCTTCCCGGCCAATGAAGTTATTTTTACACAGGATCGGGGTCAATTTATCTTTCCAAAACAGGCGGTAACTTCTACCTCTTATATCTTACGTACATCTACAATTTATAATGACTATTGCTGGTAAGATCAGTTGAAATCCCATTGCATTTGTGTGACAAGTTATAATTACAAGGGAAACCATCACAGAACACCCCTAAACGCCTAACATACTGGCGAAGATGTGGTATCCACGGCAACGAGACCCATGCCGTTAGATTTGCAGTCCCTAAAACCCATATCAACAAATTTTCATAGAAATCAAACAATATCCTTTTGACTAATCAGTAACCTCCGTGTAATTACTACTGCAGCAAAACCGATACAAATTTATATAATTGGACACTATTTAGATTTCGACCAATCAGAAGCCTTCGTATGGTTAATGACAACGAAACCAATCAGAGTCCAGGCAATGGCATCCGTTTTATTTTGTTTTTTATAAATTTTTTCCCAAACAAATTACCACCGTCATTGTATTTGCCGCTCCATAATACACCTGAATACTAATTTCCATAGAAATCAAACAATATCTGAATTTCGACCACAAAGAAGCCATCCCTATGGCGGCAAATTTGTTTTTATTTTCAACTTCTTTCATACAAAATTAATGTTTATCTTGTAGCCATCCCTCCCACAAAGATTCATTGAATTCCATTGAAAAGTAAAAGCGTTATACTGAATTAGTTTTTTTAGCCAATCCGTGGCCACGGCAGCCATTTCGGTCGACCAATCAAAAAAAGGTCCATTGCACTCTCCCTTACCATGATGAACCCTTATATTGATAAAACCTGCCTATAAAGCTTTGAAAAAAAAATACTAAGTTATTGAAATGAAACCAATGTGTGTCCGCCCGCAAACAAATAACTTATAAATATAAAAGGCGAGGTAACTCAACCCCACTACAATGTATAAGGATCATTGCAAGCAAGTTTCGTTGAAATTCCCTCGGTAGTTTAGGAAGATTAGCCGGTATATCGTTGTCTCTACAGACGGATGGACGGAAGGACAACCTGATTCCAGTATACCCCCCTAACTTCGGAAATATCTTCCATACAACTTTAATGAATGCGATTTATCAACGAGGGATGATTGATATGGTGTGATCCTCATATTGAAGGCGGTACCCACGGATGTTCGTTTTTAATCCTATTTTTCTCTGACTATATCGGGCAATGTACCCAAGGACTGGTCTCATTTGCTTATAGTTTATATCGACAAGGTAGCACTCTAAAATAAACCAGACAAGCGGCTTTGGAAATGGACAAAATCGGTGAAAGAGCAGTGATCTAATATGTGCATAAAAAATGGTTTAACACCTAAGGATTTCAATAATAATATGGTATCAACACTAGGGAAAGATGTCTATTCATATGCTTCAGTGAAATGGTGGGTGGCGGGATTTAAGCCCGCCGACAGTGCCTTGAGGATGGCACCCGTCCTGGAAGGCCTTTCAATGTTGCAAACCCAGAAATGGTCAATAAAGCTCATGATATTCTTATAGCTGACAGACGAGTCACAGAAAAATATACAGCCAGTAGAGTTGGCATTTCACAGGAAAGAGTGCATTCCATCCTGACCAAGGATCTTGCAATGAGAAAGCTTTCATTCTGATGGGTAGCAAGACTTCAGATAGCTAATCAGAAGCACACCGGGCGCATTATCGATTGCTAATCTTAACCTTTTTGGGGAAGATCTTGCCAGCTTTCTTCAGGGTTTTGTCACCATGCATGAAACATTGGTCCATCATTTTACCCCAGAGGCCAAATAATAATAGAAACAATGGAAGCACCCTGGCTCTCACCCGCCAAAGAGAAAAAGACTTTTCCATCAGCTGGGAAGGATATGGCCTTGGTTTTCTGGGATGCAAATGGCGTTCTGCTGATAGATTATCTCCAAAAGGGACAAACAATCGATGGCATATACTATGCTTCACTTCTGAGGCAGTTTCGGGAAAAAATTAAATTTAAGCGCCGTGGAAAGCTTACTAAAGGTGGGTTATTCCATCAGGACAATGCTCCTGTTCACAAGACTGTCATTGCCATGGCTGCCACGAGTGTGGCTTCAAACTGAACGAGCATCCACCTTATTCATCTGACCTTGCTCCATCAAACTTTCATCTATTTTCAAAACTCAGAGACCCACTTTCAGTCCGATGATGACGTCTTACATGGAGTGGATGACTTTCTGAACAGTCAAGAAAAGGAGTTTTATAAAAGTGGCATTGAGGCCCTTAAACACCGCTGGCGAAATTGTATAGATACTGAAGGGGGATTATGTTGAAAAATAATACAATATGTCCGGCAAAATTCAAATCCTTCAATATGAGGCTCACAACAAATCAATCGGCCCTTGTAACGATGACCAACTTGGTGAGTACCGATAGCCAATTCATATTAATATAGAAGATAATCATTACAATGCATGTGCATTATGTAAGCTGGTCAAGCATTAACTTATATGGTTTAGAACAAAAAGATACAAAGTCGATTGAATACCAAAGATACAATATGTAGTGATCAAATCAGAGTAGTGGTTTAGTAAAAAATCAATACTGTCTTACCTTTAACATCATCAGAGTTCCCATGGTGAATGGACTGAACACAGTCATAAAACAATACACAGATGCAGGCTCAAAGCTAAAAGCAGATAAAACGGAAACATTTTGACATGCAAGATTGTAATACTTAACCATGTTATCAACGCATAGTGCACAAAAAGAGAATCCCCAATCTCACCCACCCACATTGTGGACGATAAATAGCAGTTTTAACTTTCATAGTTTTTATTGATAAATCTCTTAACATATTATGTAATGCGGCAGTAGCAGGTTTTCACCAAAAACTCAGGAGATTTACAACTGGAAAGTATTTTATTAGCTAATTATACAATATTTTATTTTACTGGTCCCACCGATATATATTGCAAACCTATTTATTCTGACCTATACATACCGGTATGAATCAATTATCTCTACTTAGTATGACACAGATAGATAATGAAAATCATTTGTTCCATATTTCTGATTTAAAAAATAACACGTTACGTTTTTACACGATCAAATAAGCAATTTGCCTGTTGTGAATTAGATTAAGTATGCAATAGTGTAAGTTATTTGAGATATCACTACATGTACATTTTGTATCTGTCCAAAACATGTTTGCTACCATTTTAATACTAATGGTTTTCTATTTAGATTACGAACGATCTGACGGTAAATAATACCACCGATGTAACGCCGTGTTAATAAACTACAAAAATCTTTAAACATGTAAGTTCAGTGTTAAATACCATTAAATACTAAAACCGATTGAAAAGTCGTTACAATTACAATATGTGAAAGTATAAAAATACCCATAATACCAATATAAACGTGACGTTAGAGCAGACACAACCACCAAACCTCTAACATGATCTCTGTACAACGTGCACAGCAAACATTCTACGATATCACTGATCATGAGCCTGCTGCCTTAGTTTAAGTATTGTATAATTTCTTACATCACGACTCCCGTAGTATTACCGCGTGCTGTATAAATCTTACATCATGACTCCCGTAGTGTTACCGCGTCCTGTATAATTTCTTACATCACGACTCCCGTAGTATTACCGCGTGCTGTATAAATCTTAATCATGACTCCCGTAGTATTACCGCGTGCTGTATAAATCTTACATCATGACTGGGAGCCGTAGTGTTACCGCGTGCTGTATAATTTCTTACATCGTGATTCCCGTAGTATTACCGCGTGCTGTATAAATCTTACATCACGACTCCCGTAGTATTACCGCGTGCTGTATAAATCTTACATCATGACTGGGAGCCGTAGTGTTACCGCGTACTGTATAATTTCTTACATCATGACTCCCGTAGTATTACCGCGTGCTGTATAAATCTTACATCATGACTCCCGTAGTATTACCGCGTGCTGTATACTTTCTTACATCATGACTCCCGTAGTGTTACCGCGTGCTGTATACTTTCTTACATCATGACTCCCGTAGTTTTACCGCGTGCTGTATAAATTCTTACATCATGACTTCCGTAGTATTACAGCGTGCTGTATAATATCTTTTATCGTGACTCCCGTAGTGTTACCGCGTGCTGTATAATATCTTACATCATGACTCCCGTAGTTTTACCGCGTGCTGTATCAATCTTACATCATGACTCCCGTAGCATTACCGCGTGCTGTATAATTTCTTACATCATGACTCCCGTAGTTTTACCGCGTGCTGTATAAATCTTACATCGTGACTCCCGTAGTGTTACCGCGTGCTGTATGATTTCTTACAGCATGACTCCCGTAGTGTTACCGCGTGCTGTATAATTTCTTACATCATGACTCCCGTAGTGTTACCGCGTGCTGTATAATATCTTACATCGTGACTCCCGTAGTGTTACCGCGTGCTGTGTAATTTCTTACATCATGACTCCCGTAGTGTTACCGCGTGCTGTATGATTTCTTACATCATGACTCCCGTAGTATTACCGCGTCCTGTATAATTTCTTACATCATGACTCCCGTAGTTTTACCGCGAAGTGTATGAATCTTACATCGTGACTCCCGTAGTGTTACCGCGTCCTGTATGATTTCTTACATCATGACTCCCGTAGTTTTACCGCGTGCTGTATAATTTCTTACATCATGACTCCCGTAGTGTTACCGCGTGCTGTATGGTTTCTTACATCATGACTCCCGTAGTTTTACCGCGTGCTGTATAATTTCTTACATCATGACTCCCGTAGTATTACCCGCGTGCTGTATACATTCTTACCATCATGACTGGAGCCGTAGTATTAGCCGCGTGCTGTATATCTTTCTTACATCATGGACTCCCGTAGTATTACCGCGTGCTGTATAAATTTCTTACATCAGGACTCCCGTAGTAATTTACCCCGCGTGCTGTATATCTTACATCATGACTGGACCGTAGTATTACCGCGTGCTGTATACTTTCTTACATCATGACTCCCGTAGTATACCACGTGCTGTACTAAAATCTTACATCATGACTCCGTAGTATTACCGCTTGCTGTATACTATCTTACATCATGACTCCCGTAGTATTACCGCGTGCTGTATAAATCTTTACATCACGACTCCCGTAGTATTACCGCGTGCTGTATAAATTCTTACATCATGACTCCCGTAGTATTACCGCGTCTGTAAATTCTTACATCATGACTCCCGTAGTTTACGCGTGCTGTATAATTTCTTACATCATGACTCCCGTAGTTTTACCGCGAAGTGTATGAATCTTACATCGTGACTCCCGTAGTGTTACCGCGTCCTGTATGATTTCTTACATCATGACTCCCGTAGTTTTACCGCGTGCTGTATAATTTCTTACATCATGACTCCCGTAGTGTTACCGCGTGCTGTATGGTTTCTTACATCATGACTCCCGTAGTTTTACCGCGTGCTGCATAATTTCTTACATCATGACTCCCGTAGTATTACCGCGTGCTGTAAACATCTTACATCATGACTGGGAGCCGTAGTATTACCGCGTGCTGTATACTTTCTTACATCATGACTCCCGTAGTTTTACCGCGTGCTGTATAATTTCTTACATCATGACTCCCGTAGTATTACCGCGTGCTGTATAAATCTTACATCATGACTGGGAGCCGTAGTATTACCGCGTGCTGTATACTTTCTTACATCATGACTCCCGTAGTATTACCACGTGCTGTACAAATCTTACATCATGACTCCCGTAGTATTACCGCGTGCTGTATACATCTTACATCATGACTCCCGTAGTATTACCACGTGCTGTATAATTTCTAACATCACGACTCCCGTAGTATTACCGCGTGCTGTATATTTCTTACATCATGACTCCCGTAGTATTACCGCGTCCTGTATAATTTCTTACATCATGACTCCCGTAGTTTTACCGCGTGCTGTATAATTTCTTACATCATGACTCCCGTAGTTTTACCGCGTGCTGTATAATTTCTTACATCATGACTCCCGTAGTATTACCACGTGCTGTATAAATCTTACATCATGACTCCCGTAGTATTACCGCGTGCTGTATAATATCTTACATCATGACTCCCGTAGTGTTACCGCGTGCTGTATAAATCTTACATCACGACTCCCGTAGTATTACCGCGTGCTGTATAAATCTTACATCATGACTCCCGTAGTTTTACCGCGTGCTGTATAAATCTTACATCATGACTCCCGTAGTGTTACCGCGTGCTGTATAAATCTTACATCGTGACTCCCGTAGTGTTACCGCGTGCTGTATAATTTCTTACATCATGACTCATGACGCGTAGTATTATCGCGGGATGTATGAATTATTTAAGCATTGATCTGCTTTCAGTTGGTAGTTATGGGCTGGTGAATGCCAACTGGACAAAGGCAAATTCAATGAAGAACGTTAGCGCTGAAAGACCTGAAGCCCCGCCTACTTTATAAGCGAACTATCTAATGAAGAAAACATTTTACTCCTTGAAGCGCGGTAAACGTGGTCAATATAATGTACAATTGAAACTTATCGCAGTTGTGTTTCACTTTCATCTCCACAAATAGGGTCCAGCGGCAGTAAAATAAAGTAATATCACTAGGATATTTAATGAGATCTCCTGCATACACTGTGTACTTACTTCATCACGTCCAACATGGTTGAATAGTAAATGATAAGCAACAACATATCGAACGACTATTTAATACCACGTTACAGTCAATATGACTACATCATTTTTTATCATATGACACTGTTATCTGTCCATATAGTTAGCACAATTTATATATATATATGATATAATTTAGTCACGTTTGATTCGTGGACCATGATTCTGACATGGAACAGAAATAAATCAAACTTATGGCTAGAAAATGTAAAATAAATTCAACATATAAATATTCGCTTAATGAAAAATGCATATTCAAATTCATACTGAACACGAATTGCATAAATCAAAATAATTATACTTATCAAAAGAAAGCAATTAAAAGTTTTAGGTATTTCTTACCCTGCGATTAAACAAAGTATGGCAAGTATCGTGGTGAATTGTAACGCGAACTCGTTCAAAAATGCAGCATTTACGAGACGTTCGGCTGCACTGGTAGATACTCTGCACTATATGTATATATAATCTGCACTGATGCAACCGACACTTTTTATCACAATATTTGAATTTTTTCATATATTAAGCTACAAAAACATCTATAATGCTAATGTATGAGTCGTGCGCCATCATTCAAGGTACATGCTGTTGTGAACGCAAATAAGATAATTACGTAAATATTTACCATGACAAACACAAATGTGGACGAGTGCGATTGTTGAAACTGTTATTACGGTTAATTTACCTATGATTGAAGGAACGTAGTCTACATCTGTCCCTAATAACCAAATAGACCAAATTGAAACGAAAACGAACGGAAGGCCTTGCGTACTGCACCTTTGAAATTCCACCTAACGTATCCTAGTCAAATAAGCTGACTGACATACCATGTAGCTGAACAATAGTGGCATTTAATAAGTGCAGCAGCATGTGACAGCAAATTGTACGTATCATTTTATTCGGTACTTTTGTGTGTAGTAATATAAAGATACATTGAAACTTTAGGAACCTGAATTATGACGTTTTATATGCTATATAATAATATGTGTAGAACATTTCTTACTTTGTGTATTTAAACTGATATACAGATATGTTTTTGGAACGGAAATATAAAACTGACAACAGTATTGAGGTGATGAGATAATTGATCGGTGTGCCGATACCACCGAGAACTGATGAAAACAGTAATGTAATGTACATTCTGACATCTTATTCCGTAAACTTGGCAGCTTTAGTATGACGTATAACTTGCCCACTTTAAGAAATTAGACACGCTTTCAGTTTTAAATTACAACGCGCAAATCATTGCAGCCCTCATTACACCAGGAATGAAGTGTATTTATGCATCAGGTAAAACCTACGCCCCGTTTACAATTTAGTATAGAAGCCGTCCCTGTTTCCTATCATCATGGTGCATCACGATGTCTTGTGAAGAATGTTTCTACCTATTTACACTGGTTGTTACGTGGAACTAAATTGTCTTCCTGACAATCCAATAAATATCACGACGAAGTTATCATCACTAACCATTTGACAAATAGATAACATAAAAAACGCATTCTTTATATTACTTCAACTTTTTTTAAATGTTCGCTCTTATGGTAGAGATATATTATACTAAATCGACCGGTCAGATTGAAGTAGTTTGGTAAAATCGTTGAATGTTGAAACGTGGAGTTTATGTGATGTACATAATGTGATGTACATAAAATGAACAAGTTTTATAGTGTTCATGCTGAACAAATTGTCAGAATGTTTTATAGTGTTCATGCTGAATAAATTGTCAGAATGTTTAAAATAAAATAAAAGGACAGAAGTAAAAATAAAACATCACACAAAACACCAATTGGTAAACAATAATGTTCTTATATCCTTAATAATTATAGTTTATATGGCATGCGACAACATCATCAATAAAATCTACTTCTAACTTAGGTTTCTAGACGTGTAATATAACAAATCAGACGTACACCTGAATTACTTACCTATTTATACTGGCTATATTGCCAGTGCCGAAAAACCCTGTCAGCATGAGGAAAACCTTGTCGGTTAAGGAAACATCAAACTTTTTATCACACCAATTAATACACTGCTTTCATGTTTTCCCTGCAGATCAGTTTCTCCGATATGGTTTGTGTGGTAATCAATCTTAAAGACCCGATAGGAGAACTTTGAACTCTTTTTACACACATTCTAAAGAATAAAAAATCCTTTAACAAAATTTGTCTAAAAGGACAGAAAGTTATATTTAGATTGAAAACTGGAATGCATTGCCAGATAGCCCGATTTTCTTTTCTATAGAGAAACCTGACTAAATACCATCAATCAGAAATCGCCTTCTCATGCAGGAAGTTATTAACAGGAACATTGAAGGAAGTTATTAACAGGAACATTGAACAACGACGAAAAAGATACAAAATAAAAAGCTCTGCGGACATCTTCCAGTTGTAGGTGGCGTTGTTGTTTTATTTCTGATGGTATTGATGGGACAAAATCAACAGATCCTACCTGTAACAATACATTGTATATCCTGATTATTGCAAGGCATGCACAATACTACAGCTCTAAAACAAAATAGATTACAATGCATATGTCATGAAAGAAATCATCCCTTGGTACATAAGGAGGATGCTAGAACAAAAACTCCCATCACAGAGTTTATTTAAATATTATACATCTGTAAATAATCACCACCATTATCATTTTAACTAATAATAGAAATAAGACAAACCATTTGTTGTCACCCTATTCGAGTACACACCTGTCTGATCTGGCCGGTATGTCGACTAATTCTGTCCTCCAAGTGTAGCCAAAAATATAGCAGGTAGCAGAGATTGACCACAAAGAGTCCTTCATGACTGATTACTGGTCAAAGATAAACACAACATGACGGCTCATTGGCACCAATGATGGTAAATCTATTTCAATGCTTGTATAACACTTATCATATTAAATTGAAAGTACTTACATCTTCCAACGAGTAAATAAAGTTTCTATATTCTGTTTGATTCAGATATATCGAAGAAAAAAAATAAACGCAATTAGAAAATGTCCGGTTTACTACCGGAAATAAAAAGATGTTATAGAATACAATAATGGTGTAATTACAGCTAAGGAGCTTCCGTCTATAAAAAAAATTAGCCATGTACGTGTTGTACTCTTATCAAATTTCAGGTTGATCTGACCTCTCCGAGCAGGAAACATTTTATGGGACGAATTGAATAGAAAATAACATGAAGGCCGAACCCTCCAATCAATGTCGCTCAGTTGACGTTAGCCCTGAGTGAGGAATGGAACCGTATACCAACGAGGAGGACCAAAATTGATCAATTCAATGCACAAAAGTGCAGCCATTGCAACTATTGGAGAATACAAGATATTGCATCTTCGCCAGCTATGGCTTCTGATTGCATTGCACTCCACGGGCAATACTGATGCCAAGAACTCACTTTGAGAGAGTTCCCTTTGGATCAACCAAAAATTTGACGGAGGTACGAAACGCACATGACTGAAATTTTCATCAATTGCACTATGACATCATATACGGTAACATATTTATTTCTCGTAGTAAACCGGGCAATTCATTATTGCGTACAGAACTAAAGTCATGATTGTAATTTGAATATTGAATCTTTTTTTTTTTTCGTTTTTTTTTTTTTTTTTTCTTTGCATTGTTAAACGCCCTATCAACAGCAAAGGTCAATTAAGGGACACATATTTCATTCCTGGGCTCGTTTAATTGAAATGCTATTTAGATCCATCTTCCCCATGTCAAGAAGACGTTAATGAAAAAGGATACGAGATGCTGAGTAGCATGTAGAGGGGAATGTAGGCTAGTGTGATAGTCAGGAGTCGATGTAACACCCCTGTCCCAGACAACACGGGTATCACCAGCGAAACACCTGTAAAATATAGCACACTTCTCTTTGACAACAGTAATATCACCAGCGAAACAGCTGAAAGTATAACTTACCTGTCCCTAATAACACGTGTATCATCAGCGAAACATCTGTAAAATATAGCACACCTGCCTCTCACAATACGGATAGCATCAATGAAACAACTGTAAGATATGACAAACTAATCTCTCATAACCACATGCATCACCAACAAAACACATATAAAGTACCATACACGTATCCTTGACAATAGTAATACCACCAACGAAACATCTGTAAAATATGTCACATCAATCCTTGACAACAGTAATATCACCAACGAAACATAATATTATGTAAAATGTAACAAAAACTATCATTGACAACAGTAATATCACCAACGAAACACCTGTGAAATTAAAAGAAAAACTTTCCTTGACAACACAGATATCACCAACAAAACATCTATAAAATATAACACACCTAAAACACAATATAGACCTCAAAGATTGGCCAGTATATAGTCAGTCCTGCAAGTAGTCAGTACTGAAACAAATCAGGGGTTGGTCAGTATATAGTCAGTCCTGCAAGTAGTCAGTACTGAAACAAATCAGGGGTTGGCCAGTATATAGTCAGTCCTGCAAGTAGTCAGTACTGAAACAAATCAGGGGTTGGTCAGTATATAGTCAGTACTGCAACAAATCAATGGTGAGCCAGTAAGTAGTCAGTACTGCAGTAAATCAAGGGTTAGTCAGTAAGTAGTCAGAACAGCAACAAATCAAGGATTAGTCAGTATATAGTCAGTCCTGCAAGTAGTCAGTACTGCAACAAATCAGGGGTTGGTCAGTAAGTAGTCAGTACTGCAGCAAATCAGGGGTTGGTCAGTAAGTAGTCAGTACTGTAGTAAATCAGGGGTTAGCCAGTAAGTAGTCAGTACTGCAGTAAATTAAGGGTTGGTCAGTAAGTAGTCAGTACTGCAGCAAATAAAGGATTGGTCAGTATATAGTCAGTACTGCAGCAAATCAAGGGTTGGTCAGTATATAGTCAGTACTGCAGCAAATCAAGGGTTGGTCAGTAAGTAGTCAGTACTGCAGCAAATAAAGGATAGGTCAGTATATAGTCAGTACTGCAGCAAATCAAGGGTTGGTCAGTAAGTAGTCAGTACTGCAGCAAATAAAGGATAGGTCAGTATATAGTCAGTACTGCAGCAAATCAGGGGTTGGTCAGTAAGTAGTCAGTACTGCAGCAAATAAAGGATAGGTCAGTATATAGTCAGTACTGCAGCAAATCAAGGGTTGGCCAGTATATAGTCAGTACTGCAGCAAATCAAGGGTTGGCCAGTATATAGTCAGTACTGCAGCAAATAAAGGATTGGTCAGTATATAGTCAGTACTGCAGCAAATCAGGGGTTGGCCAGTAAGTAGTCAGTACTGCAGCAAATAAAGGATTGGTCAGTATATAGTCAGTACTGCAGCAAATCAGGGGTTGGTCAGTATATAGTCAGTACTGCAGCAAATCAAGGGTTGGTCAGTATATAGTCAGTACTGCAGCAAATCAAGGGTTGGTCAGTATATAGTCAGTACTGCAGTAAATCAAGGGTTGGTCAGTAAGTAGTCAGTACTGCAGCAAATCAGGGGTTGGTCAGTAAGTAGTCAGTACTGCAGCAAATAAAGGATTGGTCAGTATATAGTCAGTACTGCAGCAAATCAGGGGTTGGTCAGTAAGTAGTCAGTACTGCAGCAAATCAAGGATTGGTCAGTATATAGTCAGTCCTGCAAGTAGTCAGTACTGAAACAAATCAGGGGTTGGCCAGTATATAGTCAGTCCTGCAAGTAGTCAGTACTGAAACAAATCAGGGGTTGGTCAGTATATAGTCAGTACTGCAACAAATCAATGGTGAGCCAGTAAGTAGTCAGTACTGCAGTAAATCAAGGGTTAGTCAGTAAGTAGTCAGAACAGCAACAAATCAAGGATTAGTCAGTATATAGTCAGTCCTGCAAGTAGTCAGTACTGCAACAAATCAGGGGTTGGTCAGTAAGTAGTCAGTACTGCAGCAAATCAGGGGTTGGTCAGTAAGTAGTCAGTACTGTAGTAAATCAGGGGTTAGCCAGTAAGTAGTCAGTACTGCAGTAAATTAAGGGTTGGTCAGTAAGTAGTCAGTACTGCAGCAAATAAAGGATTGGTCAGTATATAGTCAGTACTGCAGCAAATCAAGGGTTGGCCAGTATATAGTCAGTACTGCAGCAAATCAGGGGTTGGCCAGTAAGTAGTCAGTACTGCAGTAAATCAAGGGTTAGCCAGTAAGTAGTCAGTACTGCAGCAAATAAAGGATTGGTCAGTATATAGTCAGTACTGCAGCAAATCAGGGGTTGGTCAGTAAGTAGTCAGTACTGCAGCAAATAAAGGATAGGTCAGTATATAGTCAGTACTGCAGCAAATCAAGGGTTGGCCAGTATATAGTCAGTACTGCAGCAAATCAAGGGTTGGCCAGTATATAGTCAGTACTGCAGCAAATAAAGGATTGGTCAGTATATAGTCAGTACTGCAGCAAATCAGGGGTTGGCCAGTAAGTAGTCAGTACTGCAGCAAATAAAGGGTTGGCCAGTATATAGTCAGTACTGCAGCAAATCAGGTGTTGGTCAGTAAGTAGTCAGTACTGCAGCAAATAAAGGATTGGTCAGTATATAGTCAGTACTGCAGCAAATCAGGGGTTGGTCAGTATATAGTCAGTACTGCAGCAAATCAGGGGTTGGTCAGTATATAGTCAGTACTGCAGCAAATCAAGGATTGGTCAGTAAGTAGTCAGTACTGTAGCAAATCAAGGGTTGGCCACTGAGTTGTCAGTACTGCAGCAAATCAAGGGTTGGTCAGTATATAGTAAGTACTGCAACATATCAAGGGTTGGCCAGTATATAATATAGTCAGTACTGCAGCAAATCAAGGTTAGGTCAGTATATAGTCAGTACTGCAGCAAATAAAGGATAGGTCAGTATATAGTCAGTACTGCAGCAAATCAAGGATTGGTCAGTATATAGTCAGTACTGCAGCAAATCAAGGATTTGCCAGTATATAGGTCAGTACTGCATGCAAATCAAGGGTTAGCATGCCAGTAAGTAGTAAGTTCTGCAGCAAAATAGACCTGAATGCCTGTTGGATATTTCATGAAAGGAAATTTTCTGGAAATATTTGTGGACTTTTAAAACAGGACTATCAAAAGAGCTTACCTAGTATAAGCCAGCTAAAGATCTGGTTGACGACAGGAAGTCCCTGCTTCCTTTGTATACTGGACGCAGTGGACAGGACTACATACACTGACAGCGCTGTTATTACAATCTGAATATAAACCAAAACAAATCACAAATACATATGTACAAGGACCAAACGTCAGGTCAGTATAGACCGAATGTCTGGTCAGCCTAGTCCAAACATCAGGTCAGTCTAGACCGAACGTCTGGTCAGTCAGTCCAAACATCAGGTCAGTCTAGACCAAACGTCTGGTGTGTCTAATCTAAACGTCATCTTAGTCCAAACATCAGGTCGGTCTAGACCGAACTTCTGGCCAGCCTAGTCCAACCACCAGGTCAGTCTAGACGAAACGTCTGGTCAGCCTAGTCCAAGCATCAGGTCAGTTTAGATGAACGTCTGGTCAGCCTAGTACAAACATCAGGTCAGCCTAAACCGAATGTCTGGTCAGCCTAGTCCAAACATCAGGTCAGTCTAGTCCAAACATCAGGTCAGTCTAGACCGAACGTCTGGTCAGCCTAGTCCAAGCATCAGATCAGCCTAAACCGAACGTCTGGTCAGCCTAGTCCAAACATCAGGTCAGTCTAGACGAACTTCTGGTCAGCCTAGTCCAAACATCAGGTTGGTCTAGACGGAACTTCTGGTCATCCTAGTTCAAGCATCAGGTCAGTCTATACCGAACGACTTGTCAGTCTAATTCAAACATCAGGTCATTCTAAACCGAACATCTGGTCAGTCTAGACCGAATGTCTGGTCAGCTTAGTCCAAGCATCAGGTCAGACTAGACTAAACGTCAGGTCATTCAAGTCCAAACGTCTGGTCAGCCTAGTCCAAATGTCTGGTTGGTCTAGTCCAAACGTCACATTGGTCTAGACTGAACATAAGGTCAGTCTAGTCCAAGCATCAGGTCATTATAGGCTGAA
Source organism: Pecten maximus (assembly GCF_902652985.1). NCBI lineage: Eukaryota > Metazoa > Mollusca > Bivalvia > Pectinida > Pectinidae > Pecten > Pecten maximus. The sequence continues at coordinate 37,345,738 of NC_047025.1, forward strand.
CGTCTGGTCAGCCTAGTCCAAACATCAGGTCATTCTAGGCAGAACTTCTGCGATGTCAATGTTCTTTTTTCAACCATAAATTCATGTAAATGTGTATGATACATGTACCTATATGTATTACCTCACAAAACAAGAGGCCCAATGGGCCTGTATCACTCACCTGGCTCTACAGCAAATTTGCAGTTGATTGAGGTCATTTTTTACAGATACTATGCTGATAACCAATTTATTCAAATATCAGAGTAAGCTAGGTTTATTCATGTCAATAAATTTTTTATTCCTTCATTCCAACATACTATTGGCCTAATATCTGGACTTGGTGACTCTTGGCTATCGCATGATTTTAAAATAGTTCACCCCTGTGAACTTGAATGTAGGTCAATGTCATTCAGTTGAACAAACTTGGTAGCCCTACACCCCAGCATGCTACAGACAGGGCCAACCTCAAGTACCTGAGCCTCTTGGTGTTTAAGAAGAAGTCGCTTGAAGATTATAGCCTATTTGACCCATGTGACCTTGAATGAAGGTCAGGGTCATTTATTTGAACAAACTTGGTAGCCCTTCACCCCAGCATGCTACAGGCCAAATAACAAGTCCCTGGGCCTCTTGGTTATTGAGAAGAAGTCGTTTGAAGATTATAGCCTATTTGACCCATGTGACCTTGAATGAAGGTCAAGGTCATTTATTTGAACAAACTTAGTAGCCCTTCACCCCAGCATGCTACAGGCCCAATAACAAGTCCCTGGGCCTATTGGTTATTGAGAAGAAGTCGTTTGAAGATTATAGCCTATTTGACCCATGTGACCTTGAATGAAGGTCAAGGTCATTTATTTGAACAAACTTGGTTGTACTTCATCCCAGCATGCTACAGGTCTAATATCAAGTCCCTGGGCCTCTTGGTTATTGAGAAGAAGTTGTTTAAATGAAAAGTTGACGCCGGACGGACGGATGACGGACCTTCACCACAGCACCACGGCATAAGCTCACTTGCCCTTTGGGCAGGTGAGCTAAAAATAGATGCAAAATTACATCATTTTTAATTATTTCTGGAAATTATTTAAAACACTGTTCACTCTAAATAAAAGTATAACAATATAATATCTGAATGAAATTTCAAACGTTTCTTTTGGTTTAAAACAAAGACAATGATACAAAAAAATAAAAAGGGCTGTACTAGCAGTTGTACTCAGTGCTTTGTAGGTGGGACTGATACTTAAATTCTTAGTTTTTAACATGACAGTATTTAGTTTAAGAAAGTGAGTATTTGTGGACATATTTTTGTCTTTCAAAATATGAATTGGGAAAGTTTCTGCTAAAATAAGTCTCTGCTAATTGACACTAAGTATGCTGATGATACAGTGATTGAAACGACATGTTACCTACCGGCAACTAGGCAAATGGTCGTTCGTTATTGTGAATTTATTTCCTTGTGGCAATTATTTAAAGATCAGCCAAAGTTTAAATGTATAGTTAACATTTCAATAAGTAATCTGTCACATTCGATACTCCGTTGATAACATTGTCAGTGTTATTTTCACTTTTTCTGTCCCCAGATATTACGGTGTCTGTTTTCTGTCAAATAGAGGTCGTTTATGCGCTTGACATCAAAGGCAGTATACGAAGCTATTTGCAAGCGTTTAATCAACCATGATCGACCTGCTACGAAACAATCACCACGCGTCCTCAGCTTAATTGGTTTTAATTAATTGTTTATTTATCGGGGTATTGTCACCCTTGCAGTCAGTGAAGTGTCAGAATTTCGTTACAGTCTGTGAGCAGGTCAGTTAACTGACCAATGCCCCAAACATATGTCTTTCACCAGCCAGCAAGCGTTATCTGTCATAGGCCTAAGTGAAACTAACAAGATGAATAGGGGCTCCATACGGGGTTATCAAGACATATTCTCCAAAATCGGGAGAATACCATATGTTTTATCTATACGATCGGGAGACGGGGCAGGGAGTCTGGAATCGGGAAATTCCCGACTAAATCGGGAAAGTTGGCAAGTATGCCAAAGGTTGCCTGTAGAAATTGACCCTACAACATATTGTTTAGTAACGTCTGCTCTGGGTTGATAAAAATGAACAATCTGGCAAATTTCTCTGTTGTAAAATACACGGTCTCCGACGTTCAAACGTTTTGGCGCCGCCATGTTTGTTTACAAATGCACAATTTTGGGGGGGAAAGATTGTAACAGCGGTGACTCATTAGCGTGTTTTTTTCACACGAGAGTGTATTACTGGCAAATAATACACGGTTTTAAACCAATCAAAACAGGCGTTGCATAGCAAACGTGGTAGAATACCTAACATAATATAGTCCATCAATATGTCTACCATACCTTTATGTATCATTACCTAACATAATATAGTATATCAATGTCTACCATACCTGTATGTATCATTACCTAACATAATATAGTCCATCAATGTCTACCATACCTGTATGTATCATTACCTAACATAATATAGTATATCAATGTCTACCATACCTGTATGTATTATTACCTGACATACTATTAATAGTCCATCAATGTCTACCATACACGTATGTATCATTACCTGACATAATATAGTCCATCAATGTCTACCATACACGTATGTATCATTACCTGACATAATATAGTCCATCAATGTCTACCATACCTGTATGTATTATTACCTGACATAATATAGTCCATCAATGTCTACCATACATGTATGTATTATTACCTGACATACTATAGTCCATCAATGTCTACCATACATGTATGTATTATTACCTAACAAAATATAGTTAATCAATGTCTACCATACCTGTATGTAGTTTGTACTGTAGGTATGATTGCTTGAGGTTGTAAAATTCTTTAATCTACAATGATAAAGCAACAATTTACATCATAATTGAACATGAAAAATACAAGAGAATTTGAAAATCAGATAAAGGGATAAATCATTTTAACAGTGCAAGATTTTTTTATCAAAAGAGTGTCAAAAACATTGTGAAATGAAGGTTTACAGCTGTAGAATGACTTACCTGTGTACAGCTAGTACACCTGTAATGATGGCAAGAACCCCAGCAGTGCCCCTGTAATGAATCCAAACAGGTGTGACACATACATATACAGCATAATATTATTATTATGGTTATATTTCAAACTTTACATAAATATGTTAAGAATAGGTGTGAGAGTAAGAGTTATCCCCCTCTAGTTGCATGATGTATCTTTAGAACTTGTTTGTTGCCCAGTGAACAGCATGGGTCATATTGAGACAGGGTCTACAGCAGTGAATTACATATGAGAGGCCCATTGCTTAGCATTCATAGCCATTTCGGTAAAGTGTCTTGTTTAAGGACACAACCATGACAGCACAGACTGGCCGGTTTCTCATTTTCCCGAGAAACACAAACCGACACATGCAGCATAGAGCCATGCACCTTCGACCTTCTCCTGATGTTAAGTTGTTGGCGCTCTAACAACCAACCTATCATGGCCCCCTTATTTGGAGAGCTGTAATTGACATCCATCAAATGTCTATTCGTCTTCATTGTATAGATGTGCAGGTGTATGGAGACTACAGCAACAGTACATCATGTCACATGACCACTATAGTAATACCAAGGTCATCAATCTCATTGTGACAACACTGATTTCAATTTATTGTTCCAGTATGTAAGGAAAGTAAGAAAACAGACCTCCAAGTTCCCAAAAATGATATTAAATAGAAAAAGTATGACACCTACACTAGGTAATAGTTAGTTTCTCGGCCAACCACGGGCATCATGGGAAATATTGCCAGAATTAGACAGCTCAGCATCCATCCAAAACAAACCACCTGTTGAACAATGAACAAATATGTCGTGATGATGATTTCATACATGTAAAATCAATATTTCTAACAGAGCCTGCACATTAGACACATCTGAAGTACATCAAATCTTAAATAAAAAAGAAAATGTATGTAAAAACATAAATACAATTCACAGGCAAGAAATCAAATATGTGTTATATATTATTGTAGGTATATTATATCAGAACTTATATGGAAGCTAACCCAGTCTGTATGATGATGTATGCTACATCAGAACTTACCTTGTCTGTACGCTGTGATGGGGTATATCACATCAGAACTTACCTTGTCTGTACACTGTGGTGGGGTACATGTATATCACATCAGAACTTACCTTGTCTGTACACTGTGGTGGGGTATATTACATCAGAACTTACCTTGTCTGTACACTGTGGTGGGGTACATGTATATCACATCAGAACTTACCTTGTCTGTACACTGTGGTGGGGTATATTACATCAGAACTTACCTTGTCTGTACACTGTGGTGGGGTATATCACATCAGAACTTACCTTGTCTGTACACTGTGGTGGGGTATATCACATCAGAACTTACCTTGTCTGTACACTGTGGTGGGGTATATCACATCAGAACTTACCTTGTCTGTACGCTGTGATGGAGTATATCACATCAGAACTTACCTTGTCTGTACACTGTGGTGGGGTATATCACATCAGAACTTACTTTGTCTGTACGCTGTGATGGGGTATATCACATCAGAACTTACCTTGTCTGTACGCTGTGATGGGGTATATCACATCAGAACTTACCTTGTCTGTACGCTGTGATGGGGTATATCACATCAGAACTTACCTTGTCTGTACACTGTGGTGGGGTATATCACATCAGAACTTACCTTGTCTGTACGCTGTGGCGATGATATCAGAGGTAACACCCCCATACACACAAGTCCAACTGACAGTACTTCTCGGTAGAAAAAGCCAGCAACCTGAAAAATCAAAATTTCCTAAGACCATGAAAATTACCTAAAAAGATGAAGAAAATTTGTGGTTAAATTCTACCAAACATACTAGAACTCAACATTGCAGTACCCAAAGCTGGGTGACTGGGACAATCAGATCATCTACATTGTGTCTGGGTGACTGGGACTAATAAAATATATTACCTGTAAGTGATCGAGATCGGGTTATCTCAGTCGAGGGCTAAGATTCTGTAACATAATCCCAACCGAGGCGTCAGCCGAGGATGTTACAGAATCTTAGCCCGAGACTGAGATAACCCGATCTCGATCACTTACAGGTAATAGATTTTTTTCTCGCACCTCTTACATATATCTAGTTGTATAATAACAACCCATCTATATATGCGTTTAGAGTGTAAGAGTATCCCGTCTGGGGCCTCCCGGTTCAAAGCCGATTAACCACTTCATCTGCGCTTCAAATTCAGTTCTTTCGCGTAAAGATATAGTTCGGTTATATCAAAGAAGAAAAACAATGATCAATCGGTACATATTATTTTGATAATAAACAACAACCAACCAAACAATGCATAGTAATTAAATACATGACAAAAACAGTTTGAATGCACATATCGAGAGCATTACGTCACTTGCGCGGATGAATACATGAATGGGTTAAAATTCCGCCAAAACTCACGTAAAGGTACAGATCAGACGAGATAGAAAAATCTAGCACTGGGTATCACATGAGATTTCCCTGTCCGAGGTGCGCGAAAATCAGATCATTTGTACATTGTGTCTGGGTGACTGGGACAATCAGATCACCTGTACATTGTGTCTGGGTGACTGGGACAATCAGATCATTTGTACATTGTGTCTGGGTGACTGCATGGGACAATCACATCACCTGTACATTGTGTCTGGGTGACTGGGACAATCAGATCATCTGTACATTGTGTCTGGGTGACTGGGACAATCAGATCACCTGTACATTGTGTCTGGGTGACTGGGACAATCAGATCATCTGTACATGGTGTCTGGGTGACTGGGACAATCAGATCACCTGTACATTGTGTCTGAGTGACTGGGACAATCAGATCACCTGTACATTGTGTCTGGGTGACTGGGACAATCAGATCATCTACATTGTGTCTGGGTGACTGGGACAATCAGATCATCTATATTGTGTCTGGGTGACTGGGACAATCAGATCACCTGTACATTGTGTCTGGGTGACTGGGACAATCAGATCACCTGTACATTGTCTCTGGGTGACTGGGACAATCAGATCATCTACATTGTGTCTGGTTGACTGGGACAATCAGATCATCTATATTGTGTCTGGTTGACTGGGACAATCAGATCATCTGTACATTGTCTCTAGGTGACTGGGACAATCAGATCATCTGTACATTGTGTCTGGGTGACTGGGACAATCAGATCATCTATATTGTGTCTGGGTGACTGGGACAATCAGATCATCTGTACATGGTGTCTGGGTGACTGGGACAATCAGATCATCTGTACATGGTGTCTGGGTGACTGGGACAATCAGATCACCTGTACATTGTGTCTGGGTGACTGGGACAATCAGATCACCTGTACATTGTGTCTGGGTGACTGGGACAATCAGATCACCTGTACATTGTGTCTGGGTGACTGGGACAATCAGATCATCTACATTGTGTCTGGGTGACTGGGACAATCAGATCATCTACATGGTGTCTGGGTGACTGGGACAATCAGATCATCTGTACATGGTGTCTGGGTGACTGGGACAATCATGATCAGATCATCTACATTGTGTCTGGGTGACTGGGACAATCAGATCATCTACATGGTGTCTGGGTGACTGGTACAATCAGATCATCTACATTGTGTCTGGGTGACTGGGACAATCAGATCACCTGTACATTGTGTCTGGGTGACTGGGACAATCAGATCATCTACATTGTGTCTGGGTGACTGGGACAATCAGATCATCTGTACATTGTGTCTGGGTGACTGGGACAATCAGATCATCTGTACATTGTGTCTGGGTGACTGGGACAATCAGATCATCTGTACATTGTGTCTGGGTGACTGGGACAATCAGATCATCTACATTGTGTCTGGGTGACTGGGACAATCAGATCATCTGTACATTGTGTCTGGGTGACTGGGACAATCAGATCATCTGTACATTGTGTCTGGGTGACTGGGACAATCAGATCATCTGTACATGGTGTCTGGGTGACTGGGACAATCAGATCATCTGTACATTGTCTCTGGTGAATCAAGACTACACTATATGTGTCGGACAGAAGAGCACATAAAGTTTGATCTGTACTGACACAGTTATATCTACATCAACTTTTACTCCATATTCATTCATTAACAATACACCAATGAAACAAAGTGTAAAAGATTGCTGAGCTTACCAGTATCTCTAGTCCTAGTATACACATCACCACCGTTAGACAGAGATTGACAGAGACACCTGTTGGGGAAGCCTCCTTCAGTCGCTGATAACAATCCCATAGTACATACCAGCTGCACATAAACACATCATCATTTGATTAGAGAATCGTTTAATACTACTACAGGTATAACAATGTGATATCTCATACAGTCAAAAGTGACAGAGTGATATCTCCTGTCTGTATAGATCCACTATATAGGTCCATTATGAATAAGTATGATTATAGCTTGAAGTTCGTAAACTGGAAAATCAGTTACTTAATTTTTTCTAAATAGAAATTATCTTACAAATTGAGATAATAATGTATATCTTATAAAGAATAGGCTTCACATTTAACACAGAACTTCTAAGGTATTCAGTTTCTGTAAAATAGGGTAATTTGCAAAAGGCATTTTAGATTTTCCTTTATGCATAAATTATGATTTAAAATAAGATTCCTTTTGACTCAGTTGAAAAATACATGAATTGTCATACTTGAGAGTGACCACTGTCCACAAAGCCACAGGTAAAAGGCAGTACAGGTAATATGTCCAAGGAAGTGACTGAACTGAAACAAAAAGACACAGGTAAAAGGCAGAACAGGAGTTATGTCCAAGTCCAAGGTATTTTTGGTTTTTTGTTTGCTGAGTTTGTGGCCCCGAAAACAGCCAGTGTCACTTTGAGCATTGGGTCTCCTTGTAGTAGTTGGTAACTACCCCCCCCCCCCCCCCCCCCCCACCCCCATCCCACCCCACCAATGGTAGTGTTGAGCTAAAACATAAAGTCACAGGTAAGAGTTTTAATCAATACTGAAACTATCTCTTCCTTACATTTATACTCTATTTGATTTGATTTGATTGATACTTACAGCTGATATTTAAAGGTAATCATATTTTCATTAACACAAAAACAAATCAGAGTAGGGATCTGATTACGGTGTGTAAGCATGTTTAATCCACTCCAACCCTCTACCTGCCATACCTGACAGCAGGATGAAGACTAGTGCCCCTACAGCACTGTAACCACCAATGATGAACTTCCTTCCCAGAAGTACAGGCTGATCGAGGGCGACAAGCTTTACTCGGACTCTAACAACATCCGTGTGCTCCTTGACAACCAGAACCAGGATGTACAATGTCCAGCCAATGAAACCACTGGCAATGCTAACACTGGAAAAAAGAATATCGAACTCTGTACTGGGTGACATGACAATCACACACCCGCAGCCAAGAAAGATAACTGTTAATTTAAAATGTTCTTTCTATTGATGTGTACTGTCATATTAATTGTTACATTGTCAATTTTTTTATATGACATTGAATGTTTTTTCATTAACACTCATGAATTAATATGAACACAATTGATGAAGATTTGGAGTTTGAAAGTGAATGGTGACATTTGATGATATTTTTTTGTGTACAGTTATGACATTATATAGTGAATTAAAACAACTGTAATCTAAACAGTACAATGTAATGTATAACAGATTTGAAAATAGATTTTGTACATAGCAACACTGGCCTTTACTTTAGGCTATTTACTGAAGGAAAAAGGTTTTATAATATTACTTACCCAAGGAAAAACCTGTCATATGTCTGATAATAACTCAGGCCCCGTAAAGCAAGATGAATAAGTGTCTTGCTCTCATTTATCTGAAATTATCAATTAAAAAATGATTACAAGTTGTAAATAAACATAAAAAAAAAAAACATTCATCTAAAATTGGAATTTTTTTCTAGATAAAATTACCAAAGTTTGTAGTTTGGACTCTTCCTTTCAGATATCCTAGATTTGTCACCATTCCTAAAATATATGTCACCATTCCTAAAATATCTGTCACCATTCCTAAAATATATGTCACCATTCCTAAAAGATATGTCACCATTCCTAAAATATATGACACTATTCCTAAAATATCTGTCACCATTCCTAAAATAGTTTAATTTTTGTTGTTGAGGCAATGGTATACAGATGTCATCCTTGCCATCATCTTTCGTGTGGGAGATTGCATATGTGTTCATATTTCCAAGCCTCAGGAAAGATACACCTATTATACAGACCTCCTCCTAAATCAAAATAAACTAATAACTTATTTTAAATAAGACAACATATTTATGCTGTTCTCTCTTCTGTGATCTTATTGGATTTTTTAAAATAATAATTTGTATCTAAATGTAGGGTCCAAAATTAGGAGTTTCCCTACTATATAGGGTGGTATTACTGTATATACATGTCATATAAAGGTGGTGACATGCTGAAAACAGTGTATTCACTGTCAAAACCAAGGCAAAGGTGGGTTAATAATGAGTTACTTCGACAGCTATACAAACAAAAATAATATCACTTACTGCTGCAGAATAGTCGCCAGCCTGATTCAGCTTGTTGATCGATCTAATCATTTCAGCCTAAAATAAATAGGTATTTATGAATTATTCATTTTCTCCATTCAGATATAACTTATGACAGAAAATGACATAGAACAAATCCTGATGGATGTATGTATACTCACTTGTATGACAGGAGTCAAGTCACTGTAATGAAACAGAGAATGGAGTCAATACAGATTTCTATTGTTAAAATATGTTTTAATGATTTAATCATTTTCTATAAAAACATTCTAATCACAGAGTGCGCACACCATTTATATTGCATTTTCAAATTATCTCTAACATCCAGTGATAAATTATCTTTTTGTAAAACACAATTTAAAAGTTCTCACCTGTATGGTCTGAAGGTCATAGATAGGGTAGTTTGTTTTTTCTGTTCCATTTTAATCTGCAATTACAAGTTACATTCTCTAAAAAAAGCAAGATTGAGTATCTTAATTGTAAGAATTGAATGCTAGTTTTGATGTAAGGGAATTCTCATAATGAAAAATGTCTAAAATTCTATTGGGATTCACTGATACCCTCCATTTTGCAAAGTGGACAAATGTGACCTCTAACCATGCATTTACCTTGATAGATGACCACCAAAATGTAAATCGGGTGTATAACTTAATGATGTGAGCTAGACTTTGAATATAAACTAAATCTGTTCTAGGGTTCATGAGATACTGTGTATCACAGATGGATGCAAGATAGACAGATGAAGGCACACAAACTCAAAGTGATCACTGAACCCCCCCCCCCTCCTACCTTTAATAAGTTGGGGGTACAATTGTATAAGAATCACAAAAATGAAATAAGTTACAGGTATCTGAGCTTCTATCACAGCTACATTCTACATTCATTATCACTTGTAATTTATCTGTCAAAGTACAACCTACCTGGTACTGTGATAGGATCTGTCTGGCATTTGCATACAGACTTTGAGATTTCTGGCGATCATCAAAGTTAAGATAGTCAATAGGAAGGGTGCCCTATAATAATATACAAGTTCATGGCTAGAAAATAGTTTCAAAACATTAATTTCAAATTTACATTAAATTCATTTTTCTGCTAAGATCAAAATACATTTATCAAAAATGGTTTCTATGTTTAACTTAATATTACACTAATTGGTTGTTTTTTTTCATTTTGAAAATAAAAAAATGAATGGAATTATCAAGTTTTACTGAAACATCCCGAAAAATCTTACCACAGAGTTGAGAGGATATGGAATCCCGATAAGACAGGCCATCAGGGGAGCAATATCAGCCTGTGAAAGACAATGTAAATCATTGTGTCAGTAACTACAGGATTACATCACTCTCTTATGATGTATGTATATCTTTATTATGTTTTTATCAACTCAACGACAATGAAAGATCTAATGAGTTCATTACCTGTTCCACGTCTGACCTCATCAGGTGTCGCAGATTCCAATCTACAGGTAAAAATTCTCATCAATTAAATCAACAATTTTAAACACATCTGGTGTTGCAGATTCCAATATACTGATGAAATATTCTCATCAATTAAACCAACAATTGTAAACATATTTGGTTGAAAAAATACCGATGAAATCATTATGAAAATTAATGATCAGCATCTTTCAAACCTATACAAAAATCAATAATTTTAATCATTTTGAATTTAGACAATAGAGTCAGCACAAAAAATGTTAACCTTGAGACAGCACCAACACAGTTATCAAGATTCAATATTCACATATAGAGATTGTAACGTTAATAACCTCCAGAATAGGAGCCACATAAAGATTGTAACGATAACCTCCAAAATAGGAGTCACATATTGTAACAATAACCTCCAGAATAGGGGTCACATATTGTAACAATAACCTCCAGAATAGGGGTCACATATTGTAACAATAACCTCCAAAATAGGAGTCACATATTGTAACAATAACCTCCAGAATAGGGGTCACATATTGTAACAATAACCTCCAAAATAGGAGTCACATATTGTAACAATAACCTCCAAAATAGGAGTCACATATTGTAACAATAACCTCCAAAATAGGAGCCACATATTGTAACAATAACCTCCAAAATAGGAGCCACATATTGTAACAATAACCTCCAAAATAGGAGTCACATATTGTAACAATAACCTCCAGAATAGGGGTCACATATTGTAACAATAACCTCCAGAATAGGGGTCACATATTGTAACAATAACCTCCAAAATAGGAGTCACATATTGTAACAATAACCTCCAAAATAGGAGTCACATATTGTAACAATAACCTCCAAAATAGGAGCCACATATTGTAACAATAACCTCCAAAATAGGAGTCACATAAAGATTGTAACAATAACCTCCATAATAGGAGTCACATATTGTAACAATAACCTCCAAAATAGGAGTCACATATTGTAACAATAACTTCCAAAATAGGAGTCACATAAAGATTGTAACAATAACCTCCAGAATAGGAGTCACATATTGTAACAATAACCTCCAGAATAGGGGTCACATATTGTAACAATAACCTCCAGAATAGGGGTCCTCATCTGACGTTTCTGGCCTGGTCAGTGGTGATCTGACTCCAGCTCCCCAGGCAACCAGTGGGGTCAAGGTTTCATGAGGATGTCCAGCTCCATGGGAACCTGCAACAAAATTCTTATTACAATAATAAAAGTTGACATTGTTTAGTGTATGAACCATCTACTCCCCTGATTCTCCTTTAAGACCAAAACATTTCAAAAATTTGAAATAATAAACTTTATAAGATATATCTTTAGAGTTTAAGATTAAAGAATCACTGTTAGATGCATAAACAACTTCATGTTTCTACATGAAAGAAAATACTTAAAGCAAACTAAGAATCCATATATCAGTAAAATGCAATTTGAAAAAATATCTATGTATTTGGTAATGTTATCAATGCATTATCTAACACCCTAGTTAGTCATGTTTATGGTGATCATATAACAATATATACACACCCCAGTCTGTCGTGTTTATAGTGATCTTATAACAATATATACACACCCCAGTCTGTCGTGTTTATAGTGATCTTATAACAATATATACACACCCCAGTCTGTCATGGTTATAGTGATCTTATAACAATATATACACACCCCAGTCTGTCATGTTTATGGTGATCTTATAACAATATATACACACCCCAGTCTGTCATGTTAATGGTGATCTTATAACAATATATACACACCCCAGTCTGTCATGTTTATGGTGATCTTATAACAATATATACACACCCCAGTCTGTCATGTTTATGGTGATCTTATAACAATATATACACACCCCAGTCTGTCGTGTTTATGGTGATCTTATAACAATATATACACACCCCAGTCTGTCGTGTTTATGGTGATCTTATAACAATATATACACACCCCAGTCTGTCGTGTTTATGGTGATCTTATAACAATATATACACACCCCACTTTGTCGTGTTTATGGTGATCTTATAACAATATATACACACCCCAGTCTGTCATGTTTATGGTGATCTTATAACAATATATACACACCCCAGTCTGTCATGTTTATGGTGATCTTATAACAATATATACACACCCCAGTCTGTCATGTTTATGGTGATCTTATAACAATATATACACACCCCAGTCTGTCATGTTTATGGTGATCTTATAACAATATATACACACCCCAGTCTGTCGTGTTTATGGTGATCTTATAACAATATATACACACCCCAGTCTGTCATGTTTATGGTGATCTTATAACAATATATACACACCCCAGTCTGTCGTGTTTATAGTGATCTTATAACAATATATACACACCCCAGTCTGTCGTGTTTATGGTGATCTTATAACAATATATACACACCCCAGTCTGTCGTGTTTATGGTGATCTTATAACAATATATACACACCCCAGTCTGTCGTGTTTATAGTGATCTTATAACAATATATACACACCCCAGTCTGTCATGTTTATAGTGATCTTATAACAATATATACACACCCCAGTCTGTCGTGTTTATGGTGATCTTATAACAATATATACACACCCCAGTCTGTCATGTTTATGGTGATCTTATAACAATATATACACACCCCACTCTGTCGTGTTTATGGTGATCTTATAACAATATATACACACCCCAGTCTGTCGTGTTTATAGTGATCTTATAACAATATATACACACCCCAGTCTGTCATGTTTATAGTGATCTTATAACAATATATACACACCCCACTCTGTCGTGTTTATGGTGATCTTATAACAATATATACACACCCCACTCTGTCGTGTTTATGGTGATCTTATAACAATATATACACACCCCAGTCTGTCATGTTTACGGTGATCTAAGATACACACCCCAGTCTGTCGTGTTTACGGTGATCTAAGATACACACCCCAGTCTGTTATGTTTACGGTGATCTAAGATACACACCCCAGTCTGTCATGCCATGGTCTGCTGTCATCAGGTATGCTGTTTTCCCATCATTGTTATAATAATCCTCTATCAGCTCTGTTATTTCCTTTATTCCTCTATCAACCAGTCTGATATTTTCCAAATATTCCCTGTAAGCAATTTCATTTGATATAAACAATTTTGTTCTCTATAAACAATTTTATTTTCGTTAATCAATTTTATTCTCTATATACAATGTATAAACAATTTTGTTCTCTATAAACAATTTTGTTCTCTATAAACAATTTTGTTTTTAGTTGACAATGTTTGAATAATTCTGTCTTCCTCATGTCTCTTGTTATTAAACTGAATAATGATACAACTCAATTTTTCTTGTCATTCCAAGCCTTGAACTGACCATGCATTATAATTGACCTTTTGCGACTGACCTGAGGTAGATTTACTGACCTGGAGTGTGGTTTGTGAGCGTGACCATTAGTGTCTATCCCCAGGAGATGGAAGAAGAATACAATCTTGTCCTGATCTAGCTGTTCTGTCAATGTTCTCTCACTTCTTCCTCTCTCAAATAAAGCCTAGTGATGTGATAAAAATGGAGAAGGTTCCAATCATTACACTATGAAAACTGCTCCCATCATACACAATGGAAACTGTTCCCATCTTTACACAATGGAAACTATTCCCATTTGTACACAGTGGAAAGTCCTAGAAATATCTGCCCTTCATAAGATATGGCATGAACAGATTAAGTTATTTTTAATCCAGCAAATGATTGTATTATTGAGAGAAGATCTTTTTTACTTGTAATACTGTCTACAGATGATACAATGATGTTCTTGTTGTTTTCTCGAGGCTCTTGTTGTTTTCTCGAGGCTCTTGTTGTTTTCTCGAGGCTCTTGTTGTTTTCTCAAGGCTCTTGTTACATCTCCTTCTCCAGGAGGCAACATTTATTAATGAGTTTGTAGTAGTCATCTCAACCTTATCGAAATGTATGGTCCTAACCAGAAACTCTTTGAGATCTTCTATCAATTGAATACAGATTTCTTACTGTTTCAATTACACTCAACAGACAATTCACTTGAAACAAGCAAAGTACAAAACCACAAATTCAGCATGCTTGTTCTTTTTTTAGCTAGTGAAAAGGACAAATACACAATTTGTTGAATACAGAAAAGAATCACAACTGACCTTAACGCGGTCAAACACCCATGTGTCCAACTTAGAGGAGTCTGAGTCTGCAAAGTCCTCTAATTCTGATGGATATTGGTCAGTCAACACGTGGTCACCACTGGCTCCTGAGTTATTTAAAACATAACAATAAGGATACTACAGGTACATGATAATGTATTTTCATCCAAGAATGTATTACATGTATAATTACAAAACATATTTTTCAAGTCTAGATTAAATACATTGGGTACAATATCAATCCTGATTAATTCTGTAATGTTTACTTTTTTCAGATTATAAATTAGGATTATAAAGGGAATCTAAATAATTTCAACAATCAAGCCAGTATAATAGGCTAATATATAGCTAGACCATGTGAAATGCACAAGTCCCCCATCCATGTTTTAATCTCAACATTTGACAAAAATCATCATCAGGGGAATATCTAAAAAAAAAACTTTGATAAAAAATTTACCTTTCTTCTTCCAATGAAATTAATTGTATAAAAGATTCTGTTTGCTGACGTACTGAATAACATTTACTTGATGTAAGTAAAACAAGCATTGAGCTTTCACATTTCTAATGCAGTGGGACTGAGAGATTCAATGTTTAGGCTTGTGAATGTGTAGAGGTTGTTTAAACAGCAAAGGGAGATAATTCACAATAATATTTGCAAGCTTCCATACCTAAATTGTTAAATGAATGGGAGATTCTGGGTTATATGTGCACCTATTAATCAATAAAAACATACTAAAGAACTCAAAGTTTGGAATTATAAGACTCACAATTTCTGTTAGATATCTTTTTTTCTGTTTATTCTGGGGTAATTTAACAGATAAAGGTCATACATAGTCATGATACACAAACCTTTGGAAAACATGGGCAGTATGTCTGGACTGCCCCAGGACCATGTATAGCGACTCTCATTGAAAACAGAATCAAACTCCACAGGGTTCTCCTTCCATCCTACATGGAAAATAATGCACACTAGGTCATTACAGTAAAAAACAAGAGGCCTATGGGCTTTAACACTCACCAAGTCTAAAACATGGATTTACAATGGGTTTTTTTTTAAATAGTTCCTTATATGTAAAAATAAAAGTAAAGTTTAACCCCTCTTCCCATATAATTCTAACCAATTTTTAATCATTTGAAATGGAAACAAACAACTTATGATAAATTTCTGATATAAAATATAGGAAAGTTCAGCCCCTCCCCAGGAATAAATGTAAAACCCAGGTGCCATGAAATTTACAATTTTAATAAAAAAAAAAACTAAGGTCCTTCCATCCATGAAAAGTATTTGATTCTACTGTATGTTGGTATTGGGAAGAAGATTTTTTAAATATCTGTCCATTTGACCCTTTAAGGCCCTGCCCCTCTGGCCCCTAGGGGTTGGGGACATATAATTTTAAATTTCAGTTGGCAATTTCTCCCTGAGGGTTTTTGCAAAACTTTTGTCAAAAATGGTTCAGGAGTTGTTGAGAAAAAAGGAAAAATTTGAACATGTTAACTAACCACAGACAAGGGATGACAGACTATGAAAGAACAAGCTGGATTGAAAAAGGTTTGACCCTGAGTATTGTTCAGATGACCTAAAAATGGTGAAATAAAAACAAATGAAATCAATTTACACCTGGTGTTTGTTTTATCCAAATGATTGTATTTGATGATCTCCTGTACATGTAACATGAACTAGCCCATAATTGAACAGATGATATAAAACATTAACAAACAAAATACTATTGTACCTTATATTGTGTCCTCTATTTTAACTAGTTTTGTTTGAAAAAAAAATGATGGAGGGGATTGTATTATATACATGTAATTGGTAAGTGTAACAAACTTTTTTGTATTTCAAATAAAATGTAGTTGATACCTTTAGCAACTGCACTAACATCCTCATAAAAGCCAGCAATAAGTGCCACATGCCCAGGCCGGGACTCTGTGGGCACTCTAGTGTGAGACACGCCCCATGCTCCTGTTTCTTCTATGACAGTTCTGAAAATACAACAATATCAAACTTTGTTAGGGAAATCATGGCAATAGATGGAATATTTTAGTGAGAAAGAAGCTGAACTGACAAACCATTTGCTTATTTTAATTCAGAGAAACTCCTGCTCTGCTTCAAATATATCGTAAACTTTTACTTCATGCACTTTACAGTCCAATGATAACATTCATTTTAAGTTACTGAACATTTTGAGGATAACATAATTATAATACATTTAGATAAGACAGTGTAAATTCAACACCTGACGATCTGACCAGTAAATATTATCATTAAATCACAGACAGCTTTGCTGTAATAGCTCTCTAAATTGTTTTAATAAATTGTCTTGTTAGACACTTGATTCTGTAGCCTCCCTGCCCCCATGGCCCCACACACAAACTACAGTGTAATTTTTTTTCCATACATGCAGCTTGCTACATATTCGCAAGACATACATTGTACAGCACATTCTTAAACACTTTTTAAAACTTGTACCTAAGATATGGAGCCCTTGACTTTCCATCACTATCCATCTCGAAAAATTTGTCTGCTCTGAGGCCATCAGCCACAAACAGTACGAGTCTTTTTGCTGGAGGAGATTCACTAGACACCTGTGGTGTCATACCATGTACCAACGGAGACGTGAAGTAAATATCAAATATGGAATAGAAAAGTATGATGTGAACGAACAGACCAGTCAGGATCAGGGCCCATGTTCGCATGACTAGAGTTCTGGAATACAAAGAAAACTAAAGTTAAATTATATTTTCTATTTATATATACATGTTGAATTATACAAAATTAATTTACACTGTACCACACGAATTCACATAAAATTCAATGCTTAGTTTTATACTCCAGACCGCTGATATATTGTACGATGTAGGTCCAAAGCTATTACACCGTTAAGTTAACGTATGCAAACTGATAAATATACGATGAAATCAAATAATAGAAAAGAAACACGAGAGCATGGACATTTAATATGTACATGTATATATATCTCTCTCTGGTAATGCTAACAAGTCTCTAAAAAGATCATCAGCTGATATTTGTTCACAGAGTCTCGACCGTGTCGTATTGTTTTGTGAACACTTTGAGTCATAGGGTATACCGACATAACAAGTGTTTACAAAACGATATCGATACGATAGTGACGTGGCCCTGTGATTTGTTTGATTAAATAGCACACTATCTCCAAGTCTATCGAGTGGAAAACGTGGAAGACAAGTTTTCTGTATTTGAAATAACTTACCTCCGTTATTGAGAATTATCAAAATAAATGTCGCGGTTGATTCATAGATATCAGAGCAATGAAACAGTAAATTAGCTATATTTACATTCCTTGGACCCGGCGTTTCAACTGACAGGTAAAACAGGAAGTCTAGAGTTATCTCCCCATGAGATTGTTATGATTTCGTTGATTGGCTAAACTGTCAATTACATGTCCAATGAAAGACGCGGTTACTTCCGATTTTACTTCCGGCAACAACACGGAAAACAAAACACGGAAACGAGCAGTTGCCAAAACGAAAGAGACTGAAAGAAAAATAAGCAAACATGACCCGGCAAATAGAATGGGCGATGTGGGCAAACGAGCAGGCTGTAGCTAGTGCATTCAGTAGGCATTAACATTTTCACTTTTTCTCTACTGTATCCATTGGTGGCATCGTTATTTGAATGATGATCATGGCATAATATTAATAATTCTTATTTTTCAGTTTTGATTTCTGGAGGAGCCATTGGTGTAGCAGGTTTATTCAAAGGTTGGGAGTTTGGAATCTATGGAATGTATCCTTTCCTGAAAAAGTTACCCCTATCATTCTTCTCTTGATTTATTTTACGCTTCATATTGCTGATGTGAAATTCAAAAATTCTGTATAAAAAAAAATTATTTTGATACAATGCCTGTTGATGGTAAATGTAAAAAATCACAAATGCTTTCATCTACATACCTGTATTACTGAAAGATTTTGTTGTATTTGATAGTTATATGGTGGATATACTATGATTGACCAACAGCATTTTTTGCTGTTTGTTTCAACACCTGTTTGGTTGTTTTTTTCTATTTATTTACAGTGTATTTTGAAAATCTGATTCACTAGAAAGGTCAGTGTGACACATTGCACACATGCAAAATATATGAACAGAAGAAATAGGATTGTAATATATAATTAAAAATATACACTTTAAGTTAACAATATTGGTTAACACTTAGAGACACTTTTGTTGTTAATCGTTGAAGGTTATACATGTGTATTACAATGTTTATTGTAATTGTTGCAATGAATGATGAATATAGATCTACATTTGTGTACATCCCACAGCTTTTACATCCTTATAGAACTCATCAGTGATGCTAGGGACACCTAGCTACTTGTATATACATTATAGCTGCATGCCATACTTTCAGGAGACCAATAAGGGAGATTGATGATTATTTCAAGTGAGTTTTGGCTAAAATAAAGGAGATTAAATTTGTGTGTGACATGAATATCAACATTTTTACTCAATTTTAAAGCAATAAATTAATTTTGAAAGTGATAAAGAATATTTATTTGGGATATTAATCATACTGTATATGCAACAACAAAAAGTTGTATAGGGTAAAAAATGCAAAAATATAAGAATACATTAAGATTCTTATGATATGAAATTATTTTTTTATTTTTTATGTAACACAAAAAGTTTCACAGCTTTATGCATATTACATAACAGCATTTGAAAAGGGTAGATTATAAGTACGTGTAGCTAAAGATTAAGACAAGCAAGTTAATCATTTATCAGTTTAGAATTTCTTAAAATGAGAAAGCTTGATCCACTCTGAGGTAACACATCAGTTGTAAAAGTCATCATGAAATGTCCTTTGGGATCCTTAATGTTGGACCATTTAAATATAAAAATATTCCAAATGTACAAGTGTCAGTAGTCATGAGAACTGAAGATGTTCATGTTAGGAGACTGCAGTAAATCTTATCATGAATTGATCATTCCAGATTTTGTATATTGTCTCTGTCATTGCCTATAATACATTTTTGTATAGGGACATCATATATACAACTGTTTTCTCCTTATACGACTCATCAGTAATGCTAGGGACATGATACAGCTGTTTTCTCCTTATATGACTCATCAGTAATGCTAGGGAAATCATACAGCTGTTTGCTAGGGAAATCATACAGCTGTTTGCTAGGGACATCATACAGCTGTTTTCTCCTTATAGGGTTCATCAGCAATGCTAGGGACACCATACAGTTAACGTTGCTTTTTGTTCATCTTGGACTTGTCAGTAATGTAAGGGACACAGTTCAGCTGTTTCACTATATAGGACTCGTCAGTAATGCTATGAATATAAAGGAGGAGTGGTAAATCCTGTAAATAGATCAATTTTATAATTGTTTGATTATTGAAAATGTGTACAATTCTGAACCAGTGCAACTATTATTTTCCTTTACCATGTATTTAGCATAGCTGGCATTCTTGTGTTGGTAATAGAGTACCCTCGAGGAAAGAGGAAAACCGGACATTCTACTCAGGAAAGAAAGTAAGACCTCATCAGTATGTAGGGAAACCAGCAATCTTCACATTTCAGACCCAGATAAATATATATATACACTGTACATCTTTTTAAGAGGATCTTTTTCAGATATATTATTGATACCATAATATGAAAAGAAATATTAATTAATTAATTGACTTCTTATAAATGCATACATGTTTAACATGTTTGGAAACCAATCATTCACTTTGTCAGGCACTGTACTTTACATATTATAGTAGCTAAGAAATGAGACTGCTTTTCATCGTAGTGACCCTCAAACTTTAAAATGGAATATATTTTACAAAAATGCTTTTGATCATATATTTTGTTTCTATTGCATATAAAATGATTTACCTATATCCATATGTGATCATTCTCACTAGCCCACGCAGGAGAGAACAAACATGCCTGTGTTAAATTAAAGATGCCAATTTTCAGTTGTATTATTATTTTATGTTATAATACTAAAATGTAGATATCTGATTATCTGCAGGTGGCAAAGACCAATGTCAAGATTCCTGAACTGCTGTGGGCCAGTCACTCGCAATTATTTTGTTAGATTTATCATGCATCTAATGTAAGTAATAGTATTTTCTGTTAGTATTTTATGTGTAACTTAGGGTACAGGTAACACCAAGTCTATTTTATGTGTAACTTACGGTACAGGTAACACCAAGTCATTTTATGTGTAACTTAGGGTACAGGTAACACCAAGTCTATTTTATGTGTAACTTAGGGTACAGGTAACACCAAGTCTATTTTATGTGTAACTTACGGTACAGGTAACACCAAGTCTATTTTATGTGTAACTTAGGGTACAGGTAACACCAAGTCTATTTTATGTGTATCTTACGGTACAGGTAACACCAAGTCTATTTTATGTGTATCTTACGGTACAGGTAACACCGAGTCTATTTTATGTGTAACTTACGGTACAGGTAACACCAAGTCTATTTTATGTGTAACTTAGGGTACAGGTAACACCAAGTCTATTTTATGTGTAACTTACGGTACAGGTAACACCAAGTCTATTTTATGTATAACTTACGGTACAGGTAACACCAAGTCTATTTTATGTGTAACTTACGGTACAGGTAACACCAAGTCTTGAAGGAGTGAGGAAATAACCTAATCCAAAGGTTTCTGATGTTTTATTGTAACCTTGCCATATTACAGACGAGCAATTGTTGCCATTGTAGAACTCCTACATGTGAAGATGGGTTGTGTATGGGAACATTAGAGAGACCAAGGATAAGGCCGGATTTATTCCACTTTGTTAGTGGACATTACCCCTTGGACCAATTTTATCAACATAATTTAACTAAGATTTTCCCCTTAACTTCTGTAATGCTTGCCTATAGAAAATTTGAAGCTAAGGAACTTTCTTATGTTACGGAACATTGATGAGATCAGAGCCTGGTACAGAGACTACGTCATTTGTAGTGTGTTTGACAGTTTTTACATATTAGTACTGTTGTACTCACTAATTACTTTAGAGTTCATTTGTTTGCAGAATAATCTGTTATATATATTACACTGTATTCATTGTTAGTGGTCTGTGATTCTGTTTCAGTGTCTATATGTATCTTATTTTTCTGTACCATATTTATCTGTACAGGATTTATTCAGGATAAACACAGTACTACATGTATATCTTAGGAAAATCAATCATACTTTGGTGATTGTCCTCTGTGTCCTACTTTGGTGATTGTCCTCTGTGTCCTACTTTGGTGATTGTCCTCTGTGTTATACTTTGGTGATTGTCCTCTGTGTCCTACTTTGGTGATTGTCCTCTGTGTTATACTTTGGTGATTGTCCTCTGTGTCCTACTTTGGTGATTGTCCTCTATGTCATACTTTGGTGATTGTCCTCTGTGTCCTACTTTGGTGATTGTCCTCTGTGTCATACTTTGGTGATTGTCCTCTGTGTCCTACTTTGGTGATTGTCCTCTGTGCCATACTTTGGTGATTGTCCTCTGTGTCCTACTTTGGTGATTGTCCTCTGTGTCCTACTTTGTTGATTGTCCTCTGTGTCCTACTTTGGTGATTGTCCTCTGTGTCCTACTTTGGTAATTGTCCTCTGTGTCCTACTTGGGTGATTGTCCTCTGTGTCCTACTTTGGTGATTGTCCTCTGTGTCCTACTTTGGTGATTGTCCTCTGTGTCCTACTTTGGTGATTGTCCTCTGTGTCATACTTTGTTGATTGTCCTCTGTGTCATACTTTGGTGATTGTCCTCTGTGTCCTACTTTGGTGATTGTCCTCTGTGTCCTACTTTGGTGATTGTCCTCTGTGTCCTACTTTGGTGATTGTCCTCTGTGTCCTACTTTGGTGATTGTCCTCTGTGTCCTACTTTGGTGATTGTCCTCTGTGTCATACTTTGTTGATTGTCCTCTGTGTCATACTTTGGTGATTGTACTCTGTGTCATACTTTGGTGATTGTCCTCTGTGTCCTACTTTGGTGATTGTCCTCTGTGTTATACTTTGGTGATTGTCCTCTGTGTTATACTTTGTTGATTGTCCTCTGTGTCATACTTTGGTGATTGTCCTCTGTGTCCTACTTTGGTGATTGTCCTCTGTGTCCTACTTTGGTGATTGTCCTCTGTGTCATACTTTGGTGATTGTCCTCTGTGTTATACTTTGGTGATTGTCCTCTGTGTCATACTTTGGTGATTGTCCTCTGTGTCATACTTTGGTGATTGTCCTCTGTGTCATACTTTGGTGATTGTCCTCTGTGTTATACTTTGGTGATTGTCCTCTGTGTCCTACTTTGGTGATTGTCCTCTGTGTTATTTTATTTTTGAAAGTTTTGCAGTCATGCTGATGATCTTCTGTTTTATGTTACAGATTGTGCGTGCCTGCTTGTTTTACTCTGGCCACACTGCTGGGAGGTGTGTGTCTTTTCATCACAAGCATGATATACATGGTTGTGAGTATCTTTATACTTTAAATATGTCTGTTGCTTTTGTATGGTAATTAGGAGATACACTGTACACAGTCAAGCAAACAGCGGAACCCTTGATAGAAATGTAATTTTGTAGGTGCCCAGCAAAACTAACCACAGTGTCATTCATCACTGAGTCTGTCCATCAGTCATCACTGAGTCTGTCGGTCTGTCATCACTGAGTCTGTCCATCAATCATCACTGAGTCTATCAGTCAGTCATCACTGAGTCTGTCAGTCAGTCATCACTGAGTCCGTCAGTCATCACTGATTCTGTCCGTCAGTCATCACTGAGTCTGTCCATCAGTCATCACTGAGTCTGTCCATCAGTCATCACTGAGTCTGTCCGTCAGTCATCACTGAGTCTGTCGGTCAGTCATCACTGAGTCTGTCCATCAGTCATCACTGAGCCTGTCGGTCAGTCATCACTGAGTCTGTCCATCAGTCATCACTGAGTCTGTCGGTCAGTCATCACTGAGTCTGTCCATCAGTCATCACTGAGTCTGTCCATCAGTCATCACTGAGTCTGTCCATCAGTCATCACTGAGTCTGTCGGTCAGTCATCACTGAGTCTGTCGGTCTGTCATCACTGAGTCTGTCCATCAATCATCACTGAGTCTGTCAGTCTGTCATCACTGAGTCTGTCAGTCAGTCATCACTGAGTCTGTCGGTCAATCATCACTGAATCTGTCCATCAGTCATCACTGAGTCTGTCCATCAGTCATCACTGAGTCTGTCCATCTGTCATCACTGAGTCTGTCAGTCAGTCATCACTGAGTCTGTCGGTCAGTCATCACTGAATCTGTCCATCAGTCATCACTGAGTCTGTCCATCTGTCATCACTGAGTCTGTCCATCAGTCATCACTGAGTCTGTCCATCAGTCATCACTGATTCTGTCCATCACTGAGTCTGTCCGTCAGTCATCACTGAGTCTGTCCGTCAGTCATCACTGAGTCTGTCGGTCAGTCATCACTGAGTCTGTCGGCCAGTCATCACTGAGTCTGTCCATCAGTCATCACTGAGTCTGTCCATCAGTCATCACTGAGTCTGTCGGCCAGTCATCACTGAGTCTGTCCATCAGTCATCACTGAGTCCATCAGTCATCACTGAGTCTGTCCATCAGTCATCACTGAGCCTGTCGGTCAGTCATCACTGAGTCTGTCCATCAGTCATCACTGAGTCTGTCCGTCAGTCATCACTGAGTCTGCCCATCAGTTATCACTGAGTCTGTCGGTCATCACTGAGTCTGTCGGTCAGTCATCACTGAGTCTGTCGATCATCACTGAGTCTGTCGGTCAGTCATCGCTGAGTCTGTCCGTCAGTCATCACTGAGTCTGTCCATCTGTCATCACTGAGCCTGTCGGTCAGTCATCACTGAGTCTGTCCATCAGTCATCACTGAGTCTGTCCGTCAGTCATCACTGAGTCTGCCCATCAGTCATCACTGAGTCTGTCGGTCAGTCATCACTGAGTCTGTCCATCAGTGATCACTGAGTCTGTCCATCAGTCATCACTGAGTCTATCCATCAGTTATCACTGAGTCTGTCGGTCATCACTGAGTCTGTCGGTCAGTCATCACTGAGTCTGTCCATCAGTCATCACTGAGTCTGTCCATCAGTCATCACTGAGTCTGTCCATCTGTCATCACTGAGTCTGTCCGTCAATCATCACTGAGTCTATCAGTCAGTCATCACTGAGTCTGTCAGTCAGTCATCACTGAGTCCGTCAGTCATCACTGATTCTGTCCGTCAGTCATCACTGAGTCTGTCCATCAGTCATCACTGAGTCTGTCCATCAGTCATCACTGAGTCTGTCCATCTGTCATCACTGAGTCTGTCCGTCAGTCATCACTGAGTCTGTCGGTCAGTCATCACTGAGTCTGTCCATCAGTCATCACTGAGCCTGTCGGTCAGTCATCACTGAGTCTGTCCGTCAGTCATCACTGAGTCTGTCGGTCAGTCATCACTGAGTCTGTCCATCAGTCATCACTGAGTCTGTCCATCAGTCATCACTGAGTCTGTCCATCAGTCATCACTGAGTCTGTCCATCAGTCATCACTGAGTCTGTCGGTCAGTCATCACTGAGTCTGTCGGTCTGTCATCACTGAGTCTGTCCGTCAGTCATCACTGAGTCTGTCCGTCAGTCATCACTGAGTCTGTCGGTCAGTCATCACTGAGTCTGTCCGTCAGTCATCACTGAGTCTGTCGGTCAGTCATCACTGAGTCTGTCCGTCAGTCATCACTGAGTCTGTCGGTCAGTCATCACTGAGTCTGTCCATCTGTCATCACTGAGTCTGTCCGTCAGTCATCACTGAGTCTGTCCGTCAGTCATCACTGAGTCTGTCGGTCAGTCATCACTGAGTCTGTCGGTCTGTCATCACTGAGTCTGTCCATCAATCATCACTGAGTCTGTCAGTCTGTCATCACTGAGTCTGTCAGTCAGTCATCACTGAGTCTGTCGGTCAGTCATCACTGAATCTGTCCATCAGTCATCACTGAGTCTGTCCATCAGTCATCACTGAGTCTGTCCATCTGTCATCACTGAGTCTGTCAGTCAGTCATCACTAAGTCTGTCGGTCAGTCATCACTGAATCTGTCCATCAGTCATCACTGAGTCTGTCCATCAGTCATCACTGAGTCTGTCCATCTGTCATCACTGAGTCTGTCCATCAGTCATCACTGAGTCTGTCCATCAGTCATCACTGATTCTGTCCATCACTGAGTCTGTCCGTCAGTCATCACTGAGTCTGTCCGTCAGTCATCACTGAGTCTGTCGGTCAGTCATCACTGAGTCTGTCGGCCAGTCATCACTGAGTCTGTCCATCAGTCATCACTGAGTCTGTCCATCAGTCATCACTGAGTCTGTCGGCCAGTCATCACTGAGTCTGTCCATCAGTCATCACTGAGTCCATCAGTCATCACTGAGTCTGTCCATCAGTCATCACTGAGTCTGTCCATCAGTCATCACTGAGTCTGCCCATCAGTCATCACTGAGCCTGTCGGTCAGTCATCACTGAGTCTGTCCATCAGTCATCACTGAGTCTGTCCGTCAGTCATCACTGAGTCTGCCCATCAGTTATCACTGAGTCTGTCGGTCATCACTGAGTCTGTCGGTCAGTCATCACTGAGTCTGTCGATCATCACTGAGTCTGTCGGTCAGTCATCGCTGAGTCTGTCCGTCAGTCATCACTGAGTCTGTCCATCTGTCATCACTGAGCCTGTCGGTCAGTCATCACTGAGTCTGTCCATCAGTCATCACTGAGTCTGTCCGTCAGTCATCACTGAGTCTGTCCATCAGTCATCACTGAGTCTGTCGGTCAGTCATCACTGAGTCTGTCCATCAGTGATCACTGAGTCTGTCCATCAGTCATCACTGAGTCTATCCATCAGTTATCACTGAGTCTGTCGGTCATCACTGAGTCTGTCGGTCAGTCATCACTGAGTCTGTCCATCAGTCATCACTGAGTCTGTCCATCAGTCATCGCTGAGTCTGTCCGTCAGTCATCACTGAGTCTGTCCATCTGTCATCACTGAGTCTGTCCATCAGTCATCACTGAGTCTGTCCATCAGTCATCACTGAGTCTGTCCGTCAGTCATCACTGCATGTATATGAGTCTTTCCATCAGTCATCACTGAGTCTGTCGGCCAGTCATCACTGAGTCTGTCCATCAGTCATCACTGAGTCTGTCCGTCAGTCATCACTGAGTCTGTCCATCTGTCATCACTGAGTCTGTCCATCAGTCATCACTGAGTCTGTCCATCAGTCATCACTGAGTCTGTCCATCAGTTATCACTGAGTCTGTCCGTCAGTCATCACTGAGTCTGTCCATCAGTCATCACTGAGTCTGTCCGTCAGTCATCACTGCATGTATATGAGTCTTTCCATCAGTCATCACTGTGTCTGTCCATCAGTCATCACTGAGTCTGTCTATAAGTCATCACTGAGTCTGTCCATCAGTCATCACTGAGTCTGTCCATCAGTCATCACTGAGTCTGTCGGTCTGTCATCACTGAGTCTGTCCATCAATCATCACTGAGTCTATCAGTCAGTCATCACTGAGTCTGTCAGTCAGTCATCACTGAGTCCGTCAGTCATCACTGATTCTGTCCGTCAGTCATCACTGAGTCTGTCCATCAGTCATCACTGAGTCTGTCCATCAGTCATCACTGAGTCTGTCCATCTGTCATCACTGAGTCTGTCCGTCAGTCATCACTGAGTCTGTCGGTCAGTCATCACTGAGTCTGTCCATCAGTCATCACTGAGCCTGTCGGTCAGTCATCACTGAGTCTGTCCGTCAGTCATCACTGAGTCTGTCGGTCAGTCATCACTGAGTCTGTCCATCAATCATCACTGAGTCTGTCAGTCTGTCATCACTGAGTCTGTCAGTCAGTCATCACTGAGTCTGTCGGTCAGTCATCACTGAATCTGTCCATCAGTCATCACTGAGTCTGTCCATCAGTCATCACTGAGTCTGTCCATCTGTCATCACTGAGTCTGTCAGTCAGTCATCACTGAGTCTGTCGGTCAGTCATCACTGAATCTGTCCATCAGTCATCACTGAGTCTGTCCATCAGTCATCACTGAGTCTGTCCATCTGTCATCACTGAGTCTGTCCATCAGTCATCACTGAATCTGTCCATCAGTCATCACTGAGTCTGTCCATCAGTCATCACTAAGTCTGTCGGTCAGTCATCACTGAATCTGTCCATCAGTCATCACTGAGTCTGTCCATCTGTCATCACTGAGTCTGTCCATCAGTCATCACTGAGTCTGTCCATCAGTCATCACTGATTCTGTCCATCACTGAGTCTGTCCGTCAGTCATCACTGAGTCTGTCCGTCAGTCATCACTGAGTCTGTCCGTCAGTCATCACTGAGTCTGTCGGTCAGTCATCACTGAGTCTGTCGGCCAGTCATCACTGAGTCTGTCCATCAGTCATCACTGAGTCTGTCCATCAGTCATCACTGAGTCTGTCGGCCAGTCATCACTGAGTCTGTCCATCAGTCATCACTGAGTCCATCAGTCATCACTGAGTCTGTCGGTCAGTCATCACTGAGTCTGTCCATCAGTCATCACTGAGCCTGTCGGTCAGTCATCACTTAGTCTGTCCATCAGTCATCACTGAGTCTGTCCGTCAGTCATCACTGAGTCTGCCCATCAGTTATCACTGAGTCTGTCGATCATCACTGAGTCTGTCGGTCAGTCATCGCTGAGTCTGTCCGTCAGTCATCACTGAGTCTGTCCATCTGTCATCACTGAGCCTGTCGGTCAGTCATCACTGAGTCTGTCCATCAGTCATCACTGAGTCTGTCCGTCAGTCATCACTGAGTCTGCCCATCAGTCATCACTGAGTCTGTCGGTCAGTCATCACTGAGTCTGTCCATCAGTGATCACTGAGTCTGTCCATCAGTCATCACTGAGTCTATCCATCAGTTATCACTGAGTCTGTCGGTCAGTCATCACTGAGTCTGTCCATCAGTCATCACTGAGTCTGTCCATCAGTCATCGCTGAGTCTGTCCGTCAGTCATCACTGAGTCTGTCTATCTGTCATCACTGAGTCTGTCCATCAGTCATCACTGAGTCTGTCCATCAGTCATCACTGAGTCTGTCCGTCAGTCATCACTGCATGTATATGAGTCTTTCCATCAGTCATCACTGAGTCTGTCGGCCAGTCATCACTGAGTCTGTCCATCAGTCATCACTGAGTCTGTCCGTCAGTCATCACTGAGTCTGTCCATCTGTCATCACTGAGTCTGTCCATCAGTCATCACTGAGTCTGTCCATCAGTCATCACTGAGTCTGTCCATCAGTCATCGCTGAGTCTGTCCGTCAGTCATCACTGAGTCTGTCCATCAGTCATCACTGAGTCTGTCCGTCAGTCATCACTGCATGTATATGAGTCTTTCCATCAGTCATCACTGTGTCTGTCCATCAGTCATCACTGAGTCTGTCTATCAGTCATCACTGAGTCTGTCCATCAGTCATCACTGAGTCTGTCCATCAGTCATCACTGAGTCTGTCGGTCTGTCATCACTGAGTCTGTCCATCAATCATCACTGAGTCTATCAGTCAGTCATCACTGAGTCTGTCAGTCAGTCATCACTGAGTCCGTCAGTCATCACTGATTCTGTCCGTCAGTCATCACTGAGTCTGTCCATCAGTCATCACTGAGTCTGTCCATCAGTCATCACTGAGTCTGTCCATCTGTCATCACTGAGTCTGTCCGTCAGTCATCACTGAGTCTGTCGGTCAGTCATCACTGAGTCTGTCCATCAGTCATCACTGAGCCTGTCCATCAGTCATCACTGAGTCTGTCCGTCAGTCATCACTGAGTCTGTCGGTCAGTCATCACTGAGTCTGTCCATCAGTCATCACTGAGTCTGTCCATCAGTCATCACTGAGTCTGTCGGTCAGTCATCACTGAGTCTGTCGGTCTGTCATCACTGAGTCTGTCCATCAATCATCACTGAGTCTGTCAGTCTGTCATCACTGAGTCTGTCATTCAGTCATCACTGAGTCTGTCGGTCAGTCATCACTGAGTCTGTCCATCAGTCATCACTGAGTCTGTCCATCTGTCATCACTGAGTCTGTCAGTCAGTCATCACTGAGTCTGTCGGTCAGTCATCACTGAATCTGTCCATCAGTCATCACTGAGTCTGTCCATCAGTCATCACTGAGTCTGTCCATCTGTCATCACTGAGTCTGTCCATCAGTCATCACTGAGTCTGTCCATCAGTCATCACTAATTCTGTCCATCACTGAGTCTGTCCGTCAGTCATCACTGAGTCTGTCCGTCAGTCATCACTGAGTCTGTCGGTCAGTCATCACTGAGTCTGTCGGCCAGTCATCACTGAGTCTGTCCATCAGTCATCACTGAGTCTGTCCATCAGTCATCACTGAGTCTGTCGGCCAGTCATCACTGAGTCTGTCCATCAGTCATCACTGAGTCCATCAGTCATCACTGAGCCTGTCGGTCAGTCATCACTGAGTCTGTCCATCAGTCATCACTGAGCCTGTCGGTCAGTCATCACTGAGTCTGTCCATCAGTCATCACTGAGTCTGTCCGTCAGTCATCACTGAGTCTGCCCATCAGTTATCACTGAGTCTGTCGGTCATCACTGAGTCTGTCGGTCAGTCATCACTGAGTCTGTCGATCAGTCATCACTGAGTCTGTCCATCAGTCATCACTGAGTCTGTCCGTCAGTCATCACTGAGTCTGCCCATCAGTCATCACTGAGTCTGTCGGTCAGTCATCACTGAGTCTGTCCGTCAGTCATCACTGAGTCTGTCCATCAGTCATCACTGAGTCTGTCCATCAGTCATCACTGAGTCTGTCGGTCATCACTGAGTCTGTCGGTCAGTCATCACTGAGTCTGTCCATCAGTCATCACTGAGTCTGTCCATCAGTCATCGCTGAGTCTGTCCGTCAGTCATCACTGAGTCTGTCCATCTGTCATCACTGAGTCTGTCCATCAGTCATCACTGAGTCTGTCGGTCAGTCATCACTGAGCCTGTCGGTCAGTCATCACTGAGTCTTTCCATCAGTCATCACTGAGTCTGTCCATCAGTCATCGCTGAGTCTGTCCGTCAGTCATCACTGAGTCTGTCCATCTGTCATCACTGAGTCTGTCCATCTGTCATCACTGAGTCTGTCCATCAGTCATCACTGAGTCTGTCCATCAGTCATCACTGAGTCTGTCCATCAGTCATCGCTGAGTCTGTCCGTCAGTCATCACTGAGTCTGTCCATCAGTCATCACTGAGTCTGTCGGTCATCACTGAGTCTGTCCATCTGTCATCACTGAGTCTGTCCATCTGTCATCACTGAGTCTGTCCATCAGTCATCACTGAGTCTGTCCATCAGTCATCACTGAGTCTGTCCATCTGTCATCACTGAGTCTGTCCATCAGTCATCACTGAGTCTGTCCATCAGTCATCACTGAGTCTGTCCATCAGTCATCGCTGAGTCTGTCCGTCAGTCATCACTGAGTCTGTCCATCAGTCATCACTGAGTCTGTCAGTCATCACTGAGTCTGTCCATCTGTCATCACTGAGCCTGTCGGTCAGTCATCACTGAATCTGTCCATCAGTCATCACTGAGTCTTTCCATCAGTCATCACTGAGTCTGTCCGTCAGTCATCACTGAGTCTGTCCATCTGTCATCACTGAGTCTGTCCGTCAGTCATCACTGAGTCTGTCCATCTGTCATCACTGAGTCTGTCCATCAGTCATCACTGAGTCTGTCCATCAGTCATCACTGAGTCTGTCCATCAGTCATCGCTGAGTCTGTCCGTCAGTCATCACTGAGTCTGTCCATCAGTCATCACTGAGTCTGTCGGTCGGTCATCACTGAGTCTGTCGGCCAGTCATCACTGAGTCTGTCGGTCAGTCATCACTGAGTCTGTCTGTCAGTCATCACTGAGCCTGTCGGTCAGTCATCACTGAATCTGTCCATCAGTCATCGCTGAGTCTGTCCGTCAGTCATCACTGAGTCTGTCCATCAGTCATCACTGAGTCTGTCGGTCGGTCATCACTGAGTCTGTCGGCCAGTCATCACTGAGTCTGTCGGTCAGTCATCACTGAGTCTGTCTGTCAGTCATCACTGAGTCTGTCAGTCAGTCATCACTGAGTCTGTCGGTCAGTCATCACTGAGTCTGTCCATCAGTCATCACTGAGTCTGACGGCTAGTCATCACTGAGTCTGTCCATCAGTCATCACTGAGTCCATCAGTCATCACTGAGTCTGTCCATCAGTCATCACTGAGTCTGTCGGTCAGTCATCACTGAGTCTGTCCATCAGTCATCACTGAGCCTGTCGGTCAGTCATCACTGAGTCTGTCCATCAGTCATCACTGAATCTGTCGGTCAGTCATCACTGAGCCTGTCGGTCAGTCATCACTGAGTCTGTCAATCAGTCATCACTGAGTCTCCATCAGTCATCACTGTGTCTGTCCGTCAGTCATCACTGAGTCTGTCCGTCAGTCATCACTGCATGTATATGAGTCTGTCGGTCAGTCATCACTGAGTCTGTCCGTCAGTCATCACTGAGTCTGTCTGTCAGTCATCACTGAGTCTGTCCATCAGTCATCACTGAGTCTGTCCATCAATCATCACTGAGTCTGTCCATCAGTCATCACTGAGTCTGTCGGTCAGTCATCACTGAGTTTGTCGGTCACTGAGTCTGTCCATCAGTCATCACTGAGTATGTCCGTCAGTCATCACTGATTCTGTCGGTCAGTCATCACTGAGTTTGTCGGTCACTGAGTCTGTCAATAAGTCATCACTGTGTCTGTCCATCAGTCATCACTGAGTCTGTCGGTCAGTCATCACTGAGTCTGTCGATCAGTCATCACTGAGTCTGTCGGTCAGTCATCACTGAGTCTGTCCATCAGTCATCACTGAGTCCATCAGTCATCACTGAGTCTGTCGGTCAGTCATCACTGTGTCTGTCCATCAGTCATCACTGTGTCTGTCCATCAGTCATCACTGAGTCTGTCCGTCAGTCATCACTGAGTCTGTCGGTCAATCATCACTGAGTCCATCAGTCATCACTGAGTCTGTCCATCAGTCATCACTGAGTCCATCAGTCATCACTGAGTCTGTCCATCAGTCATCACTGAGCCTGTCGGTCAGTCATCACTGAGTCTGTCCATCAGTCATCACTGAGTCTGTCCATCAGTCATCACTGAGTCTGCCCATCAGTCATCACTGAGCCTGTCGGTCAGTCATCACTGAGTCTGTCCATCAGTCATCACTGAGTCTGCCCATCAGTCATCACTGAGTCTGTCCATCAGTCATCACTGAGTCTGTCGGTCAGTCATCACTGAGTCTGTCCATCATTCATCACTGAGCCTGTCGGTCAGTCATCACTGAGTCTGTCCATGCAGTCATCACTGAGTCTTCCATCAGTCATCACTGAAGTCTGGTCCATCAGTCATCACTGAGTCTGTCAGTCAGTCATCACTGAGTCTGTCCAATCAGTCATCACTGAGGCCTGTTCCGGTCAGTCATCACTGAGTCTGTCCGTCAGTCATCACTGAGTCTGTCGGTCATTCATCACTGAGTCTGTCCATCAGTCATCACTGAGTCTGTCCATCAGTCATCACTGAGTCTGTCCAGTCAGTCATCACTGAGTCTGTCCGGTCATTCATCACTGAGTCTGTCCATCAAGTCATCACTGGAGTCTGTCAGTCATGTCATCACTGAGTCTGTCAGTCAGTCATCATCCTGAGTCTGTCGGTCAGTCATCACTGAATCTGTCCATCAGTCATCACTGAGTCCATCAGTCATCACTGAGTCTGTCCATCTGTCATCACTGAGTCTGTCAGTCAGTCATCACTGAGTCTGTCGGTCAGTCATCACTGAATCTGTCCATCAGTCATCACTGAGTCTGTCCATCAGTCATCACTGAGTCTGTCCATCTGTCATCACTGAGTCTGTCCATCAGTCATCACTGAGTCTGTCCATCAGTCATCACTGATTCTGTCCATCACTGAGTCTGTCCGTCAGTCATCACTGAGTCTGTCCGTCAGTCATCACTGAGTCTGTCGGTCAGTCATCACTGAGTCTGTCGGCCAGTCATCACTGAGTCTGTCCATCAGTCATCACTGAGTCTGTCCATCAGTCATCACTGAGTCTGTCGGCCAGTCATCACTGAGTCTGTCCATCAGTCATCACTGAGTCCATCAGTCATCACTGAGCCTGTCGGTCAGTCATCACTGAGTCTGTCCATCAGTCATCACTGAGCCTGTCGGTCAGTCATCACTGAGTCTGTCCATCAGTCATCACTGAGT
This sequence comes from Pecten maximus, assembly GCF_902652985.1. Taxonomy (NCBI): domain Eukaryota; kingdom Metazoa; phylum Mollusca; class Bivalvia; order Pectinida; family Pectinidae; genus Pecten; species Pecten maximus. The sequence continues at coordinate 37,380,122 of NC_047025.1, forward strand.
CTGTCCGTCAGTCATCACTGAGTCTGCCCATCAGTTATCACTGAGTCTGTCCGGTCATCACTGAGTCTGTCGGTCAGTCATCACTGAGTCTGTCGATCAGTCATCACTGAGTCTGTCCATCAGTCATCGCTGAGTCTGTCCGTCAGTCATCACTGAGTCTGCCCATCAGTCATCACTGAGTCTGTCGGTCAGTCATCACTGAGTCTGTCCCGTCAGTCATCACTGAGTCTGTCCATCAGTCATCACTGAGTCTGTCCATCAGTTATCACTGAGTCTGTCGGTCATCACTGAGGTCTGTCGGTCAGTCATCACTGAGTCTGTCCATCAGTCATCACTGAGTCCTGTCCATCAGTCATCGCTGAGTCTGTCCGTCAGTCATCACTGAGTCTGTCCATCAGTCATCACTGAGTCTGTCCATCAGTCATCACTGAGTCTGTCGGTCAGTCATCACTGAGCCTGTCGGTCAGTCATCACTGAGTCTTTCCATCAGTCATCACTGAGTCTGTCCATCAGTCATCGCTGAGTCTGTCCGTCAGTCATCACTGAGTCTGTCCATCTGTCATCACTGAGTCTGTCCATCTGTCATCACTGAGTCTGTCCATCTGTCATCACTGAGTCTGTCCATCAGTCATCACTGAGTCTGTCCATCAGTCATCGCTGAGTCTGTCCGTCAGTCATCACTGAGTCTGTCCATCAGTCATCACTGAGTCTGTCGGTCATCACTGAGTCTGTCCATCTGTCATCACTGAGTCTGTCCATCTGTCATCACTGAGTCTGTCCATCTGTCATCACTGAGTCTGTCCATCAGTCATCACTGAGTCTGTCCATCAGTCATCACTGAGTCTGTCCATCAGTCATCACTGAGTCTGTCCATCAGTCATCACTGAGTCTGTCCATCAGTCATCGCTGAGTCTGTCCGTCAGTCATCACTGAGTCTGTCCATCAGTCATCACTGAGTCTGTCAGTCATCACTGAGTCTGTCCATCTGTCATCACTGAGCCTGTCGGTCAGTCATCACTGAATCTGTCCATCAGTCATCACTGAGTCTTTCCATCAGTCATCACTGAGTCTGTCCATCAGTCATCGCTGAGTCTGTCCGTCAGTCATCACTGAGTCTGTCCATCTGTCATCACTGAGTCTGTCCGTCAGTCATCACTGAGTCTGTCCATCTGTCATCACTGAGTCTGTCCATCAGTCATCACTGAGTCTGTCCATCAGTCATCACTGAGTCTGTCCGTCAGTCATCACTGAGTCTGTCCATCAGTCATCACTGAGTCTGTCCGTCAGTCATCACTGCATGTATATGAGTCTTTCCATCAGTCATCACTGTGTCTGTCCATCAGTCATCACTGAGTCTGTCTATAAGTCATCACTGAGTCTGTCCATCAGTCATCACTGAGTCTGTCGGTCGGTCATCACTGAGTCTGTCGGCCAGTCATCACTGAGTCTGTCCGTCAGTCATCACTGAGTCTGTCTGTCAGTCATCACTGAGTCTGTCAGTCAGTCATCACTGAGTCTGTCGGTCAGTCATCACTGAGTCTGTCCATCAGTCATCACTGAGTCTGACGGCTAGTCATCACTGAGTCTGTCCATCAGTCATCACTGAGTCCATCAGTCATCACTGAGTCTGTCCATCAGTCATCACTGAGTCTGTCCATCAGTCATCACTGAGTCTGTCCATCAGTCATCACTGAGTCTGTCGGTCAGTCATCACTGAGTCTGTCCATCAGTCATCACTGAGTCTGTCGGTCAGTCATCACTGAGTCTGTCCATCAGTCATCACTGAATCTGTCGGTCAGTCATCACTGAGCCTGTCGGTCAGTCATCACTGAGTCTGTCCATCAGTCATCACTGTGTCTGTCCGTCAGTCATCACTGAGTCTGTCCGTCAGTCATCACTGCATGTATATGAGTCTGTCGGTCAGTCATCACTGAGTCTGTCCGTCAGTCATCACTGAGTCTGTCTGTCAGTCATCACTGAGTCTGTCCATCAGTCATCACTGAGTCTGTCCATCAATCATCACTGAGTCTGTCCATCAGTCATCACTGAGTCTGTCGGTCAGTCATCACTGAGTTTGTCGGTCACTGAGTCTGTCCATCAGTCATCACTGAGTCTGTCCGTCAGTCATCACTGATTCTGTCCGTCAGTCATCACTGAGTTTGTCGGTCACTGAGTCTGTCCATAAGTCATCACTGTGTCTGTCCATCAGTCATCACTGAGTCTGTCGGTCAGTCATCACTGAGTCTGTCGGTCAGTCATCACTGAGTCTGTCGGTCAGTCATCACTGAGTCTGTCCATCAGTCATCACTGAGTCCATCAGTCATCACTGAGTCTGTCCATCAGTCATCACTGAGCCTGTCGGTCAGTCATCACTGAGTCTGTCCATCAGTCATCACTGAGTCTGTCCATCAGTCATCACTGAGTCTGCCCATCAGTCATCACTGAGCCTGTCGGTCAGTCATCACTGAGTCTGTCCATCAGTCATCACTGAGTCTGCCCATCAGTCATCACTGAGTCTGTCCATCAGTCATCACTGAGTCTGTCGGTCAGTCATTACTGAGTCTCCATCAGTCATCACTGAGCCTGTCGGTCAGTCATCACTGAGTCTGTCCATCATGCAGTCATCACTGAGTCTGTCCATAAGTCATCACTAAGTCTGTCCATCAGTCATCACTGAGTCTGTCGGTCAGTCATCACTGAGTCTGTCCATCAGTCATCACTGAGCCTGTCGGTCAGTCATCACTGAGTCTGTCCGTCAGTCATCACTGAGTCTGTCGGTCAGTCATCACTGAGTCTGTCCATCAGTCATCACTGAGTCTGTCCATCAGTCATCACTGAGTCTGTCGGTCAGTCATCACTGAGTCTGTCGGTCTGTCATCACTGAGTCTGTCCATCAATCATCACTGAGTCTGTCAGTCTGTCATCACTGAGTCTGTCAGTCAGTCATCACTGAGTCTGTCGGTCAGTCATCACTGAATCTGTCCATCAGTCATCACTGAGTCTGTCCATCAGTCATCACTGAGTCTGTCCATCTGTCATCACTGAGTCTGTCGGCCAGTCATCACTGAGTCTGTCGGTCAGTCATCACTGAATCTGTCCATCAGTCATCACTGAGTCTGTCCATCAGTCATCACTGAGTCTGTCCATCAGTCATCACTGAGTCTGTCCATCAGTCATCACTGAGTCTGTCCATCAGTCATCACTGATTCTGTCCATCACTGAGTCTGTCCGTCAGTCATCACTGAGTCTGTCCGTCAGTCATCACTGAGTCTGTCGGTCAGTCATCACTGAGTCTGTCGGCCAGTCATCACTGAGTCTGTCCATCAGTCATCACTGAGTCTGTCCATCAGTCATCACTGAGTCTGTCGGTCAGTCATCACTGAGTCTGTCCATCAGTCATCACTGAGTCCATCAGTCATCACTGAGCCTGTCGGTCAGTCATCACTGAGTCTGTCCATCAGTCATCACTGAGCCTGTCGGTCAGTCATCACTGAGTCTGTCCATCAGTCATCACTGAGTCTGTCCGTCAGTCATCACTGAGTCTGCCCATCAGTTATCACTGAGTCTGTCGGTCATCACTGAGTCTGTCGGTCAGTCATCACTGAGTCTGTCGATCAGTCATCACTGAGTCTGTCCATCAGTCATCGCTGAGTCTGTCCGTCAGTCATCACTGAGTCTGCCCATCAGTCATCACTGAGTCTGTCGGTCAGTCATCACTGAGTCTGTCCGTCAGTCATCACTGAGTCTGTCCATCAGTCATCACTGAGTCTGTCCATCAGTCATCGCTGAGTCTGTCCGTCAGTCATCACTGAGTCTGTCCATCAGTCATCACTGAGTCTGTCCGTCAGTCATCACTGAGTCTGTCCATCAGTCATCACTGAGTCTGTCCGTCAGTCATCACTGCATGTATATGAGTCTTTCCATCAGTCATCACTGTGTCTGTCCATCAGTCATCACTGAGTCTGTCTATAAGTCATCACTGAGTCTGTCCATCAGTCATCACTGAGTCTGTCGGTCGGTCATCACTGAGTCTGTCGGCCAGTCATCACTGAGTCTGTCCGTCAGTCATCACTGAGTCTGTCTGTCAGTCATCACTGAGTCTGTCAGTCAGTCATCACTGAGTCTGTCGGTCAGTCATCACTGAGTCTGTCCATCAGTCATCACTGAGTCTGACGGCTAGTCATCACTGAGTCTGTCCATCAGTCATCACTGAGTCCATCAGTCATCACTGAGTCTGTCCATCAGTCATCACTGAGTCTGTCCATCAGTCATCACTGAGTCTGTCCATCAGTCATCACTGAGTCTGTCGGTCAGTCATCACTGAGTCTGTCCATCAGTCATCACTGAGTCTGTCGGTCAGTCATCACTGAGTCTGTCCATCAGTCATCACTGAATCTGTCGGTCAGTCATCACTGAGCCTGTCGGTCAGTCATCACTGAGTCTGTCCATCAGTCATCACTGTGTCTGTCCGTCAGTCATCACTGAGTCTGTCCGTCAGTCATCACTGCATGTATATGAGTCTGTCGGTCAGTCATCACTGAGTCTGTCGGTCAGTCATCACTGAGTCTGTCGGTCAGTCATCACTGAGTCTGTCCATCAGTCATCACTGAGTCTGTCCATCAATCATCACTGAGTCTGTCCATCAGTCATCACTGAGTCTGTCGGTCAGTCATCACTGAGTTTGTCGGTCACTGAGTCTGTCCATCAGTCATCACTGAGTCTGTCCGTCAGTCATCACTGATTCTGTCCGTCAGTCATCACTGAGTTTGTCGGTCACTGAGTCTGTCCATAAGTCATCACTGTGTCTGTCCATCAGTCATCACTGAGTCTGTCGGTCAGTCATCACTGAGTCTGTCGGTCAGTCATCACTGAGTCTGTCGGTCAGTCATCACTGAGTCTGTCCATCAGTCATCACTGAGTCCATCAGTCATCACTGAGTCTGTCCATCAGTCATCACTGAGCCTGTCGGTCAGTCATCACTGAGTCTGTCCATCAGTCATCACTGAGTCTGTCCATCAGTCATCACTGAGTCTGCCCATCAGTCATCACTGAGCCTGTCGGTCAGTCATCACTGAGTCTGTCCATCAGTCATCACTGAGTCTGCCCATCAGTCATCACTGAGTCTGTCCATCAGTCATCACTGAGTCTGTCGGTCAGTCATTACTGAGTCTCCATCAGTCATCACTGAGCCTGTCGGTCAGTCATCACTGAGTCTGTCCATCATGCAGTCATCACTGAGTCTGTCCATCAGTCATCACTAAGTCTGTCCATCAGTCATCACTGAGTCTGTCGGTCAGTCATCACTGAGTCTGTCCATCAGTCATCACTGAGCCTGTCGGTCAGTCATCACTGAGTCTGTCCGTCAGTCATCACTGAGTCTGTCGGTCAGTCATCACTGAGTCTGTCCATCAGTCATCACTGAGTCTGTCCATCAGTCATCACTGAGTCTGTCGGTCAGTCATCATGAGTCTGTCGGTCTGTCATCACTGAGTCTGTCCATCAATCATCACTGAGTCTGTCAGTCTGTCATCACTGAGTCTGTCAGTCAGTCATCACTGAGTCTGTCGGTCAGTCATCACTGAATCTGTCCATCAGTCATCACTGAGTCTGTCCATCAGTCATCACTGAGTCTGTCCATCTGTCATCACTGAGTCTGTCAGTCAGTCATCACTGAGTCTGTCGGTCAGTCATCACTGAATCTGTCCATCAGTCATCACTGAGTCTGTCCATCAGTCATCACTGAGTCTGTCCATCTGTCATCACTGAGTCTGTCCATCAGTCATCACTGAGTCTGTCCATCAGTCATCACTGATTCTGTCCATCACTGAGTCTGTCCGTCAGTCATCACTGAGTCTGTCCGTCAGTCATCACTGAGTCTGTCGGTCAGTCATCACTGAGTCTGTCGGCCAGTCATCACTGAGTCTGTCCATCAGTCATCACTGAGTCTGTCCATCAGTCATCACTGAGTCTGTCGGCCAGTCATCACTGAGTCTGTCCATCAGTCATCACTGAGTCCATCAGTCATCACTGAGCCTGTCGGTCAGTCATCACTGAGTCTGTCCATCAGTCATCACTGAGCCTGTCGGTCAGTCATCACTGAGTCTGTCCATCAGTCATCACTGAGTCTGTCCGTCAGTCATCACTGAGTCTGCCCATCAGTTATCACTGAGTCTGTCGGTCATCACTGAGTCTGTCGGTCAGTCATCACTGAGTCTGTCGATCAGTCATCACTGAGTCTGTCCATCAGTCATCGCTGAGTCTGTCCGTCAGTCATCACTGAGTCTGCCCATCAGTCATCACTGAGTCTGTCGGTCAGTCATCACTGAGTCTGTCCGTCAGTCATCACTGAGTCTGTCCATCAGTCATCACTGAGTCTGTCCATCAGTCATCACTGAGTCTGTCGGTCATCACTGAGTCTGTCGGTCAGTCATCACTGAGTCTGTCCATCAGTCATCACTGAGTCTGTCCATCAGTCATCGCTGAGTCTGTCCGTCAGTCATCACTGAGTCTGTCCATCTGTCATCACTGAGTCTGTCCATCAGTCATCACTGAGTCTGTCGGTCAGTCATCACTGAGCCTGTCGGTCAGTCATCACTGAGTCTTTCCATCAGTCATCACTGAGTCTGTCCATCAGTCATCGCTGAGTCTGTCCGTCAGTCATCACTGAGTCTGTCCATCTGTCATCACTGAGTCTGTCCATCTGTCATCACTGAGTCTGTCCATCAGTCATCACTGAGTCTGTCCATCAGTCATCACTGAGTCTGTCCATCAGTCATCGCTGAGTCTGTCCGTCAGTCATCACTGAGTCTGTCCATCAGTCATCACTGAGTCTGTCGGTCATCACTGAGTCTGTCCATCTGTCATCACTGAGTCTGTCCATCTGTCATCACTGAGTCTGTCCATCAGTCATCACTGAGTCTGTCCATCAGTCATCACTGAGTCTGTCCATCTGTCATCACTGAGTCTGTCCATCAGTCATCGCTGAGTCTGTCCGTCAGTCATCACTGAGTCTGTCCATCAGTCATCACTGAGTCTGTCAGTCATCACTGAGTCTGTCCATCTGTCATCACTGAGCCTGTCGGTCAGTCATCACTGAATCTGTCCATCAGTCATCACTGAGTCTTTCCATCAGTCATCACTGAGTCTGTCCATCAGTCATCGCTGAGTCTGTCCGTCAGTCATCACTGAGTCTGTCCATCTGTCATCACTGAGTCTGTCCGTCAGTCATCACTGAGTCTGTCCATCTGTCATCACTGAGTCTGTCCATCAGTCATCACTGAGTCTGTCGGTCAGTCATCACTGAATCTGTTGGTCAGTCTTCACTGAGCTCGAGTCTGTCAATCAGTGATCACTTAGTCTGCCCATCAGTCATCACTGTTTTTCAATCAGCACTTTCATATTGGAGATTAAAAATCCAGGTGGCCAGAATTTCTTAAAATTAACATGGTTATAATTAAACTGTAATTGTGCAGATGAGCAAAAGATTTTTAAACATTCCTAAGGCCTAGGTCAATGTTCCTAAAAATGGAACTGGGAATACTGTCAAAATACAACATATACAGCCCTTACAGAGGACCAAATGTACCCAATATTCCTAAATATGCAATACACTGTCAGGCACTTAACTAGGCCCTTGTAAACATGTCGGTACTGGAGTTTGTAAGTGTATAAGGAAGTAAACTATAGTAAAAGTCATTCACAGCCAACAATTAAAGATTTTGACAATATATGGACAATGAGAATGTTACATGTAATTGTTGTGTTTTTGTTACTGAAATATTCTTATTGTATTCCTCTTCTTTACTGAGAAATGATTGGAACTGATTCTTCTTAGATTAAATAGATTTCATTATGTTTAATGGACATCAAGTGTTTTACTTCTAAATGTACATTTCTTTATGTAAGGCATGTGTTTGGTGTGTATTAGTATTGTTTTGTATGTTGTACACTTGTTATTAAGACTAAATTTTTCTTGGAACTTTAACATTCAAGAATCCAGAGAAAACAGAAAAAAAAACAATTCGTTTGAGTTTACACTGTACCTAAAAAATTGTTTCAGCAGTGATTAAATGAAAATGTCAGGAATTGAAATTTTAGTGACAATGTACGTAATAATATGAAGAAAATTTAATTTGTAGGCTGCCTTCCGTGGGGAGGAGTGGATAGCTGTAGGTTTGGAAGTGAAAGAAGAAGACCCAGTCAGGGAGCTAAAGTCCTTCAAACAGCCAAGGAAACCCCCACCACGGTTTCGTGGTCAGACACAGGAGGGGGACAACCGTGTATGAGACACACACAACACTCACCAGCAATGTGTTCACACACAACCATTCTGCCTGGAGTCACTGGAAAAGTACTCTAAAAAATCTCGGCCATATAACTCTAAACTATATATTCTTAATTATTAAATTACAAATTACAACATTACCATCTGGTACCAACTTCAAATAAATTTTATGATTACATTAGCAACGTTTTAAATGACTGTGTTAGCAAATAAAGATTGTGTTTCTGTGACTTCATCATTTAGAATTTATATAAATATTTATATAAATTTACATATAAAATTGTTGAAAATTTGTTTTTTTAAGTAAAAACTATCAAATGTATATTAACTGATCAATGTGTCTCATGATAAGTTATGTTCAGGGAGAAAGTATTGTAGCTACTCGGTGAGAATGTCGATGGATTTAAGTTTTTTTTCCATATATATCAGTAAACAGTTATACATTTTGTCATTGTGATGTAATCTTGATTGAAATGGGAAAGATAATTTGATCCGATTATTTTTTTCTACTTTATATTCAACCACACTTGTCTTTAATCCTGTAAAGTGTGTTACGTATGAACAAAGAACAAACACAATTGTCAATATTGTATAATATTACTTGTCCATTTTATATGCAAATAGTTTAAAAATCAGGGATTTTGTTTGTCACTATCACTCATTTTATAAAATACAAAATATTTCTATAGGAAACCTTTTTATTTTGACATGATCCTAGATATTTTGCAATAAAAACACTGATTAGAGAAAATGAGTCATTAAGATGGTCACCTGTAGTGTCCTTTCATGTTGATATATTGACAGTTTATCATTATCATTACTATGTATATACAATTTATTCTTAATATAGATATATAATGGAATATGATTATAATTAGTAATGTGTACATGTACATCATTAATTTATCTGTAGTTATGTGTACATCACTGATTTACCTGAAGTTAGGTGTACATCACTGATTTACCTGAAGTTAGGTGTACATCACTGATATACCTGTAGTTATGTGTACATCACTGATTTACCTGTAGTTATGTGTACATCACTGATATACCTGTAGTTAGGTGTACATCACTGATTTACCTGAAGTTATGTGTACATCACTGATTTACCTGTAGTTATGTGTACATCACTGATTTACCTGTAGTTAGGTGTACATCACTGATTTACCTGTAGTTATGTGTACATTACTGATTTACCTGTAGTTATGTGTACGTCACTGATTTACCTGTAGTTATGTGTACGTCACTGATTTACCTGTAGTTATGTGTACATCAACGATTTACCTGAAGTTAGGTGTACATCACTGATTTACCTGTAGTTATGTGTACATCACTGATTTACCTGTAGTTAGGTGTACATCACTGATTTACCTGAAGTTAGGTGTACATCACTGATTTACCTGTAGTTAGGTGTACATCACTGATTTACCTGAAGTTAGGTGTACATCACTGATTTACCTGTAGTTATGTGTACATCACTGATTTACCTGTAGTTATGTGTACATTACTGATTTACCTGAAGTTAGGTGTACATCACTGATTTACCTGAAGTTAGGTGTACGTCACTGATTTACCTGTAGTTATGTGTACATCACTGATTTACCTGTAGTTAGGTGTACATCACTGATTTACCTGAAGTTAGGTGTACATCACTGATTTACCTGTAGTTATGTGTACATTACTGATTTACCTGTAGTTATGTGTACATCACTGATTTACCTGTAGTTATGTGTACGTCACTGATTTACCTGTAGTTATGTGTACATCACTGATTTACCTGTAGTTAGGTGTACATCACTGATTTACCTGTAGTTATGTGTACATCACCGATTTACCAGAAGTTAGGTGTACATCACTGATTTACCTGTAGTCATGTGTACATCACTGATTTACCTGTAGTTATGTGTACATCACTGATTTACCTGAAGTTATGTGTACATCACTGATTTACCTGAAGTTAGGTGTACATCACTGATTTACCTGTAGTTATGTGTACATCACTGATTTACCTGAAGTTAGGTGTACATCACTGATTTACCTGTAGTTATGTGTACGTCACTGATTTACCTGTAGTTATGTGTACGTCACTGATTTACCTGTAGTTAGGTGTACATCACTGATTTACCTGAAGTTAGGTGTACATCACTGATTTACCTGTAGTTATGTGTACATCACTGATTTACCTGTAGTTATGTGTACATCACTGATTTACCTGTAGTTATGTGTACATTACTGATTTACCTGTAGTTATGTGTACGTCACTGATTTACCTGAAGTTAGGTGTACATCACTGATTTACCTGTAGTTATGTGTACATTACTGATTTACCTGTAGTTATGTGTACATCACTGATTTACCTGTAGTTATGTGTACATCACTGATTTACCTGAAGTTAGGTGTACATCACTGATTTACCTGAAGTTAGGTGTACATCACTGATATACCTGTAGTTATTTGTACATTACTGATTTACCTGTAGTTATATGTACATCACTGATTTACCTGTAGTTATGTGTACGTCACTGATTTACCTGTAGTTATGTGTACATCACTGATTTACCTGTAGTTATGTGTACATCACTGATTTACCTGAAGTTAGGTGTACATCACTGATTTACCTGTAGTTATGTGTACATCACTGATTTACCTGTAGTTATGTGTACATCACTGATATACCTGTAGTTAGGTGTACATCACTGATATACCTGTAGTTATGTGTACATCACCGATTTACCAGAAGTTAGGTGTACATCACTGATTTACCTGTAGTTATGTGTACATCACTGATTTACCTGTAGCTATGTGTACATCACTGATTTACCTGTAGTTATGTGTACATCACTGATTTACCTGTAGTTATGTGTACATCATTAACTGCCTGACAAAAATTTTTGGTGATGAAAAGAAAGTATGTTTACATTCCATAGAAAATTTTATGAAATTGTCTCAAACTATTCATTATTCTCGCTCTGATCCGATACAGACATGACAGAACAGCGTCATCATTCCGATACTGATACAGACATGACAGAACAGTGTCATCATTCCGATACTGATACAGACATGACAGAACAGTGTCATCATTCCGATACTGATACAGACATAACAGAACAGCGTCATCATTCCGATACTGATACAGACATGACAGAACAGCGTCATCATTCCGATACTGATACAGACATGACAGAACAGCGTCATCATTCCGATACTGATACAGACATGACAGAACAGTGTCATCATTCCGATACGATACAGACATAACAGAACAGTGTCCTCATTCCGATACTGATACAGACATGACAGAATAGTGTCCTCATTCCGATACGATACAGACATGACAGAATAGTGTCATCATTCCGATACTGATACAGACATGACAGAACAGTGTCATCATTCCGATACTGATACAGACATGACAGAACAGTGTCATCATTCCGATACTGATACAGACATGACAGAATAGCATGGCCTCTCTGTTTACTTCCATGCTTGATCCAATTCTGGTGACACTTCATACACTTATTACATATGTCATCTGTTGTTACAGTATTCATGTATCAACCACCAATAAGGTCACTGTTACTATAAATAGAATCCCCCTTACTTTGTATCCATTGCTGATGCCACTTTAATTTATTACTTCAATTTAGTTACATTTTTTTATTAACACCATGGATTATTATTGTGTTGTTCACATTTCCGATGACATCCTTTAGACTAATGAATTGTTTAGATTACCTTGTTTTATTGGAGGCTGTTCATTTGTTTTCTGTTACTGAGTCTCTCAGGATGGCCTTAGCTTGTCCATTTGCAAATGTTATTTCATACATTTTACCTCACATGATGAATCATGTGATTTTTTGCCATTTTTTGCATGTTGTCCACTGTTGATGAACATATTTATGAAGTATCACTGAACAGATTGGCTCTAAAGTACAATAGTTTTTTTAAAGACTTGCTTTTCAATTACTTTCTTTATATTTTGAGTCATCACTACAACTTTTGGGTAAGCTTAGGAAGTTCTCAAACATTTAGGCCAATCTATATGCCATCACACTAAATTGTTGTCTGTTCCAAACAACACATGTGAATGCTTTAATTAGACCCCTTATATATTACAAAGTACATGTATACATGTAAATGTGTATGAAATTACAGTATATATTTTTCATATATTCATCATTTATAGAGCCATTTTAAAACTTTTTGATATATATTAAATATATTTTTACAACACGAATATGTTATGTTATTTATTTGAAACATATGTTTCACAGGCATGGTGACATCTGACCTTATATTTCTCGAATGGTTTAGTATTGATTGTGTCCTATTAATCACACATGTCAATGATGTCAATTGATGATGTTGACTGACACTTCTATAGTGCCATCATACTGAAATAACACACCCTGACACGGTAACGTACCGTTCCCGGCCACAATATGTAGTGTAATCACACTGAAATATCACACCCTGACACGGCAATGTACACTTCGATTCCTGGCCACATTATATAGGGTAATCACACAAAAATATCACACCCTGACACGGTAACGTAGCCTTCCCCGCCATATTATGTAGTGTAATCACACTGAAATATCGCACCCTGACACTGTAAGGTACTCTTCCCGGCCACATTATATAGTGTAATCACACTGAAATATCACACACTGACACGGTAACGTAACCTTCCTGGCCACATTATGTAGTGTAATCACACAAAAATACCATATCCTGACACGATAACGTAACCTTCCGGCCCAATTTTATAGTGTAATCACACTGAAATATCCCACCCTGACACTGTAACGTACCCTTCCCGACCACATTATGTAGTGTAATCACACTGAAATATCGCACCCTGACACGGTAACGTAACCTTCCCGGCCACATTATATAGTTTAATCACACTGTAATATCACACCCTGACACGATAACGTACCTTTCCCAGCAACAATATGTAGTGTCATTACACAAAAATACCACACCCTGACACTGTAACGTAACCTTTCTGTGCCTTGAATGGATTTGGCCTCGGATGAGATTTACAGCGGGCTGGTAGACCCACACTTCAAGGTCTCCAACTGGTGTCAGGTGCTCTGCAATGTATATAAGGTACGTTTAACTGATGTGATCCACAGGTTACTATCTCCAGATATACCATATCAAGTTTTGGAAACTTGATCGCACAGGCATAGAGTATTACGCAATTGACCCTGTTGTGACTAGAAAGGTCGAGTTCATCAGCGACCCTTGGGGCTGAAGTATTTGGCAGAGCCAAACTGGATTGCAAGCGCTCAGCAAGGCGTAAGGAAGCTGTTGTTACTTTCAACAGTTCTTTATTACGTTAAGGAAATAGTTTGAACTGATCGAGCTGTTCTCTGAACAGTTTCCACTGTTTCAGTCTTCCATGGTAACTCTCTACTACCCATCTTGACTTTGTACACCGGCGGTCGTCGTTGGCAGACAGTGTGTCATGCTGTGTTTTACCTGGTAGAAGTTAGGAAGTTAGCACATTCCTAAACCCCCGGTCAACAATCACGTCGTCATTATCACTGAGCCACAAGTATTGTTTTCAAGATATTTGTATCATTTTCATTCCAATAAAATGGACTAATATATAGTATCTATAGTACATACCCGTGTGGAAAGACAATGTTCATGTACATAGTTGCGTTTCTTTTGCCCACAGTATGAGGATCTTTGAAGAGAGTGATCAGCACTTTTTTTAACATAGATGTAAATGTAAGTACCATCAAGGATAACAAATACCTTGTCCCCATAAAAACATCTTGTAAATGCAGTGTTGTGGCATTTATATAGCGTCTTCACGACAGATAATCAAAGTTTACAATCTCAGCCTTAGGTAGCTGTTCAGAGGATAGACATAACTTTTGCAAAAAGCATATTTCCGCTCGGAGTAATGTTATAACTGCTGAAGATCATGTCAAATCGTCATTAATATAATTGATGTGGTTTGGTATGTCATAGAAATAGAAAAATTGTAGTTTGTGAATAAAAAGCATGATAGGCAAATCACACATGCTACCAAACAAAAATTCTTAACACGACTGTACCAGTCCATAGAAAAACAGACAAAACATCAGCTGGGGTTCATTCCTGACATCTGGGAAATATTGTTGAAATATGGCTTACAAAATTATCTTTTGAGCTATTCACGATATGTGGAATTTCCGACAAAACAGTCCTGGAGGAGAATTATAAAAACTTCAATAGGCAACACAGAAAATATTTTATTGAAAGAAAGACTCGACGCAAATGCTGACTTTTTGAGATAGTGGGATATGCACGATACCTACGGTGCTCCATATAATTACTTTTGACAATACCTTGTAAATCCACCAGGTATGTTACAAAAATGTTAACAACAATGCCCACATGGGACGAGTGTCTCTGTAACATTTGTAACAAGTATTATAAAGACCCTATACTACATTTGTGACAAAATGTAGTGCCATTCTTGACCATGGAATTATAAACTTTCGTGACCTGTGTTATCGAGGCATATATGGAACGGATGTCGGTACATACATATGTACTTGGACAATATCTCACATGAACATGTTTTGATTTGATAGGCAATTTTTCATGATAATTGGTATTTATGCATAGGGCATGTTTGGCGTGCTAAAAAAAAGCATTTTACCGGTTTTGAAATTACATTATTTTTTGTCTGTATACAGTATACAAATTGTATATATATATATACATGTATGTGGAAAGTTTTTTGAGAAGTATAAAAGATAGACTGTGATTAGAACCTGAGATAAGCCTCTGTTCAAAATCAGGTTGGCAATGTTGGATTTATTTTTTGTTTTATGAAAAATTCGCATATTTTCTAATATATAAAGGTGTCACTACGCTTACTTCGTGTATGCCAATATAACAGTTATACACTATCAGTTATATCAAGCGTTTTGTTGGAGTACCTCGTCACTCAATCTGGTTTTATGCAAGGAGGTCCAGTATGACTATCCGTAGTGATAATGACTAATATAATCCTTTATGGGGTTATGGTTTATTGTCACACATGTATACATCTACATATAAGAAAAATATGAAAGAAATTGATGTGGGGGCCAAATGTTGACCCCACGGCACCTTTCCCAAAACTTCATGTTCAGTAAAAATCTAGTTCCTTGAAAAAAAATCAGAGACATACATGTACACGTCTCTGAATAAATCAGCCGTAAATCATTAAAAAAAAACAGCAGAGACGTATATATATCATACAAGTCTCTGAAAACAGTAAAAAAAAATAGATAGGCTTTTCCTTTACCCATAACACAAACCCATGATGGGGGATGGAGTCACAAGTAATATATATATCTAAACATTATTATAGTAAAATAGTTGCGCGAGTCCTACCACCTATAAATTAATGAGGATCTGTATATATTAAACGTGTAAAGTTATCGGCACTCGCACACTGTCTGTTTTGATAACGTCGTACTTATCAGGTTCACAACTCATGGAAGCCACTGTCGGTAGACAACACACTTTGGTCAAGAACTAGACCGGAGCCTGGACGTTTCTGTGTGACAACCTAATACTGTCAGTGTACATTTACGTTGGTAATGCCGATTTTCTGCTAGAAGTTCTAGATTACACGTAAAATTATCACTTGCAAAAAAACCCTCATATATTTGTATTATGTCCGAGCAGGGTAGGCCTATTATCAGAGACGTATATACAACTTACAAGTCTGGTATTATCTAGCTCGAATTTCCTCTGCTGACACCATGTCTTGTGTAGGGCCAGAGGAAACTCGGGCTAGGTATTATCAGTATGTACACAGGGGCATGTCTAGTCTTACATTAAAAACAGACAGGATACCTATATATTAAAACTTAATAGTCTACATGTATATATAGGTATTCTGACTATTTTTTAATATAAGACTAGACATGCGCCTTTGGTCTTTCATGTGTACATTTTGTATTTAGTGTTGCATCAAATCTAGATCTAGGTCGGTGATGTAGCCAACAAACTCATGTGGTATAACCACAGGTCCTAGCCTCGTCTGTCAATACATCCAATATGCAATCACGGACTTAGCATATCTTATGATATACAGTTTGTATACCTCATTTTACTATCACATTGTGAAAGGTGCAGTGGTGCACACACTTGTACATGTATAACAACGTAACATCATCATTTTACGTTGAGTAGGCCTAACCATGTCCTAAATGATGGAATCATCAATTCTGACGCACATTCCAAGAAGCAAAGTATATGGCGCAATGAAAAACTTTCATAAAAACTTACATTTGCTAGCAAGGATGTGAGAAAAATAATCGAACATGGGTCTGTTCTCCAAACAATGATATCTCCACCCTCATGTAAGAGTTTGGCTGGCCAGCACTTGGCATATAAGCCTCGTGCTGACTGGCCAAACTCTTACACTTTGGTTGAGATACATGTATATCCATGTCCACGGAACAGACCCATGTTAGATTCTATCAGGCTATATATATAAGCCTTCATTCTGACCCAAATTGACATCCTGCAAAATATCCACATCCAATATATGCATACTTCACTGCAGACTTTATACTCACTTTTATAAATATAATTAAGCTGACATAAATACTAATGTATGTTTGCATATACATTGCTAATTATTTTTTTTCCACAGAGTGAGAGATGTCTCTGAGACTAGGATTAAAGGCTGTGTCCTTGTGGCGGCTGAATCAACCTCAAAGAGTGCTTTATCATTTGAAGAGCATATCACTGCAAGAATCTGTCCTGCGGGAAAAAAAGCATTGGAAGCCTTATTCCAGGTATTTGACGAAATTTTCATTATTCCAGCAGTCTTGCATAAGAACTCAACAGTATTCATCAGAAGTGAAAGATGAACGATTTGTGTCCACTCCACTATATTTACGATCACTGGATCATTTGGACAACACTGCAATCATCGATCCACATGGCAGTTTTACATACCGAGACTTGCTATACTTCGGGTATAAGATGAAGCAACGCCTAATAGAAAGTTGTAAGGTAGATCTCTCCAACACGCTTGAAAACCATAGAGTGGCAATACTGTGTGAGAATGACATGTCATTTGTGACAGCTTTGTGGGGAATATGGATGGCAGGAGGAGTAGCAGTGCCTCTCGCCAAGACACACCCACCTTCAGAACTTGAATACCGTATAAAGGATGCCCAGTGTTCTGTTGTGGTGACATGTTCTGAATTTAAGGACAAGGTAGAGGGTATTACCACCGACTATGGAATTCCGTGCCTAGAGTTGACCTCAGCAGATTACACAGAATCCTGCCAGAAAGAGTTTGATATTCAGAAGGTTCAAGAGGATTGGTTTGGGACGTCCACTGGTCAACTTCTAAATATGGCTAGAGCTGGTTATTTTGATGATATTCCAGCTGTCATTATCTACACCAGTGGTACTACTGGTAACCCAAAGGTAGGAACACTGGCTCATTTAAATATCAGGTAGAGGTATTCAAAAGCCAAGAAATATATACATAATATTCTTTATTCTACATATCCTGCAGGGTGTTGTGCTGACCCACAGGAATGTCACAGCCAACATGGAAGGGATGGTGTTGTCCTGGAAGTGGGCCAGCAGTGATAGAATCCTTCATGTCCTTCCACTGTATCATGTTCACGGTCTGGTGAATGCACTCATGACCCCCCTGTATTGTGGTGCCACCTGCGTCATGTTGCCAAAGTTCGATGCACATCAGGTACATAATCATTGGACACAATTGATCTACATTTATGTATTACATACCGGTAATCAGGATATAATATTATCTGGTATTATAATAAGTGGGATTCACTGTATGTTGAATGGTATATGTTAGAATTCAGGAACATTTTTCAGTTTTTAAAGAGCTTCAGAAGATATTCTTTTTAATATGATATAATAATTATATTGGTAAATAATCCATATGTATTGCTGTTAGACAAATTTCTAAAATCTCATCTGGTACTGAGCAGAAAGCATTAAACAGTATGCTATGTTAATGCTTATTTCAGGTGTTGATGAAGCTGACAGGAAATGATAACATCACTGTGTTGATGGCAGTTCCCACTATTTATGCAAAATTAATAGATTACCTCAAGGTAATGGACCAAACTTCTGATCTATCCTCTAGTGATGAAGATTTCAAGACAAAAGCCTGTGAAATGAAGTCAAGGATAAGGTAGATATTTCATGTCTTTGGTCCCGAAAAAATCTTTACAATTAGATTATTTAGTCCTTCACTGGGAAATGGGGGTGGATGGTTTTTGTGTTGTGTCTGTACATCCTTCTGTCCTTCCTCACTTTATCTTGCCTATCTTCATGCTTGGGGCATGGGCCGGGTTTACATAGGTGAGGCCACCCTTAAAAATATCTTGGTTTTCTGTAACCTTACCTGACCAGGGGCTCATACATATGGGTATGTAGGTATACAGGGCTGAAATTTATTTTTATTCAGTTCTGAAAACAGATTTTTCAACCTTTAATACGAAAACAAATCAAAATACGGAAATCATTATTTATTTTGGGTTCTTTAACAAAACAAAATACAAACAAACACACCAACATTATTTGGGTTTGAGAGACATAGTTTCAAACCTACATACTGTATGTACAGCAACTTTCGGACATAAATATCCGGAACAGACAAATTGTTAAAAAAAAGCTTGATTTTTCGTAATAAATTTTTTTGAGTCAGCGCAATTTTTCTTGGTCTGGCGGGTTATGCCAAAACAACTATATTTTAATTTTAGCCTGAGGCAGTATTTCATGTACCAAAACCTGGTCACTCTGACCTACATTTTGATCTTTACTGATATCAAAGAAAAAATTGTCCTGTCTCTTATTTCCTGCACTTCTAGTCAATGGAACTTGATACTTTGGGGCTAATATTCACCCATAGTTGAGGTGTGTCGTGTATCTAGAGTATAGCTTTGACCTATATTTTGACTTCTCACCTAAATCAAAGAAAAAACTTGTTTGGGTCTGATCTGCACTAATTTTCACTGGAACTTTTACTTGCGGCATTCAAGTCCTTTTATTTGGGGTATGGGTTCTCCTTTTATTTGGAGTATGGGTTCACTTCAATTGAATTTCTGATGTCACCTGCTAAAATGAATGATACCAACAAATGCAATTATTGCATTATTGAATATATGATGTGTCTATCGAACATTTTGTGTGTAGAATTAGTTCCTACACTAATTCATCCTCTCTGCATTCCTGGCATGTAATTCACTGGATTGTCTTTAATTTACAGTATGGCAATTAATGCTAGCTATTACCTGTTAACCCTTCAATTTGCAAAGAAGACTGAATAAAAGGTGCATGGCATGTATTATGGCAAAGTTGACACCTAAATACAAATATGGTACATATAATTAAGAGTTTCTCAAATTCTGAAGTTAAATTGATAATCCTGTGGTCCCATCCCTGTCTCTTTATTGCCTGGCTGTCAGACATGAGAAAAAATGGACAGACTCTGTATCTACTTGTATGAGTGTAGCCCAACAGATTATCTGCCCTTCTCTAATTATTGTCTACATTCCTATAACCAGGTCTGTATATACTTGTATGAGTGTAAGATATATTGAAGATTATGGAAAAGACAGTTTGCATCACTAGCTGCAGTAGAATCCTGTTACAGATTACCTGAACCCAGTCACCTATTTATAGTGCTTCAACCTGATGACTTATCAATCAAGTTTAAGAATATTAACCTGCATACATAGATGACTAAATGCATGATCTTTTTTTCAGGCTAATGGTCAGTGGCTCGGACGCACTCCCCAGAACTGTCCTGGAACAGTGGGGAGTAAGGACTGGTCACTTCCTGTTAGAGAGATATGGGATGTCTGAGACGGGCATGATTCTCACCAACGATATTGACACAGTACATTCCAGTGGTAAAGTATGCCAAGATCTTGTCAGACAATAACTAACAATATTGACACAGTACATTCCAGTGGTAAAGTATGCCAAGATCTTGTCAGACAATAACTAACAATATTGACACTGTACATTCCAGTGGTAAAGTATGCCAAGATCATGTCAAACAATAACTAACAATATTGACACAGTACATTCCAGTGGTAAAGTATGCCAAGATCTTGTCAGACAATAACTAACAATATTGACACAGTACATTCCAGTGGTTAAGTATGCCAAGATCTTGTCAGACAATAACTAACAATATTGACACAGTACATTCCAGTGGTAAAGTATGCCAAGATCTTGTCAGACAATACAAAAAAATATGATATTGACTCGTCACATTCTATATTGGTAAAGTGTGCCGAGACCTTGTCAGATAAGTTTTCAGTCAATCCAACTTAAATCTAGGATTATCTACATAGTTTTATACACCCGACGAAAGACGGGAAGTATTATGTTATCATGTGGGTGGGTGGGTGGGTGGGCACATATGGTGTCCAGACCATAACTCCAGTACTACTCGACCCAGGCTCTCCATACTTGACACAAATATACATATTGATGAACTGGAGTGTCGCATACCAAAATCATGCCCCTTACCCCCTTATTTGTGGAGTCATTCCCCTTTGATGATTTTACTTCGGGCACATATGAGGTCCGGACCATATCTCCAATACTACTCGACCCAGGCTCTCCATACTTGACACAAATATACATATTGATGAACTGGAGTGTCACATACCAAAATCATGCCCCTTACCCCCGTATTTGTGGAGTTATTCCCCTTTGATGATTTTACTTGTCCGGACCATAACTCCAATACTACTCGACCCAGGCTCTCCATACCTGACACAAATATACATCTAGATGAGCCGGAGTGTCACATACCAAAATTATGCCCCTTACCCCCTTATTAGCGGAGTTATTGCCCTTTGATGAATTTATTTATCCGGACCATAACTTCAATACTACCCGACCCAGGCTCTGTATATTCTGTATATAAACATGTAAATTAATTTTTGTGTTGTTGTGTCTAAACCAAGGTTTTCCATATTTGCAACATATATACATCGCATCATTTAAAGTTGTCCTTCGGTTTCAACTACACACCATTATGTGTATCAATATCTTCTTCCAACTTTCCAACAATGAAACTTCATTTTAAAGCATTACAACCTGTGAAACTACCCCCTTCCAAGTGTCAAATATTGCGGCTGGCGTATGTTGTGGTTCTCCAACGGGCCTTTGTTTTGCTATAGGTTAGTATAATTGTGCTGACAATTTCCGACAACAAACTTTTCTGTTAGCATTATCAACTACTGGTTCAAATCAGCTGTTAATATTGGGGTTTTTTTTCAGATTGGGAAAAGAAGAAGAAAATTATTGGTAAGTAGAGATCTCCTCTGTGAACAACGAAACTTTTCCAAATATTAACTAAAAGATTGAGATTACCCATAACCAACCAAATAATTAATTTACCCCACAAAATAATTACCTATTGTAAATGATTTAATATGTTACATTTGATAGGTACCGTAGGGAACCCAATGCCTTACGTCAGTGTGAGAATTGTGAAGTTTGCTGAGGATAATCCAGACAAGTATGACATACTGTGTGAGGGGACACCAGAGGGCACTACTGTCTATACAGGTAAGTACCACAGGTATGACGTACTGTGTGAGGGGACACCAGAGGGCACTACTGTCTACACAGGTAAGTACTACACAAGTATGACATACTGTGTGAGGGGACACCAGAGGGCACTACTGTATACACAGGTAAGTACTACACAAGTATGACATACTGTGTGAGGGGACACCAGAGGGCGCTACTGTCTACACAGGTAAGTACTACATAGGTATGACATACTGTGTGAGGGGACACCAGAGGGCGCTACTGTCTACACAGGTAAGTACTACATAGGTATGACATACTGTGTGAGGGGACACCAGAGGGCGCTACTGTCTACACAGGTAAGTACTATACAGGTATGACGTACTGTGTGAGGGGACACCAGAGGGCGCTACTGTCTACACAGGTAAGTACTACACAGGTGTGACATACTGTGTGAGGGGACGCCAGAGGGCGCTACTGTCTACACAGGTAAGTACTACAGGTATGACATACTGTGTGAGGGGACACCAGAGGGCACTACTGTCTACACAGGTAAGTACTATACAGGTATGACGTACTGTGTGAGGGGACACCAGAGGGCGCTACTGTCTACATACTTAAGTAATACACAGGTATGACATACTGTGTGAGGGGACACCAGAGGGCGCTACTGTCTACACAGGTAAGTACTACACAGGTGTGACATACTGTGTGAGGGGACACCAGAGGGCGCTACTGTCTACACAGGTAAGTACTACACAGGTGTGACATACTGTGTGAGGGGACGCCAGAGGGCGCTACTGTCTACACAGGTAAGTACTACAGGTATGACATACTGTGTGAGGGGACACCAGAGGGAGCTACTGTCTACACTTAAGTACTACACAGGTATGACATACTGTGTGAGAGGAGCAAATGATCATTGTAAACCTTTATTCAATGTTTTGTAGATGAAGATGTTACTGGAGAGTTACTGGTTAGGGGCCCCAATGTGTTTGGTAAATACTGGAACCTACCAGAAGCCACAGAGAAATCATTTACACAGGATGGCTGGTTTATCACAGGTATATCTCCACAAAACAGATCTTAAACAATTGATGAAATGTTACTTATGATCTGTGAAAGTCATGTTTTAAGGTAGAATATTCTATGGGAGATAACTCATCCCAAAATATGAGGTCATTATAAAAACAGTAGCACTACAAACGCCATTTTGTATATAATGTCAGCAAAACTTTAATTTCAACATAAGAAATCAATGAAAAAGGGTTGTTCCTAGACAAGTTTTATCATATTTTTTAGCTCACCTTCCCAAGTTCTTATTATTATTGATAGCGTAAGATGTAAAGATGGATATTTCTGCTTTATGTATTTAGCTGTGTACTAGGAAGAAAAGATTTCATCATTATTAGTTGTTTGTTTTCTGTTTAGGTGACAATGTTCACTACAACGGTGAGCTGTACAAGATACAGGGACGAGTCAGTGTTGATATCATCAAGGTTGGAGGCTTTAAAATCAGCGCCCTTGATATAGAGCAGGTGCTACGGACACACCCACACATCAATGATGTGGCAGTTATTGGGAAGCCTGACTCGGTGTATGGTCAGAAGGTTGTGGCCGTCATTTGTCTGCATGTAAATACAACTCTGACACTGGAAGAAGTTAAAAAATTCTGTATAGACAAACTACCTAGTTATCAAATCCCCACTGTGCTGGAAGTAATGACTGAGTTACCAAGAAACCATATGGGCAAGTGTAATAAAAAACGGTTGTTGAAGGAACTTTACCCACCAGGTAAAAGTCACAATATCATACAACCCAATGCTTACTAGCGATGTGACATTCACTTTGTTATGTAATTGTTATCCAGGGTAATACAGCATTCTTGTGTAGCATTTGTAGACATTTCTTAAGGTGCTTCATCGCCAAACAAACATTATTAATGATTTATTGATAATCAGATTTGAAAAAGGCTACTTTACCATGTTACCTATTTCACACTGTTTCCAACTTCCATAAGATGCATGCATACTTCACACCAATACCATCCTCCAAAAGTTACATACTTTACACCAATTACTTCCCTCCAAAAGGTACATGATTTACACTATAACCATCCTCCTAACGTTGCATACTTCACACCAATACCATCCTCCTAACGTTACATACTTCACACCAATACCATCCTCCTAACGTTGCATACTTCACACCAATACCATCCTCCTAACGTTACATACTTCACACCAATACCATCCTCCAAACGTTACATACTTCACACCAATACCATCCTCCTAACGTTACATACTTCACACCAATACCATCCTCCAAACGTTACATACTTCACACCAATACCATCCTCTCAAAGCTACATACTTCACACCAATACCATCCTCCAAACGTTACATACTTCACACCAATACCATCCTCCAGAAGTTACATACTTCACACCAATACCATCCTCTCAAAATTACATACTTCACACCAATACCATCCTCCAAAAGTTACATACTTCACACCAATACCATCCTCTCAAAGTTACATACTTCACACCAATACCATCCTCCAAACGTTACATACTTCACACCAATACCATCCTCCAAACGTTACGTACTTCACACCAATACCATCCTCCTAACGTTACATACTTCACACCAATACCACCCTCCAAACGTTACATACTTCACACCAATACCACCCTCCTAACGTTACATACTTCACACCAATACCATCCTCCTAACGTTACATACTTCACACCAATACCATCCTCCAAACGTTACATACTTCACACCAATACCATCCTCCAAACGTTACATACTTCACACCAATACCATCCTCCAGAAGTTACATACTTCACACCAATACCATCCTCCAAAAGTTACATACTTCACACCAATACCATCCTCTCAAAGTTACATACTTCACACCAATACCATCCTCTCAAAGTTACATACTTCACACCAATACCATCCTCCATAATTTACGTACTTCACACCAATACCATCCTCCAAACGTTACATACTTCACAAAAATACCATCCTCCAAACGTTACATACTTCACACCAATACCACCCTCCAAAAGTTACGTACTTCACACCAATACCATCCTCCTAACGTTACATACTTCACACCAATACCATCCTCCTAACGTTACATACTTCACACCAATACCATCCTCCTAACGTTACATACTTCACACCAATACCATCCTCCTAACGTTACATACTTCACACCAATACCATCCTCCTAACGTTACGTACTTCACACCAATACCATCCTCCAGAAGTTACGTACTTCACACCAATACCATCCTCCTAACGTTACATACTTCACACCAATACCATTCTCCTAACGTTACATACTTCACACCAATACCATCCTCCTAACGTTACATACTTCACACCAATACCACCCTCCTAACGTTACATACTTCACACCAATACCATCCTCCTAACGTTACATACTTCACACCAATACCATCCTCCAAACGTTACATACTTCACACCAATACCATCCTCCTAACGTTACATACTTCGCACCAATACCATCCTCCAGAAGTTACGTACTTCACACCAATACCATCCTCCAAAATTTACAAACTTCACACCATTTACACGCTCCAAATCTCTGCATTCTTTTTTTTATCTTTTGAAAAGTACGTTTTGGTTTTATAAGCGGTCATTTGTTGGGGTGCTGCTATTCTTTTCATTTGTTGTTAATTTGACGAAACATCCAATGCATTTTATTGAAACACAGTGCATCATACACTGTCAGCAGTGTAGCATCTTTCAGAGAACGTGTAACTTAACTATTTAGGGCTTCCTTACCAAGTCCTATCAGATCCCTGACCTTCCAAATGCAGAATCTAATTCAGACAAGGAATATGATTTACTGAATATGAAATACAGCAGAATCATCATCATGTACACATGGGAGGGGACGCCTCTCTTTTCTCATAGTTTTCCTTTTCTCTGTGCATCTAAAAATCCCTCTGGATCCAGTTTTAAAGAAAAAACATTCACGACAGACGCAGTACCATGACATAATCTTTGGGACAGTATGAGCTTATATTAAAAATAGTTACACACATTTCATTTTATAACTTTTTATTTTTTATCACACACATGGACAGGAGAGCATTTATGATTAAATATGAATATGATTGGTTAATATTTGTGATAAAATATTACAGATGATTTATTGTAAATGATATGTGATATTACATCGTGGGTCGTTTTAAACAGATGTCATACTCAGTATTTTTATATGAATTTTTATTCCAGAATGTGACAATCATTATTCTTAGAAATGAGGTTGATTTACGTTGGGTCTATAATAGACTTTATTTTTATTGATTGATTATGATTATTTTACAAGTCACTCTTTGGGCCTGGAATGATTTGCTTCATTCCAAATATCTTTTTCGAGAATGAATGTTACATGGCTGAGTGTGATGTTTAAAGGTAATAAATATGATTTTTTTTGTATATCCACGAATGTTACATGGCTACATTGTATATGTGACCTTTTAAGGTAATAAATATGATTTTTTTTATATATCCATGAATGTTACATGGCTACATTGTATATGTGACCTTTTATGGTAATAAATGTGATTTTTTTGACATATCCACGCCTGTAACTTAGCTATGTGTGACTTTGTAAGGTTTTAAGGGGATACAATTATTTTGTGACAATCCACAACTTTTACTTGGCTTGAGTGACCTCTTAAGGTTTAAAGATAATACATACAGGTACTGTTACTTGGCTATGTGTGATATTTTCCCGTTTTAAGGGGATAAAATGATTTTGTACCATATCAAAGACGTGGCTACATTATATTATGACATTTTAAGACTTTAAGCTTATAAAGATGACAATATCAAACTTTTACTTGTCTTAAGTGACCTTGTAAGGTTTTAAGGTGAACAGATGAATTTGGGACATATCAAAGGCTGTTACGTGGCTATGAATGACCTTAAAAGGTTGTAAGGTGATAAAGATGACTTCTTGACATATCCACGACTGTTACTTGGCTATGTGATCTTTTACGGCTTTAAGGGATAAGTGATTTTCTGGCATATCCATATTTACGGTTTTAAGGGGAGAAATGATTTTCTGACATATCCACGACTGTTACTTGGCTATGTGATCTTTTAGGTTTTAAGGGAATTAAGTTTTCTGACATATCCATAACTGTTAATTAGCTACATTGTCTTTGACGGTTTTAAGTGGAGAAATGATTTTGTGACATACACGTTGTATCAAAGACTGTTACTTGACTGAGTGACCTTTTCAGGTTTTAATGTGAACAGATGATTTGACATCCACGGCTGTTACATGGCTACGTAAGTCACAGCTATTGGTCACAGAGAGGATTTTTATCCGCATTGACTGATCCATTTGCTTCGGGTTCGAACTTCACTGTTGGCACGTCGATATCCAGTGTCCCTTGCCTCCTATAGATACAGTATGTGAATGAAAAGATAATTAATGTACAGTTAATTGTATTGATGAAGGCATACAAGTCATTATACAGATTGTTGACGAAATTTAAATTGAATATAATGGGGTACAATTGGAATTGAAGGTACGAGGAACTACTGTCAATACACATATATGAGCGTTATTATTATTTCAACGGTTTTTGTGGTGAAAACAGCCACATTTTCTATATATTTCTAGTCTACTATCATCGTCAGTGGTCCGACCTTCTGTCTATCTGTCTCTCTGATTGCTGGATTTATCACCCCGTGAACAGCCCGGGTCATGTTGAGGCTGGGTCATTTTGAAGTAGTTGGTGACTACCTCAAAAACAACATAATGGAGGGCCGTTTCATGACCTTCAGAGCAATTAGGGTAAAGTATCTTGCCCCGAGACACAATCACAACAGAACCGACCGGCCTGTTTCTCCGCTTGATGAGAAACACAAACCGACACGGGTATACATAGGGAGTGTTGCACAACGTACATCGGATCCTACCTGAAAAGTTGTTACTGCTACATGTATTTCTCAGAAAGTACTCTTTAGACTGAATCTTTTTCAGATTTCTTATGATTCACTGTTAAATGGTTATTAACCTTTGGGGCCACAATAGTTCACTGTTAATTGGTTATTAACACTAGGGGCCACAGTGGTTCACTGTTAATTGGTTATTAACACTAGGGGCCACAGTGGTTCACTGTTAATTGCAATTAATTGGTTATTAATATTTGGGGCCACAGTATTTCACTGTATATTGGATATTTACATTCGGGGCCACAGTACTTCACTGTTAATTGGATATTTACATTTTGGGATACAGTGGTATTATAGTTATCATATTTACTATACATGCATATTTTTCTGTAAATTTATCTGCCATGTTGCCTTATTAGTTGGAACTCACATGTTTCGGCGAAAGAGGACTGCGATGATGAGTGCTAATACGATAAGGATGACTACAGCTATAACCACGACAGCCACTACCATCGGGGCTGAAAAAAGATACATAATATCAATAAACATACATAGGTACATATCAATAAACATACATAGGTACATATCAATAAACATACATAGGTACATATCAATTACATATCAACAAACATACAAAGGTTCATATCAATAAATATACATAGGTACATTTTCACAGAGTTTAGACTAAATCTGCTAGCTTCAATAATTGGCGAAGTTTGGTCAATAAGTTAAAGAATCGGGTTGAAAGGTTCAAGAAGAGCGAGAAGGGATTTTAATTAAGTGACAAAGATATTTGTTCATTAAAGACTGACAGATTGTGTGCCGGTAGTTAATGTAACTAGACTTCAAATGTATTCTTTAATTGATAAATTATATTATTAGTAACTGTTGCCTAATCAAAGTTGTACAAACATTCACAAATGATTCGTTTACCGCAAAAGTAGCACCGAAAATATACGTATGAATGACAACACAAAAAAATGCAAACACTCGATATATTTTCCCCCATAGTTTTATCCCTGAAAACGGTATATTTACTATTATCCAGTTCCTCTTCAAGACTGTGTGTCGGCGGTCTAGTAGCTGGTTCTGATGTTCTGCTAGGGTAGATATAGCTCATCATCATTGTTGTAACATCTGTAACCAAGCAACAGCATATTTAACACCGTCATTGCAAGAAACTTTATGATATATATATATATATATATTTGTATACGTCTACGTTATAATTGTCGTAACGACACATATTTAAATCTGCCATATTGTCACATAGTTAAAACTGCCATAACGTAACCTAGTAAACACTGCTGTAGCATCACCTAGTTAATACTGCCGTAACATCACCTAGTTAACACTGCCGTAACATCTCCTAGTAAACACTGCTGTAGCATCACCTAGTTAATACTGCCGTAACATCTCCTAGTTAATACTGCCGTAACATCACATAGTTAACACTGCCGTAACATCTCCTAGTTAACACTGCCCTAACATCACCTAGTTAATACTGCCGTAACATCACATAGTTAACACTGCCGTAACATCTCCTAGTTAACACTGCCCTAACATCACCTAGTTAATACTGCCCTAACATCACCTAGTTAACACTGCCCTAACATCACCTAGTTAATACTGCCATAACATCACCTAGTTAACACTGCCCTAACATCACCTAGTTAACACTGCCCTAACATCACCTAGTTAATACTGCCATAACATCACCTAGTTAATACTGCCGTAACATCACCTAGTTAATACTGCCGTAACATCTCCTAGTTAACACTGCCGTAACATCTCCTAGTTAACACTGCCCTAACATCACTTAGTTAATACTGCCGTAACATCTCCTAGTTAACACTGCCGTAACATCACCTAGTTAATACTGCCGTAACATCTCCTAGTTAACACTGCCGTAACATCATCTAGTTAACAATGACATAACATCATCTAGTTAACACTGCCGTAACATCTCCTAGTTAACACTGCCATAACATCACCTAGTTAACACTGCCGTAACATCACCTAGTTAACACTGCCATAACATCACCTAGTTAACACTGCTGTAACATCACCTAGTTAACACTGCCATAACATCTCCTAGTTAACACTGCCATAACATCATCTAGTAAACACTGCCGTTAACCTCCTAGTTAACACTACCGTAACATCATCTAGCTAACACTGCCGTTACATCATCTAGTTAACACTGCCGTAACATCTCCTAGTTAACACTACCGTAACATCTCCTAGTTAATACTGCCATAACATCTCCTAGTTAACACTGCCGTAACATCATCTAGTTCACACTGCCATAACACCTAGTTAACACTGCAGTAACATCACCTAGTTAACACTGCCATAACATATCCTAGTTAACAATGCCGTAACATCATCTAGTAAACACTGCCGTAAACCTCCTAGTTAACACTGCAGTTACATCTCCTAGTTAACACTACCGTAACATCACCTAGTTAACACTACCGTAACATCACCTAGTTAACACTTCTGTTACATCATCTAGTAAACAATGCCATAAACCTCCTAGTTAACACTACCGTAACATGTCCTAGTTAACACTGCCATAACATCTCCTAGTTAACACTGTCGTAACATCATCTAGTTAACACTGCCATAACATCTAGTTAACACTGCCATAACATCTCCTAGTTAACACTACCGTAACATCTCCTAGTTAACACTGCCGTAACATTATCTAGTTAACACTGCCGTAACATCATCTAGTTAACACTGCCGTAACATCATCTAGTTAACACTGCCATAACATCTAGTTAACAATGACATAACATCTCCTAGTTAACACTGCTGTAACATCTCCTAGTTAACAATGCCGTAACATCATCTAGTAAACACTGCCGTAAACCTCCTAGTTAACACTGCAGTTACATCTCCTAGTTAACACTGCAGTAACATCATCTAGTTAACACTGCCGTAACATCATCTAGTAAACACTGCCGTAAACCTCCTAGTTAACACTGCCATAACATTATCTAGTTAACACTGCCGTAACATCACCTAGTTAACACTGCTGTAACATCACACAGTTAACACTGACGTAACATTATCTAGTTAACACTGACGTAACATTATCTAGTTAACAATGTCGTAAGGTCACCTGCTATTTCCGTTGTTGTCGTCGCCGTCGTAGTAGTAATAGTAGTAGTAGCAGCAGTAGTAGTTGTAGGTGTAGGTGTAGTTGTAGTTGTAGGTGTAGGTGTAGGTGTAGTTGTTGGTATTTCCGTTGCCGCGGTAGTTGTGGCCGATGTTGTTGTGGATGGGACATTTGAAGATACGTTAATTTCCAGTATCACACTGTCGAATGCGTGCTGTATAACTACTCTGTAGACGCCTGCCATTTCCTGGATATTTCTCGGGTTCGGAGTAAACGTAACATTTTGGTGGTCGTCACTGATCATCACGCCATTTGACAAGTTTGTCCATGTGCCGTGGTCGAGAACTGACCAGTTGTACGTCAGGGACAGTCGTGGGTCAGTTACAGCAGCCACCCCGACGGTGACCGGAATGTTCGGGGTTATTTCTACAGATTCTTGTAAACCCTTTGTGACAGTGATAGGATCTGGAACCAAAAATCGGTAAACAAATTCTGCACAATGCCCACAAAATTACAGTTCGTGTAAAAATGTTTTCTTCTATTATACCTGGTAAATAAGCTGAAATAACTATTTGTACAGAACAACAAATTTTACTTGTGAGATGTGATGAGTGAAGAGGACTGAAAACATAATCACATTAAAACGGAATATTGAAAGTGTTAAATGTTCATTCTTTACCACTGGGACCATTGTGTCTCCTATACAACTGTTAAATACCCACGGCGTGGAACAGGTCATGATACCCACGGCGTGGAACAGGTCATGATACCCACGGCGTGGAACAGGTCATGATACCCACGGCGTGGAACAGGTCATGATACCCACGGCGTGGAACAGGTCATGATACCCACGGCGTGGAACAGGTCATGATACCCACGGCGTGGAACAGGTCATGATACCCACGGCGTGGAACAGGTCATGATACCCACGGCGGGGAACAGGTCATGATACCCACGGCGTGGAACAGGTCATGATACCCACGGCGTGGAACAGGTCATGATACCCACGGCGTGGAACAGGTCCCGATACCCACGGCGGGGAACAGGTCATGATACCCACGGCGGGGAACAGGTCATGATACCCACGGCGGGGAACAGGTCATGATACCCACGGCGGGGAGCATGTCATGATACCCACGGCGGGGAACAGGTCATGATACCCACGGCGGGGAACAGGTCATGATACCCACGGCGGGGAGCATGTCATGATACCCACGACGAGGAACAGTTCATGATACCCACGGCGGGGAACAGGTCATGATACCCACGGCGTGGAACAGGTCATGATACCTACGGCGTGGAACAGGTCATGATACCCACGACGAGGAACAGGTCATGATACCCACGACGAGGAACAGTTCATGATACCCACGGCGGGTAACAGGTCATTATACCCACGGCGTGGAACAGGTCATGATACCCACGGCGGGGAACAGGTCATGATACCCACGGCGGGTAACAGGTCATTATACCCACGGCGTGGAACAGGTCATGATACCCACGGCGTGGAACAGGTCATGATACCCACGGCGGGGAACAGGTCATGATACCCACGGCGGGGAACAGGTCATGATACCCACGGCGTGGAACAGGTCATGATACCCACGGCGGGGAACAGGTCATCATACCCACGGCGGGGAACAGGTCATCATACCCACGGCGGGGAACAGGTCACGATATCCACGGCGGGGGACAGGTCACGATACCCACGGCGTGGAACAGGTCATCATACCCACGGCGGGGAACAGGTCACGATACCCACGGCGTGGAACAGGTCATGATACCCACGGCGTGGAACAGGTCCTGATACCCACGGCGTGGAACAGGTCCTGATACCCACGGCGTGGAACAGGTCCTGATACCCACGGCGGGGAACAGGTCATGATACACACGGCGGGGAACAATTCATGATACCCACGGCGGGGAACAGGTCATGATACACACGGCGGAATATGATACCACTGGGGAACAATTCATGATACCCACGGCGGGGAACAGGTCATGATACACACGGCGGGGAACAATTCATGATACCCACGACGGGGAACAGGTCATGATACCCACGACGGGGAATAGGTCATGATACCCACGACGGGGAATAGGTCATGATACCCACGACGGGGAACAGGTCATGATACCCACGACGGGGAATAGGTCATGATACCCACGGCGGGGAACAGGTCATGATACCCACGGCGGGGAACAATTCATGATACCCACGGCGGGGAGCAGGTCATGATACCCACGGCGGGGAACAGGTCATGATACCCACGGCGGGGAATAGGTCATTATACCCACGGCGGGGAATAAGTCATGATACCCACGGCGGGGAGCAGGTCATGATACCCACGGCGGGAATAGGTCATGATACCCACGGCGGGGAACAGGTCATCATACCCACGGCGGGGAACAGGTCATGATACCCACGGCGGGGAGCAGGTCATGATACCCACGGCGGGAACAGGTCATGATACCCACGGCGGGGAACAGGTCATGATACCCACGGCGGGGAGCAGGTCATGATACCCACGGCGGGAACAGGTCATGATACCCACGGCGGGAACAGGTCATGATACCCACGGCGGGGAACAGGTCATGATACCCACGGCGGGGAGCAGGTCATGATACCCACGGCGGGAACAGGTCATGATACCCACGGCGGGGAATACGTCAGGTAAGGTACCTTCGTTCTGGTTTAGGAACAATATCTAAAGAAACGTATTCGTTTTGATACAAAATGGACTAAGATGTTGACGTCACACCTAGCAGCGGGGCTTATTTATACCACTGTAATACGTTCTTCTATGTGTAACTAATTTAGAGGGATTCCTGTCTAAACGAGTACTGTTTGGGAGTGGGTGATTATAGTAATA
This sequence comes from Pecten maximus, assembly GCF_902652985.1. Taxonomy (NCBI): domain Eukaryota; kingdom Metazoa; phylum Mollusca; class Bivalvia; order Pectinida; family Pectinidae; genus Pecten; species Pecten maximus. The sequence goes on from NC_047025.1 coordinate 37,413,926, forward strand.
TTATAAGTACATACAGTTGTGATACAGGGAGGATTATATCAGTTAAAAAGAAACTAAAAAGAATACATTAAGGCGACTGCCAGTTGACTTATCGCAGACACCGAATCAGTCATTTTTCGGCATAGCCGTCTAAGTTTGTTTTGGCCCCGGATATGACGCGACAGGTGGCGTTCTGGTCAAGATGAAGTATATGATTGGTCAATGTAGCGGTCAATGCAAAATGCAGATATACAGTTAAAAACGAAACAAAGTTAAAGGGACCTCACGGTAAACCAATATTTATTTTGTATTTTTTATCATATTATTGGGTATATCTTTTAAAAAAATAACCTTCTGAACAATAACCATTCGAATTCGATGGTGTAGGCCTATGTACATAAAAACATCAATTATCAATTATTAAAAGGTTATCAAACAATCTGAATATGCAAAAATTTTGTGACATATACGATAAACGCATGCGCACAAAAAACTAAAACACATGGAAACAAAAATGGCTTCCAATGTGAATCGACTGCGGTTGAAAACGATAACAGCTTCCGCAGTGAAGAGAATAATAGGAAAATGGGTCAAACACAATCCTAGAATTAAACTTGGGAAGCAGTACAATAGACTGTAACAGTTCAAACATGAAAACAGCAGTAATACGGACGCCGCTCGTATTCTGCTTGATTGTTTGATAGTAGGTCATGACAATATCGGTAATATTTACACAAACTCGGTAAGATTTCCACAAACTCGATAAGATTTCCACAAACTCGGTAATATTTATACAGTCTGTACCAGTACATCGCTACTGTCACTATACTATATGAACAAAGTTTACACTTATTTACACATAAATATGTGTGCCGTAATATATACAGAACGTGTTATTTAACATTTAAACCACTGTATAATATCGTTATCCAACTAACCCAGATGGAATATATATATCGCCTTGTAAACTATCGTGTGTTTGTGCTGCCACGATTTCAAAACAGTCACGTAATGATTTAAAAATAATTTCCGCGCTAAATTTAGAGGGGGATTCCCAACTAAATCGAGTGGTCAAGCTGGACATAGGGATTGACTGTGAACATTGGGACAGCACAGAAACATAACTGGAAAGGAACAAAACGCGTACATTCAGTGAAAATTGCAACGTTTTTACCTTGGTGTCCCTTTCAAATTGAATGCAAGCTGAATAAGTGGATGCATCTATTCAAATGACACATTTGCAGTCTTATTATCACCAAAATTGATTCAAACTGATATAATTTTGTTATCCGTGCTGAAACTGCGCATTTATTAATTACAATGTAGCTATGCCGTTTATCTTTTTTAAAGATATTTCTTGTTTACCTATGACGACGAGTCGAGCTTCTCGGAGGCTGCGACCTACACTGTTCTCTACCACACACTGTATGCAGGATGTGTCATTCTTCTGCAGATTATTCACCATCAGCATGGTGCCGTTCCTGGAGAACTTCTGGTCAGGACCATCTAAACACAGAATACCGAGCGATATAATGACGATCTGTGTAATGTCATAGAATGTTTATAATGGACAGTGTACCCGTAACTTTATAAATATACTACGTACAACCTTCAGCTATTTATTACATGTATTGCTATTCTATGATTTCCTTCTGCATCGATACAAGTGTAATTTAGTGTATATCTAAAAAAAATTCCCATGGACGTCTTTCAATGATTACAATAGCTTCATATCAAGATAATTTAAAAGTTGATATGAAACTTGGTCCACACAAAAGATACTTACATGTCGATATTTTCCGTCCATTTTGATACCACTCCGGTATTTCGGGAAGTATTTCGTTCGGGAGTGACCGGGATAAACAACTATACTGAGCGTCTAAACCAACTCTCATCACCTGGTCCGCCATTGTTCCAGCCTCAAACATGGGAGGTCCTGTATTACAGGTGAAGAAACCCAGAGTCATACAGTAGTGCTCGAATATCAAGAGCACCATCTTGTTACATCAAATTGATACATGATTCAATGTATTGTGGATGGGTGTTATTGTTATGAGAGGTAATATAATGACCAATGGCCACGCGAAAAATGCAACTAACTGCCTTATCTTAGTCATGTTAAAATACCTGTGACGTTGAGATGCACTTCACCCTCCGCCCTCGCGCCAGTTTGTTCTTGATGGCCAATGCACGTATAAACGCCTTCGTGGGTATCTTTCAATGAACTAATTACCAAAGTCTGTCCGTTGTCATGGAGACTGTAGACTTCACTTTCGTTTATCTCCTCACCGTTATTATCCTGCCACAGAATATTAGGGAGAGGGCTGGGGGGAAAAACAGTAAAATGTAAAGGAACGGACTGCGAAAACAGATAAATGTAAAGGAACGGACTGCGAAAAAAATCAAATGCAAAGGAGAGGACTGCAAAAAAAGTCAAATGTTATATTCTAAACACGTGTAAAACGCTAGAAGCCGATTTAACAGCTAATTTGTCATTGCTGATACTAAACAAAACCTATTCTACAAGGAAACAGGTTTGCAGAATATAAATCATAACGAAGGTGTACTCACTGTCCCGAGAACACACACTGAAGTCGACACGACTGTGACATCTCTCCTACTACGTTTTTCCTATACAGCAATGCTGGAGGATAATCACTCGGTAAGGTGTCGCCTGATATAAATAATAAGTCATTAAGAAAAAATACATGTAATAAGCGTTCACCAAAATGAATTTTATCATGTACATGTATGGGATTTTTCAATGTTTTCCTTGGTTAAACTAATTATTCCAGAGACATTAAGTCAGTCACTTTTTTGTATTGAATTAAATACACTCGCGTGTCAAATTTTAGTATTTACCAAGATACACTCGCGAGTCAAATTTTCAAGATACTCTGGCGTGTCACTTAATAGTATGTACTAAGATACACTCGCGTTCACAATGTAATCATATTAATCTTTAAGTGGGCATTTTGCTAAAATCTACATTTAATGTTACAATCTTATAACTCGTATAACGTCTATGATATATAAAAAACATCACGAGACTAGATGTATTGGTTCTGTAATACTCACCAGATCTAACAAACAGTACAGTTTTTTGCGGACTGCGGACGTGCAAGTTTAACAGTCCATTCCATACTCCACAAGCATAGCTTTGGTCATCTGACTGTTCCAGGTATAGGAAATGAAGTGTGCCTACAAAGCATTTACAACACACAGAAACTAAAAATGTCTGTTACACGTGTTCAACAACATACAGGAAGTAACGTGGTCTAAAATACGTGTTCAACAACACACAGGAAGTAACGTTGTCTAAAACACGTGTTCAATAACATACAGGAAGTAACGTTGTCTAAAACATGTGTGCAACAACATACAGGAAGTGACGTTGTCTAAAACACGTGCTCAACAACATACAGGAAATAACGTTGTCTAAAACACGTGTTCAACAACATACAGGAAATAACGTCTAAAACACGTGTTCAACAACATACAGGAAATAACGTTGTCTTAAACACGTGTTCAACAACATACAGGACGCACCGTTGTCTAAAACACGTGTTCAACAACATACAGGAAATAACGTAGTCTTAAACACGTGTTCAACAACATACAGGAAATAACGTTGTCTAAAACACGTGTTCAACAACATACAGGAAATAACGTTGTCTAAAACACGTGTTCAACAACATACAGAAAATAACGTTGTCTAAAACACGTGTTCAACAACATACAGGAAATAACGTTGTCTAAAACACGTGTTCAACAACATATAGGAAGTAACGTTGTCTAAAACACGTGTTCAACAACATACAGGAAAAAACGTTGTCTAAAACACGTGTTCAATAACATACAGGAAATAACGTTGTCTAAAACACATGTTCAACAACATACAGGAAGTAACGTGTACCACAGCATACAGGAAGTAACGTTTATAACACGTGTTCAACAACATACAGGAAGTAACGTTGTCTAAAACACGTGTTCAACAACATACAGGAAGTGACGTTGTCTAAAACAAGTGTAAAACTACATACAGGAAGTAAAACAACATACAGGAAGTAGCATTTATAACGCGTGTAAAACAAATAACAAATTACGGAATAAAGTTGAATGGAATTGAATACGGTTTAGCTGGTCTAAATTTAGAAATATGTGGTTCATATGATCTGGTTGTTAAAATAGAAACACGGGGTCCCTATGGTATACAGAGGATATTTAACTGTTTCTGCAGTATTACCAAATATATTTCACGAGTGCGCACTTTTGAAAAATATTTAAATGTTAACCACACTCGTGAAATATATTTGGTATCACTGAAGATACTGTTAGATATTCTGTTTATTACATTGTATAGCAAAATACACCGAGGCAGCTCATTCTCCCAGTCCCCTGTCAACGGCTCACAAAATACGCCAAATCCTGACGGTATGTATTCTGTCTTGCACTATGACGTCAAATAACATGACGGAAAGCTCTAATTTTGCTGATTGTCTCCATTTTCGTTTGTAAGCAGTGTTCTGATTAGTCAAATAAAAAAAGAAATAGTGATATTTTTCACTAGTGAAAAGTATCACTTTTATAGAATGATTTTTTTTTCGATATTTCACTGGTAAATATGTAATAAAAATATATATCGACCTGCACGTGGTTATCTCTGATCAGAACAAGAGGAAATGTTGGTAAAAGTATTTTACCGGAATATGGAAACATATATATATATCTTTAATTTTCATGGCAAATGCAGAATATATTGGTAAATCACCCTATAATCCAGCAGAATATATGACTTAAATATTTCTTTAAATACTTTTTAGCTGTAACATCTTGGTTGTTGTATCCTATATTACCGTCATTATCCACGAAGATGCGGTTTTCGGAGGGGAGTTTATCGCCTTCGCCTCGCTTCCACTCGAACGTGCAGACACTGGCTGGTTCACATCGTGGTCGGTCTGTACAAGGCAAGGCTAGGTCTTGGTACCGATCTTCATTAATTACCTTTTCTTGTCTCTGTGGAAAATTTCCCAGCACTGGAAAGTATCCATAGATTGAAAATATCAGTTGTAACTGGTTTCTTAAGGTAACAAAGGTAGGCCTATCAATAACACACCATTAAGGTAACAAACGTAGGTCTATCAATAAGACACCATTAAGGTAACAAAGGTAGGCCTATCAATAAGACACCATTAAGGTAACAAAGGTAGGCCTATCAATAAGACACCATTAAGGTAACGAGGTTAGGCCTATCAATAAGACACCATTAAGGTAACAAAGGTAGGCCTATCAATAAGACACCATTAAGGTAACAAAGGTAGGCCTATCAATAAGACACCATTAAGATAACGAAGGTAGGCCTATCAATAAGACACCATTAAGGTAACAAAGGTAGGCCTATCAATAAGACACCATTAAGGTAACGAAGGTAGGCCTATCAATAAGACACCATTAAGATAACGAAGGTAGGCCTATCAATAAGACACCATTAAGGTAACAAAGGTAGGCCTATCAATAAGACACAATTAATGTCACAAAGGTAGGCCTATCAATAAGACACCATTAAGGTAACAAAGGTAGGCCTATCAATAAGACACCATTAAGGTAACGAAGGTAGGCCTATCAATAAGACACCATTAAGATAACGAAGGTAGGCCTATCAATAAGATACCATTAAGGTAACAAAGGTAGGCCTATCAATAAGACTCCATTAAGATAACAAAGGTAGGCCTATCAATAAGACACCATTAATGTAACAAAGGTAGACCTATCAATAAGACACCATTCAGGTAACAAAGGTAGGCCTATCAATAAGACACCATTAAGATAACGAAGGTAGGCCTATCAATAAGACACCATTAAGATAACGAGGTTAGGCCTATCAATAAGACACCATTAACGTAACAAAGGTAGGCCTATCAATAAGACACCATTAACGTAACAAAGGTAGGCCTATCAATAAGACACCATTAATGTAACAAAGGTAGGCCTATCAATAAGACACCATTAAAGTAACAAAGGTAGGCCTATCAATAAGACACCATTAATGTAACAAAGGTAGGCCTATCAATAAGACACCATTAAGGTAACAAAGGCAGGCCTATCAATAAGACACCATTAAGGTAACAAAGGTACGTCTATCAATAAGACACCGTTAAGATATCGAAGGTAGGCCTATCAATAAGACACCATTAAGGTAACAAAGGTAGGCCTATCAATAAGACACCATTAATGTAACAAAGGTAGACCTATCAATAAGACACCATTAAGGTAACAAAGGTAGGCCTATCAATAAGACACCATTAAGGTAACGAAGGTAGGCCTATCAATAAGACACCATTAATGTTACAAAGGTACATCTATCAATAAGACACCATTAAGGTAACAAAGATAGGCCTATCAATAAGACACCATTAATGTAACAAAGATAGGCCTATCAATAAGACACCATTAAGGAAACAAAGGTAGGCCTATCAATAAGACACCATTAATGTAACAAAGGTAGGCCTATCAATAAGACACCATTAAGGTAACAGAGGTAGGCCTATCAATAAGACTCCATTAAGGTAACAAAGGTAGGCCTATCAATCAGACACCATTAAGGTAACAAAGACAGGCCTATCAATAAGACACCATTAATGTTACAAAGGTAGACATATCAATAAGACACCATTAATGTAACAAAGATAGGCCTATCAATAAGACACCATTAATGTCACAAAGGTAGGCCTATCAATAAGACACCATTAAGGTAACAAAGTTAGGCCTATCAATAAGACACCATTAAGATAACGAGGTTAGGCCTATCAATAAGACACCATTAATGTAACAAAGGTAGGCCTATCAATAAGACACCATTAATGAAACGAAGGAAGGCCTATCAATAAGACACCATTTAGATAACGAAGGTAGGCCTATCAATAAGACACCATTAATGTAACAAAGGTAGGCCTATCAATAAGACACCATTTAGATAACGAAGATAGGCCTATCAATAAGACACCATTAATGTAACAAAGGTAGGCCTATCAATAAGACACCATTAATGTAACAAAGGTAGGCCTATCAATAAGACACCATTAATGTAACAAAGGTAGGCCTATCAATAAGACACCATTTATGTAACAAAGGTACGCCTATCAATAAGACTCCATTAAGGTAACAAAGGTACGCCTATCAATAAGACTCCATTAAGGTAAAAAAGGTACGTCTACCAATAAGACACCATTAATGTAACAAAGGTAGGCCTATCAATAAGACTCCATTAAGGTAACAAAGGTAGGCCTATCAATAAGACACCATTAAGGTAACAAAGGTACGTCTACCAATAAGACACCATTAATGTAACAAAGGTAGGCCTATCAATAAGACTCCATTAAGGTAACAATGGTAGGCCTATCAATAAGACTCCATTAAGGTAACAAAGGTAGGCCTATCAATAAGACACCATTAATGTTACAAAGGTAGGCCTATCAATAAGACACCATTAATGTTACAAAGGTAGGCCTAGCAATAAGACACCATTAATGTAACAAAGGTAGACCTATCAATAAGACACCATTAAGGTAACAAAGGTAGGTCTATCAATAAGACACCATTAATGTAACAAAGGCAGGCCTATCAATAAGACACCATTAAGGTAACAAAGGTAGGCCTATCAATAAGACACCATTAAGGTAACAAAGGTAGGCCTATCAATAAGACACCATTAAGGTAACAAAGGTAGGCCTATCAATAAGACACCATTAAGGTAACAAAGGTAGGCCTATCAATAAGACACCATTAAGGTAACGAAGGTAGGCCTATCAATAAGACACCATTAAGATAACAAAGGTAGGCCTATCAATAAGACACCATTAAGATAACGAGGTTAGGCCTATCAATAAGACACCATTAATGTAACAAAGGTAGGCCTATCAATAAGACACCATTAATGAAACGAAGGTAGGCCTATCAATAAGACACCATTTAGATAACGAAGGTAGGCCTATCAATAAGACACCATTAATGTAACAAAGGTAGGCCTATCAATAAGACACCATTTAGATAACGAAGATAGGCCTATCAATAAGACACCATTAATGTAACAAAGGTAGGCCTATCAATAAGACACCATTAATGTAACAAAGGTAGGCCTATCAATAAGACACCATTAATGTAACAAAGGTAGGCCTATCAATAAGACACCATTTAGATAACGAAGGTAGGCCTATCAATAAGACACCATTAAGATAACAAAGGTAGGCCTATCAATAAGACACCATTAAGGTAACGAAGGTAGGCCTATCAATAAGACACCATTAAGGTAACAAAGGTAGGCCTATCAATAAGACTCCATTAAGGTAACAAAGGTAGGCCTATCAATAAGACACCATTAATGTAACAAAGGTACGTCTACCAATAAGACACCATTAATGTAACAAAGGTAGGCCTATCAATAAGACACCATTTAGATAACGAAGGTAGGCCTATCAATAAGACACCATTAAGGTAACAAAGGTAGGCCTATCAATAAGACGCCATTAAAGTAACAAAGGTAGGCCTATCAATAAGACACCATTAATGTAACAAAGGTACGCCTATCAATAAGACTCCATTAAGGTAACAAAGGTACGCCTATCAATAAGACTCCATTAAGGTAAAAAAGGTACGTCTACCAATAAGACACCATTAATGTAACAAAGGTAGGCCTATCAATAAGACTCCATTAAGGTAACAAAGGTAGGCCTATCAATAAGACACCATTAAGGTAACAAAGGTACGTCTACCAATAAGACACCATTAATGTAACAAAGGTAGGCCTATCAATAAGACTCCATTAAGGTAACAATGGTAGGCCTATCAATAAGACTCCATTAAGGTAACAAAGGTAGGCCTATCAATAAGACACCATTAATGTTACAAAGGTAGGCCTATCAATAAGACACCATTAATGTTACAAAGGTAGGCCTAGCAATAAGACACCATTAATGTAACAAAGGTAGACCTATCAATAAGACACCATTAAGGTAACAAAGGTAGGTCTATCAATAAGACACCATTAATGTAACAAAGGCAGGCCTATCAATAAGACACCATTAAGGTAACAAAGGTAGGCCTATCAATAAGACACCATTAAGGTAACAAAGGTAGGCCTATCAATAAGACACCATTAAGGTAACAAAGGTAGGCCTATCAATAAGACACCATTAAGGTAACAAAGGTAGGCCTATCAATAAGACACCATTAAGGTAACGAAGGTAGGCCTATCAATAAGACACCATTAAGATAACGAAGGTAGGCCTATCAATAAGACACCATTAAGGTAACGAAGGTAGGCCTATCAATAAGACAACAAGTATACTATATTCTCAGGTATAATATTTGGTTGTCCTGCTTTATATCGCCTGAGTGACTTTCGGAAGCCATCCCCTATTATGAAAATGTCTTGAGTAAACATTAAATGTACTAACATTAATATTTCAATTTTGAAAATTTCAATTATAACAAAAATGCTATGCTTGTTGTTTAATACTGCCGTGTTGTCCATTTTGTATGACGGCATCATTTCCGTTACAGACAAAGGGCCATTGTCCATTGTTTCAACTAATTACCGGTAACTGAACTACTTAACTAAGTAAAACGTTTTATTTTAACTATGGTTTAGTTTATGACGTCACGGTAACGTTGTGTGCTATTTTTAAAGTGGATCATGATTACTCACCAGCACGTTTGACGGTGACGACAGGAGATACGGACGCTCCGTGTATATTACTGGCTCGGCATTGGTAGGTTCCTAACGTACTTGAATCGGTATCCATGATTACCAGGATTCCAGTAGATGTTACGTGTACCTTTCGTGTATCAAGGAAGGGTTGTCCATTTTTCAACCAGGTGATTCTATGGGAAACAACAAAACGTTTATAATGTAGACAAAAGTTGGCTGGTATATGGTGTCGTCCTACTATATCACCATTTGACGTTATTTGTCGCCAATCACATTAATATGAAATATTCTGATAGCTAGTTGTCTTTTCTTTCCTTTCTTAGAAACCATTTTGTATAGCTGCCTACATGTATCTTTATCATACACATTGAAAACCTATTCTGACAGTTATCAGTCAGACGACGTTTCTATACCATAGTTATAAAGTGTGGCTTGGTTATTAGAATGTACCTTGGTGTAGGATTTCCGTTCGCCTTACATGTCAGATTAAGCATATCGTTAGGTACCATGTAGTAGATGTCTTCAAATACGGTCTCGACTGATGGCAGTCCGAACTCCTCTGTTAACCCTGGGCGACAGTAATAAATAAACAGTGACGTAGGATTACGTTCGATCAGATAATCATAATAAAATCCAATGTTTTCTAAAAAAAAAAAAAAAAAAACAGCAAAAACACGTGAAATATAAACATAAATCCATGCATTTCCCTTTGATTATTAAAACAAACATAGTTGAAAAAAACATTGGATCATTTTGTCTTTTCAAATGTATATGGGGCGTTTTGATAATATTATCTTTGCAAGGAACATATGTGTGCGAACTAGTTGTTATGAAGTAGATAAATCGAGGATTGTTATTGTAAATAAACTAGCAGTGAGTACAGTAACAACAGGCAATGTCACAATATCAAATGTATAGTCGACAAAAATACATTTTCTCTTTCCCCTCTCGTTCTTTTTAAAGGTATGTGAACGTTACCATTTCATATAGATAGAAAAAGAAACCTTGAAACGTATTTACATAAGGCATACAACATTACAAGATATTAGCACCATGCAATACAAGTCTACGGTTAGATAGAGCCAACATAATTAAACTGCATCGCACAGATTGATACTAAGGGCCTAAAGCGACCAGGGAAAACTAAACAAACCTCAAACCTAATACAATGAATAGTTCAATTCTGAATATATCTTCTGTGATAGGATATTGACGATCAGTGTAAACCCTCCACCTGACTGTACCCTGGATGAATACAGTAAAGTTAAAGGGGCCGCTGTGGCCAAGTGCTTAAGGTGTCCTGACACTTCATCACTAGTCCTCCACCTCTGGGTTGCGAGTTCGAAACCTACGAGGGGCAGTTGCCAGGTACTGACTATAGGCCGGTGGTTTTTCTCTGGCTTTCCTACACCTACAAAACCTAGCACGTCCATAAATGACCATGGCTGTTAATATGACGTTAAACAAACACAAACCAAACCAAAAACAAACGAATACAGTAATAGGCCAAACTACAAAATGGCAGTATTTTCAAGATATTGGATGATAGAACTGGTTCCGAGCCCGCACTTCATACCCGAGGGTAGAAAATCTGAATGATACCAAATAAGGTCCTGCTTTGTATTACGAGTGTGCTGTGTACTCTAGATTCTTTTTAAGTATTTTATCTCTTCCATTCGTCCCTAATACACATTTTTGTCATCAGCGGTATGGAGACCGGAAGTTGTCGTATGGATGTCTCGCCTGAACGTTTATATCTCTGTTATATTAGAGGTGTCTCCCCACTAATTATATAAAATTGTGTGCCTTAAATTAAATTAACTTCTAGCTTAGCATTTTGTACATGACACTTTATGGATTACGTTCTCAAGGTCTTATGTATAGATATTCTCGTATCCTTCAAAGAGCTGACGCTTTGAAATACAGTATAGAGGAACGAGAACAAGATACAAACTTTTGTTATCTGTGTCCATAGAAGACGTGCCTTGTAAGTGGTAGAACAAGTACACAATGACATACGTCCATAACTTCATCTTCTGTCTTTGTAGATATGTAGTTATGCACGGTGCGTCAATAACATCAGTCCATAGCTTCATCTTCTGTCTCTGTACATATGTAAGTATATGCGCGTGTCGCACGCCGACTGGAGCTTACATGCGTAACCACTTAATTTAGTGATTAATTCGGCAAAGGGAAGGAAACTTTCTAGAATTACCCGGCCAATATTTCCTATGATTCACCCGTCGGAGCCAGCTCAATGTCAAACTATTCAAAGAGATGGTGTCAGTTCGTCCCACACATATAACACTTAAACAAACCATATATATATGTATACAAAATTACCATGACGGGATGTTCATGTATCTTACTTATGGAATGCTATAATGTCAATAATATGCGAATATGAATCGGTCATGTTTGTGATGGTACTATCATGCATTTACAAAAATAATTGTCTTTTGACAAAAATATGAATAGAATTATACAGTGGCCTATATTACAAACATTTCAGTTCACAATGTATCCCTAGTTGCTACCATAAGCAAAAAAAAATTTTTTTAATTCCGGATCTTTGATTTTTAGTCCAATATCATCAGATAGTGGCCGGAATAATCAAACCGTATGGTGGCTCGTTAGGGCCAAATATCAAATCTCGAAAACGCGAGAAGGCGAAAACGCGATGGCGAGGGGTCGACAACTCGAGAATGAGAAATTTGAGCGGCGAGAATGCGAAAACTTGAGATTAATCTCGCACTCTCGCCGTCGTGATTCCGCTCCCTCGCCGTGGCGTGTTTGCGTTTTCAACCGAAGGTCGGTAAAGCTAGATCAGACCTCAGCGGCCGTCGTCGCACTCTCGCTCCCTCACGTAAGGAAGTCCGCTTATTTTCTGGCGGAATATATAGGGATATACAGTACGTTTAGATATGATACAATTTCCGCCCATTTATATGAATTTTGCGAAATATACTTAAAATATTAATAACAGCGTGGGAACACTGGTTAAGTGTTGAGTTCCCATTGATATTAAATCGGTTATGGTTTTAACACGAGGAAGGAAGTTATCACTTTCATCTATGTTTTTAAGATATACATGTATATCATCGTCGCAGATGTAATCTAACAGATAATTGAAGTCATTTTCTTTTTTTTAAAATCGGGGTGGGGGGGGGGGGGGGGGGGGGGGACTTTTCAAGTTTTTATCAGCGGAGTAGGTATCGGGATCAGTGTATAATGGCCAGATAATACTGCTGTGTTATAGTATCGGGATCAGTATATAATGGCCAGATAATACTGCTGTGATATAGTATCGGGATCAGTGTATAATGGCCAGATAATACTGATGTGATTATAGTATCGGGATCAGTGTATAATGGCCAGATAATACTGATGTGATATAGTATCGTAGTGAT